>NW_024070192.1:48894928-49108324 GCF_014754425.2 Oryx dammah
CTAACATTGCCAGAGATGGTTTGGGTCCACTAACCAAATGATGACCCACTCCAGTATTGTTGACTGGAGAATCCCCTGGACAGAGGTCACTGGCAGGCTACAGTCCACAGGGTCGAAAAGAGTCGGAGATGATTTAGTGACTGAACAACACAGCAATAACCCTGTTGATCTCACACTGCCAAGGGAGTAGAAAGCTTGATCTTTGTATCCTTGTTGCCATTTTATAGTTGGGCAAACAGAGGCCCAGACAGATACATCCCTTTGGCCAAAGTCATCCAGGTTAGAGCACAGCTGGGACGTTGAATCCGCTCCCCTGGCTTGGAGTCGGCCGGCAGCTCTGCCCCTCTGCATCCGCAAGCCCCTATCATGGAGGGCTTCCCCTCCTCTCTGACCCGTGGAGGCCGTTACCATCTGTACCAGTCGTGTGGCCCTTAATCATTTACTGCCCTTGCAGACAGCCTCGGTCAAAAGCAGTCAAGTTCTGACTCAGACCAGACCTGTGTTGCCACCATCTGTGCACGTGGCCCAGCTCCCCTGCTGACTGGAAGGGCCTGGAGGGCAAGAGCCAGGTGGCTGGCTATTTCTGTGTTTTCCCTACCTGCTGACGTGCTGAGCATGCTGGGCAAGCCAGTGCTCAGATTCGGACCTGGTGCTTGGAGCACAGGGCAAGGAGGAACCGCTGGGCATAACTGCAGGACACAGGGACAGTCGGAGGGGCTGGCACCTCACCCTTTCCAGGACCAAAAGTGAAAGTCGCTCAGCTGTGTCCGACCGCATTGTGGGTGGATTCTTTACCAGCTGAGCCACAAGGGAAGTTGAACCCAGATTCTGCTCCATTCCTATCAGCCAGCCCTGCTCATACCCCGGTGTCCCATACTTGGTGACTGAAACCACAGCCACAACTGGGCCTAGCAGATACCTGAACCTTCCCCTTGGCACCACCTATTCTCCCACAACACCAGCCAGTTATTGCCAGGTCCCACCACTTCTGTGTCTTACACATCTCTTTTAGATCCAGCCCATCTTGAACTACTACAACAGCCTTGCTGGCCTCCCTGCCTCCAGCCTGCTCTCTAGTTGCAGTCACAGTGTTCTTCCTCGAACGTAAACTGGAACTTGTCCTTCCTCCGCTTAAACCCTGCAGGGCCTCCAAGGCCTTCATATAAAGTTCAAACATCTTAATGCCGCAAGAGCTGGCTCTGGCCCACTGTTCTTTTACCTCCAGCTATTCCGGGCCACAGTGAACTCTGGGTTCCTCGGAATACCCCTCTCACCCTGCCCTGGGCCTTAGCTCATACTCTTCGGTGTTAGGAATACTCCTTTCTGCCCTGGTTCCTTTTATGGTACACGCCTCATCCTCCAGGTCTCAATTTGGGGTCACTTCCTCCAGGAAGCCTCTCCGGATCCCTGCCAGTTAGGTGGCCGCTTTTCCACGCAAGCTTTTGCACACATTTATCATAGCCCTTAAAACATCGACTGGGGGCTTCCCTGGTTGCTCAGTGGTAAAGAATCTACCTGCCAGTATAGGAGACAGGGGTCTGATCCTTGATCCGGGAAGATCCCATATGCCATGAAGCAATAAATTCGTACACCACAACTATTGAGCTTGTGCTCTAGAGCCTGGGAGCCACAGCTCCTGAAGGCTTCACACCCTGGAGTCCGAGCCCAGCAACAAGAGAAGCCACCTCAGTGAAAAGTATGAGCACCGCAATTAGAGAGTAGCCCCTGCTCACCGCAACTAGAGAAAGTTGCAGCACCAAAGACCCAGCACGGCCAAACAAATGAATAAGTAAATAAAAATTGTTTTTTAAAAATATGGACTGGGAAGTGCCTGTGAACTCGACTTCTGTCTGTCTCCTCCAGTAGACTCTGAGCTCCCTTCAGCGGAGGCTGTACTTTCGGAGGAACGTTTGACAGCTTCTCTGCTCTTCCTGGTTCCCTTTAACTCCTCAGAGGGACTTAAAGGGATCGTGGAGCCCACCCCGGGTTTTTCTTTTTTTCACTTTGTTAGCTGTTCTTTAATGTTTTGATAGTTTTGATATATAGTTTAAACCTTTAACTTTCATGTAAATAACATACATATGCTGTTTGAATGATGGTAATAATAATAATAAAAGAGTCACCCTGCACTCACTCACATCCCAGTTTAAGAAGAGTTCATTTCCAAAGCTTTCAAAGCTTGTTGAGTTCCCATCACATCACGCTGGGCCCAATGAAGGCAAAAGGAGAAGGGGGCGGCAGAGGAGGAGTTGGCTAGAGAGTACCACTGACTCAGTGGACATGAATTTGAGCAAACTCTGGGAAATACTGAAGGACAGAGGAGCCTGGTGCGCTACAATCCACAGGGTTGCAAAGAGAAACACACAACTTGGTGACTGAACAACAGCAATATCCCACACGAAGCTTCCTCTGCAGAGGTAACCAATTTTTAAACTTTTTTTTGTATTTTCTTTCTAGTTTTATCACATATGGACAATTCCTAAATAACAAATGATTTAATTTTGTATATTTTTGAACCAGACTTTATGGATTCTTTTGTGACTTACTTTTAAAAAAAAACAAAACTAAACATTATCTATTGAGAATCACCCATGTTGGGTCATTCTCCTTCATGCATGCATGGTTGCTGCTGCTGCTGCTGCTAAGTCGCTTCAGTCGTGTCCGACTCTGTGTGACCCCATAGACGGCAGCCCACCAGGCTCCCCTGTCCCTGGGATTCTCCAGGCAAGAACACTGGAGTGGGTTGCCATTTCCTTCTCCAATGCAATGCATGCATGGTATCTGATGCCATTTCACAATTTATGTATTAATTCTTCTGTTGTTTCCAGATTTTTGCTATTACAGCCTGGGTTGTTCTTAATGATTGATTACCTTTCCCATTCATTCTTGGGACCTGTCCTGTCCCGTGAACTCCTGTCTCTCTCCTGCTGCCTCAGCCTACTCCCCAGAGAGGCAGAAGAGGGACAAGTTTCCCAGTTAGGGCCACCTCTACAGATCCCACGAGTCAGGGTGGGGTTGCCTGAGTTCCAGGGGCCTCCTGGAGGAGACCTGGGGCTCCGGGGCTGGCTGAGCGCTCCTCTGGCTTCCCCTTCCCCTTTCCACCTCTCCCCCGAGCCTCAAAAGTAGCCACACTGCCCTCCCCAGCAGCTGCCTGGATCCAGACTCTCCCCTTGCCCTCCAACAGCCCAGCCTGGCAGAGGGCGTGGGACGGCGCGTCCCGGTGTGTGTATCCAGCTGTTGCTTGCCACAGCTGGCTGCACTGGGTTCTGCAGAGCCAGGAGGGCAGGCTCCGCCCTCCCCCTCCTCCCCTGCCATTTAATGCCCGAGACTGGGTGAGGGCAAAGAGAACCTGGGAATGTTCCTAGCTGGGGACAAGACCTAAGGCACATCTGTTCAGTCCCAAGCCTGGACTGATGGACATCCCCTCCTCCCCTCCTTGCATTCCTGGCTCTCCCGGCAGCCTTCACTCAGGACTGTGAGAGGGGGTAACATCCCCCGTGGTGGAGCCTCTGTTCTCTTCTTTTAATTTATTTATTTAAAATTGTGAAATAATTTATTTAATTGAAGGATAATTGCTTTACGGAATTATGTGGGTTTTTTTAATTTTTAATTTTACTTTTGACCATACCGAGTCTTCGCTGCTGTGTGTGTGCTTTAGCTGCGGTGAGCCGGGGCTATTCCTCATTGCGGTATGAGGGCTTCTCACTGTGGTGGCTTCTTTTGTTGCGGGGCGCAGGCTCCAGAGCGCACAGGTTCAATAGCTCTGGGCTTAGTTGACCCTTGGCATGTGGCATCTTCCCGGACTAGGGATTGAACCTGTGTCCCCGCATTGGCCGGCAGATTCTTAATCATTGAACTATCAGGGAAGTCCTGTTTTCTCTTCTGTACAATTTGAGTACAACTGGCTTTGGGAAGGCCCTCATCTCATGGGGAAGGGCCTCGACAGGCCAGAGAGCAGGAGAGGAGCCATGCTTGGAGATTATGCCTGTATCAGAGAGGGGAGCAGTCAGAGGCAGGGAGGCTGCAGGGAGGAGGCTGCGGGAAGAGTCTAGAAGGGAGGGAAGCAGACAGCACCAGCGCCAAGGCAGCAGTGGGGAAGACCCGCTCGCCAGGGCAGGGTAGGGTGGGGCTTTCTATGGGGCTGCAAATGACACCATCCTCAATGAGCCAGCAGGACTGGAAGCCACAGAGGCTGGGCTGGGCATGCTGTCCTGAGAGCCGTCCCCTCTGGCAGGCCTGGCCCCATACAGCCACTCATCTGGCCAACAAACCAACAAGCACTGAACGCCTGCCTGCCTGCCATGTGCCAAGGTAGGGGCGGGCCAACAGGAAGCCCAGAATAGGAACAACAGAAACTGCTACAGGGCAGGAGCAATCGAGTGGCCCAGATGGGTGGACTGCCTGTGGGTTATGCCCTGTTCCTGGACTTCACAGGCATTAACTCTTTTTTTTTTGTTGTTTTTTTTAGCAATCTTTTAGAAAAGTTTTTGAGTTATAATTTACATACCATACAACTTACTTAACTTACACGGCTCAGTGATTTTTGGTGTATTCACAGAGTTGTGTAACTATTATCACAGGCATAGCGTTTTGTTTGTTTGTTTTTGGCCACATGATATGTGAGGCCTTAGTTCCACAAGGGATTGAACCCTTGCCCCCTTCATTGGAAGCCTAGAGTCTTAACTGCTGGACTGCCAGGGAAGTCCCAATATTAACTCATTTTTAACCCTGATGACACACCTCTGAGGCAGGTACTCTCATCATCATCCCCATTTTACAGATAAGGAAAGTGAGGTTCAATAAGTCCCCTACATATGAACCTTCAAGTTGGGAACTTTGAAAGATGCAGACCTGTGCTCGCTTGTCCAATCACATGTTAGTTCACGTGCCTGGCATGTACTGTCACATACATGCGTCCTTTACAAGCACTTGTGCTTCTGTGTACTTTACAGAAGGTGTGGAGTGCAGTAGTACAGTGCCTTTACTTCAAGCCCAGCATGTCCAGAAAGAAGAGTAAAAGCAGGGTGATGTACAGTCCAGTACTGTATAACAGATGGCGTTAATTGGGTACCAGGGTGACGAGTTTCTTCAGGAGGGGCAAATTTTCTCTGGACAAATGTTCCTCAGCCAACTGAACCGAGGTTACCAGAAACACCTAGAACATACATGTGCATGAGGGTATGCATGGCAGGGGCGTCAGTCAGCCAGCAACAAGGAACCTCGTTTAAGGTGGAAATAGGATTAGACAAGGCCTTCCCCCGTGGCTCAGCGCTAAAAAATCTGCGTGCAGTGCAGGAGACACAGGAGACGCGGGTTCGATCCCTGGGTCAGGAAGATCCCCTATAGGAGGACATAGCAACCTATTCCAGTATTCTTGCTTGGAGAATCCCATGAACAGAGGAGCCTGGCGGGCTACCGTCTGTGGGGTCGCAGAGTCGGACGTGACTGAAGAGCCTGAACACACACAGGATTAGATATAGGGCACTGGGCCACAGTGACTGAAAATGCCACCAGACTGCCACTTACCTGGTGATGCGATCTTGGGTGAGGGTCTCCACCCCTCTCAGTTTTGACATCTGAAAAGTGGAGCAAAATGTGCCCTCCCTCCCTCGCAGGGCACAAAGTAAGGGTCCAATCCTGTTTTATTTAACCCTCACAACAACCACCGTCTATCGCTAGCCCATTTAGAGTTGGCAAATGCGGCACAGAGAGGTTAAGTCCCTTGCCCAAGGTCACACAGCTGCAAAGCGGCAGAGTCAGAATTTGAACTCAGGCTGTCTGACCCCCAAGTTCACAGTTTTAACCTCTGCCCTATTGTGAAGCAATAGCAGTCATAATACAGGCACAGAGGACTTCTTGGGCTCCAGGTTTCAGGTTAACCATCTCACCTGGGTAATCAGATAAATCATCTCGGTGGCTTCTTCTCTCCGAGATGAGGAACAGACTCGAAGAAGAGAAGAGACCCGCCTGGGGACTCCCACCTCCCATCTCTCGCTCTTCTGGCCACATCCTGAGGAAATCTTGAAGCCCAGCTTTGTCAGGAGCAGGGGCCTGCTCCAACCTGCCCCCAGCATCCTGTGCTGGGGACAGACACAACCATCTGTCCTAAGACCTGGGTGCCCAGAGCCTACAGCCTGGCCTAACCCTGTCGCCCACCCCCAGGCCCCAGCCTTGCCTGGTGCCATCTGGCGAGTGGCAAGGTGCCCGCTCCCAGGGTGTGGGTGCCAGGGGCCAAGAGGGGAGCAGCTGGAAGGCTGAGCTGACCCCACGAGCAGCAGCCCAGCCCCAGGGCTCCGTCTGGGAAGCTGCATCTGGGTCATTTCCCTCCCCAACCCCTGGGAGATAGTCAGGGTCTTCCCCTACCCTGTCAGCCAGGCCAGCTAGCTGCGAACCAGCTCCAACTTTCTGCCTTTGGGAATTCCTATCTCTGGGGACTCATCCTCGCTTTACAATTCCCTCCAGTGAAGGAACAAGGAGTTCCAAGTCTTCCCAAACATGCTAACCAGAGTACTGAGCTGCCCATACTGCCACGGGCTGTTGAGTAATAGCAGCTCACACATCTGGGCTCTTGCCATGTGCCAGGCTCTGTTCTAATCCCTGTACAACCATTAACTTTTAAACCTTCGCACAGCTCTATAAGGCAGTTGTGATGGTTATCCCCATTTCGCAGATGGGGAAACTGAGCTACAACATGGTTAAAATAACTTGCCCGAGATCCCACTGCTGGCACATGGGAGAGCTGGGATTAGAAGCCAAGCAGTCTAGATTCCTAACATTGATTCTCTGCTTCCTACAAGCCAGGCACTGTTCTGAGGGGTTTGGGGTATGGATTTGTTCATCTAATCCTCAGAATGCTGTTATCATCACTCCCGTTTTACAGATGAGGAAGCTGGAGGCTCTGAGAGGTTCTGTAGCTTGCCTCAGTGAGTCACTTAGTCTTGTCTGACTCTTTGTGACCCCATGGACTGTAGCCTGCCAGGCTCCTCTGTCCGTGGATTCCCTGGATGAGAATACCAGAGTGGGTTGTCATTTCCTTCTGCAGGGGATCTTCCTGACCCAGGGATCGAACTCAGATCTTCTGTGTTGCAGGCAGATTCTTTACTGTCTGAGCCATCAGTGAAGCCCCTCAGGGCACACAGCAAAGAAGAAGAGGTGGAAAGTGAAGTGAAGTCGCTCAGTCGTGCCCAACTCTTTGCGACCTCATGGATAGTAGCCTGCACCAAGCTCCTCTGTCCTTGGGATTTTCAAGGCAAGAAGTACTGGAATGGGTTGCCATTTCCTTCTCCAGGGAATCTTCCCAACCCAGGGATCGAACCCAGGTCTCTCACATTGTAGACAGACATTTACTGTCTGAGCCACCAGGGAAGAAAAGAGGAGGTGGGGGGATTTGAATTCAGGCAGCCTGGCTGATCAGGATCTCGGGGGGGGCTGTGGGAGGGCAAAAGGACTTGGGGAAGTGTTAGACGAGCCGCTGGACGTGGGCTCCTTCCTGCCTTCTCCAGTCCAGCGGCCTCCTTCGGCCTCCCGTCTTCCTTGATCCCCCTTTTCCCCAACGTCCCGTCCCCAGTGGTCACAGCCAGGAGCAGCCAGGCGCTCGGAGCAACAGCATGTGTGAACCAGGCAGGCGCAGGCAGAGCCTGCACGTGTTCCAGACGTCTCTTCTGTGGCCAATTAAACAAATTGCAGCAAAACAGCATTTTATTAGTATTTGCCCATAGCAGTCTGGGGCGGCAATAAATTTCCTCCCGGCTGCAGCTCTGGAGAGGTGGGTGGAGGTGGGGGGTGTTTGTCGGTCGAGATCGGTACCATCGATGGGGGTGTGGGGAGCAGAGTGCGGGAGAGAGAGCTGGCGTGTTAAGCAGGGGATGGCGGAGGAGAAACCTCAGCATCGGCCCTGGGGGCTGGTGGGTGTCAGAGTGGCTGTCTTCCCAAACAACCGCTCCGCTTCATCATAAACACAGTGAGTTATGAGGCGGTGTTGCATGCTGCACACCAGCTTCGGTGCCTACGGAGCTGCCTGCCTGGGTAGGGTTGGGGGTGGGCGAGTGGGGGAGGACTCGGAAGCCTGGTGCCTGGGTGTGGGTCTCCCCCCAATGGCCTGGCACCTGCCCTGAGTCCAGACCTCTCCATGGGATACGTGGGGGCTGAGCTGATGTCCTCATGGGTCCCTTTTCCTCCAAACTCCATTCATCGCTCCATCCGTTCATTCGTTCATTCATTCAAGAAGTGTTTATTAAAGGCCTGCCATTTGCCAAGTGCTGGACTGAACTGTCTGTAAAGCATGTCGTTCTTCTGTTTAAAAAATCGTTATTGCTGCTCTGCTGGCTTCTGTCCCGAGCTTCTGAGCCTTGTGTTCAAGATGCTTCATGAGCAGGCTCTGTTTCCCATCTTACTCTTTCGCATGGCCACCCCCCTCCATCTCCCTAATAAAAATGACAGCGAGAGTAGGTCACAGGTGCAGAACGTGAAGTGCCAAAGCTATGGGTGCCGTGCTTTACCTGTACTAGCTCACGGCAGCCCGGTCACGACCCTCAGTCAGCACGGGCCACGTTATGCAGTGGTGACAAACGCCTCCCAAGCATCAGTGACTCCAATAACCAAGGTTATCTGGTAAAGTACGTGTCCAGCGTGCATGGTCAGCATCTGCTCATCAGAGAGACATAGAGACTCGGGCCATTTGGTCAGTCACATCTCTAACGTCTTTGGGTGCTGCATCGGGCCGGAAAGCAAACTCCAGGGCTCTGGAGACCCTCCTGCTGACCGTGAAACATCCGGGCCTGGGAATGGTACTCCTGGGACTTCTCCGGTGCTCCAGTGGCTAAGACACCGAGCTTCCAATTCAGGGGACCTGGGTTTGATCCCTGGTCAGGGAACTAAGACTTCCCATGTTGAAACTAAGAAGTTCACATGTGGCAGTGAAGATGGAAGACCCCTCATGCCACATCTAAGACCTGGCACAGCCAGGTCTAACCACAGTGGGGCCAGGAACGGATAACCCCTACCTGTGCCTGGAAGGGGAGATAGCCAAGAGTGGTAAATAGCATTACAGGCAACCATAGCTGTTATCAGCACCCGTTAACAAATGAGGACATGGAGATACAAGGAGGTCAAGCAAACCACCCAAAGGGACACAGCTAGAAAGCGGAACTGGACTTCAAACACGAGCATTTGGCTCCATTCCTACCCAGCAGCCTCTGTTTCTCAAGCCCTCCCTCACCCCTGCTTGCTTTGCCTCTGCCAAGGTTCCTTCCCACAACGTCTCTGCCTGGCAAACTCATATTCAACCACCAAGACCCTGCTGGATTGCCCTCTTCCCTCTGGTTCCAGGCGGAGGCAACTGATCCCATCTCTGAGCCTGTACAGCACCCGTGGATGTCGCCACTGTGGCCCTGTCCACGTCATCTGGAGCAATTTCTGTGCTCTGCTGAGGTCACAGCAGACAGGCCCTGCTGCATTGTCCTGGCATCTTCAGTGCCTCTCGCTGGCACTGAACAGGCCTGGGGCTGCCTGGCAGGGGTCGAGGGCAGTAGGCACAGAGGCCGAGCTACTGCGTGCTGTGAATGCTCACCACCCCTCCCCTGCGGGAAGTTTCTGCACCTAGGCCCTCTCTTTCTTGACACCCCAGAGTAATGAGACTCGAGGCTGGAGGAAGAGAGACGCGGTGGAGCTCAGGAGGATGGCCGGCGTAGGGGCGGAGTGGTGGGAGCAGCAGTGCCCCCTCCCCTGCCCAAAACCTTCCCGAGGGCATCAGAGGGTCACCAGATCTCAGGACCTGCCTGTTGCCCTACCTCCTGGCTTTGGGCCCAGCTGTCGGGCTGTTCCAGTTGAGAACCCTCAGTCACAAAGGTGTTTTGTTGTTGTTTTTTTTTTTAAAAAAAAAAAAAACCTAAATTACATTCCCTCCTATCTCCAGGCCTTAAAGGGGTCAACTCAGATCAAACCAGTCCTTCCCCACCCTCCCCACCCCAGCATCACTGGGTTTCTGGAGCTAGGTGCCAAGGGGCCCCCTGACCAGTCCTCTTCCCACTGCCCCACTGCCAGGGTGGAGGGTGGGCAAAGGGAGTGGGAGCTGGGTTAGGGAGGCTCAGACCAGGCCCCCTCACTCTCACTGTCAACCACAGCAACTCACTGCTGTCCACCCCTGGAAAGAGCCAGCCCCCCGCCTGCCTCTCTGCGCCCACCACCTCCACTCACATTCGTTCTCCTCCAAGAAAATGTCCTGATTTTTAACAGGCTGCACACGGTAGGGATTGAGGGCTTGCTGAGTGCATGAATGAATGAAAAAAAAATCCCATTCAAGGGAGACAATAGGATTTCCCTGGGGGGTCCAGTGGTTAAGAACCTGCCTGAGAATGCAGAGGATAAGGGTTCCATCCCGGGTCAAGGAAGATCTCACACGCCCGCCAGGCAACTAAGCCTGTGCACTGCAACTCTTGAGCCAGGGTTCTAGAGCTGATGCTCTGCGACAAGAGAAGTCACCCCAGTGAGAAGCCCAAGCACCACAACGAAGATCCATAGCAGCCAAAAATAAATAAATAAATAAATACATAGAAATAAAAAATAAAGTTGTGATTAAAAAAAAGCAGTTGGGGAGACAACGTATCTCTTGCACGTCCCCATAGAGAAGCGGGGCCTGAAAATCCCCTTCAACCCATCGTTAGAAGGACCATTATTTTACTGATCCTGAGTCATTCCATCCCGCATCTTCATTTCTGAACCCCTAATGGCATCTCAATCCTGCTGGCCCCCCAAAAGCAAGGCGATTATGGCCCTTTTGGGGCTTCCCTGATAGCTCAGTTGGTCAAGAATCCTCCTGCAATGCAGGAGACTCCAGTTTGATTTCTGGGTCGGGAAGATCCGCTGGAGAAGGGATAGGGTACCCACTCCAGTATTCTTGGGCTTCCCTTGTGGCTTAGCTGATAAAGAATCTGCCTGCAGTGTGGGAGACCTCGGTTTGATCCCTGGATTGAGAAGACCCCTTGGAAAAGGGAAAGGCTACTCACTCCAGTATTCTGGCCTGGAGAATTCCACGGACTGTAGAGTCCACGGAGTCACAAAGAGTCGGACACGACTGAGCGACTTTCACTTTCACGTGCTCTCAACAAGGTTATATCAAAGGCTGAGAAAATACGCCTTCAGTTGTTCAGCTGACATTTCCTGAGCACCTACTGTGTGCAGGGCATGGTTGTCTTGGGGGGGCACCCCAACTTGGAGTGCGTGGGACCTGGGGCCTGAAACGCTCATACAGAAAGGCAGAGGGCCACCTTCAAGACCTTGGATGACTTAGGCTGAGGTCCAAGGTGACAGACCAGGGCCATTGGGTAGGGAGAGAGCAGGGCTGGAAGCTTCAGCCTGGTCTGCCTCAGGGGGTGAGGGCATCCCAGAGATGGTTTGAGTCAAAGGGAACACATCTCCATTCCACAGAGAATCAAGCGGAGGGCATCTAGGACAGGCTCCAGCTTTGACAAAAGGCCTGGGAGTGGGATGGGGTGGGGTGGGAGTGTCAGTAGGGGTGGGGGAGACCCCCATCGCTGGCTGGAAGGAGAAGGGGACACACAAGGCTGTGAGACTTCGTGTGCAGCCCACTAGGTGAGCAAAGCACTTTCACCCTCCTAAGGACTTGCCGGGCTTCCCACGTGGCTCAGTGGGTAAAGAATCTGCCTGCAGTCCAAGAGATGCCGGTTCGAAGATCCCCCGGAGGAGGGCATGGCAACCCGCTCCAGTATTCTTGCCTGGAGAATCCCATGGACAGAGGAGCCTGGAGGGTGACAGTCCATAGGGTCTCAAAGGATTGGACACGATGAGCAACTTAACACACTTGCAGCAAGGGCTTGCAACCCACAGCCCAGTGACGTCACTTCCATTTCACAGATGAGAATCCTGAGCCTCATTTGCCAGAGATCACAGCAGTGAGGAGATGAATTTTAACCCACGTCTTCTGATTACAGAGTGCCTTTTTTTTTTTTTTTTATGACGCCAATTTGTCTGACAGTTCTGGTTCTCGGAAGGAGACAAAGAAACAGTCCAAGGCCCCTCCCTAAACGACTGTGGGAGGAGAGCAGGATGGTCCTCTTCACTTCGGTGGTCCTACCCACTGCTCCCAGGCTCTCCCCGGAGAGAAACACTGACTCACAGCCCTGAAGAGCGCTGGCTCTTTGGGGCCCCCATGATGCTCTCCTAGGCTTCCTGTCCAGTTCTGAGAGGCACATGGCTGGTAAGACGATCCTGCTTGAAGAAGCTGAAACTCAGAGAGGTGAAGTGATTGGCCCAAGGTCACACATCTGCTAAAGGTCTGAGCCAGGATTAAAACTGAGGGTGTGACTCAGAGCCGCTTGCTCTCTCGATTCCCATCCATTTTCCTATCTTCCTTTCAATCTCTTCCCAAGGTCCTGGAGTTGGCAGTTTTGGGGTATTGGACTGTGTCACTTTCCTCTAAGATAGCTGGGCCATTGTACAGAATTCCCAGCCCTTTCCTCAGAGAGAAACTCCCAGAGTCTGGCCCATGCCCCATGTAGCAAGGCTCTGGCTAGGAGTTTGGACCAGCGGTGGCAGGTTTCTCTAAAGAGCCAGCTGAGTGGGTCCTCCCTCTGGGGCCCCCAGTCTCACCTCCCTCCTGGTTGGAATAACCAACCGGATCTTGTCTTGGGCCCATGAATGGACCCGTCCCCTCGCTGGGGTGCGCCAAGTGGAGGAGACAATCAGGCAGGCGCTGGGCAGGGGTGAGTGACGGTAGCAGCCCCCGCGGCGGACGATGAAGATAACCGCTCTTGACAGATGAAGGCGCAGCTGAGGCAAAAGCTACATCCTATTTGGCTTTTAATTTGGAGGCCCCATGAGTGAATTCTGAAGCTCCCTGCTCTCGTCTTCACATACAAAGTGAAACTGACTTTCAGGAAATGACCTGAAGTGAAACCACATTACTTATCAGCGTGTCTCTGGGATGCATCAGCTTCACGCTCCCGGCCCCCCATCCTTAAAGGGATCGAGTCCCCTCACACACATCTCTGTCTTATCGAGTAGCAGTGAGCAGGGCCCAGGTTCCTGGGAGACTCAGGGGTGCCTGGGTGGACAGCAGCGTTCCACTCTAAGCTTGGACGTTGACTGACGCTATCACAGACATCAGGAAGCTGCAAATGAGAGCCTGCTGGTGAAATTCTGTCAGCCCAACCCTGTTTTTGTAGGGCCACAAGCTGAGAATGACTTTTTTTTTAAGGTTGAAAAAAATCAGAAGAAGAAATTTCGTGACATGTAAAAATTATATGAAATTCAAATTTCAGCATCCCTAAATAAGGTACAATTGGAACATGGCCGTGTCCATTCATTCGTGTATGGTTTGTGGCTGCTTCTGAGCTGTCACAGCAGAGTAGTTGTGACCGGGACAGAACAGCTGGTGTAGCTCAAAGTAATTACTGTCTGGTCCTTCACAGAGCTTCCCTGGTGGCTCAGTTGGTAAAGAATCCATCTGCAGTGCAGGAGACCCGGGTTTGATCCCTGGGTCTGGAAGATCCCCTGGAAGAAGGAAATGGCAACCCACTCCAGTATTCTGGCCTGGAGAATCCCATGAACAGAGGAGCCTTGTGGGTTATATAGTCCATGGGGTCACAAGAGTTGGACACGACTTTGCAACTAAACCGCCACCACCCTTTACAGACCCAAACTCTCATTTCCCTCAACTGAAAACATTTAAAAGTCAATCAGGGGATTTCTCTTGTGGTCCAGCAGTTAAGAATCTGCCTGCTTAGGCAGGGGACATAAGTTCAAGCCCTGGTCTGGAAAGATTTCACAAGCTGCAGGACAACAAGCTCCCTGAGCCACAACTACTGAGCCCACACTCGAAAGCCTGTGCACCGCAACTAGAAGGTAGCCCCTGCTCGCCGCAATTAGAAAAAGCCCAAGCACAGCAACCAAGACCCAGAGCAGCCCCAAGTGAATAAACATTAAGAAGAGAAAATGTCTATATAAGTAAAGAAATAAAAGTCAGTGGGTGATGGGGGTGATGGTGGGATCAGAGGAGCGGTTGTCCTGAAGCCCTCACTGCCTCCAACCATAGGCAAGGTGAAGGTGTGTCTGCTAAGTCTTCCCACATCCCCACACCTCCAACGGGGAGGAGATTGATCATCATTCAGTCAACACACAGGTGTCGCTTTGTTGGGCACTGATCGGCTGCTGCGACAGGGAGCAGAGATAGAATGATGACTAAGTCCTGCTTCCGCATTCTGGACTTCTGGGCTGGGTTTTCACTGCCTGCCACGTGCAGGACGAAGAAGCCCCAGGGGACAATGGTGAGTGGCCCTTGCCCCGACAATCAGATGCTCACAGTCTGGGGTGGGAGGTCTAGACAGACAAGTAAACAGAAAACCACCATTTGGTGGGTGTGACTCGTGAAGATTTGCCCCAGGGAGCGGAGGAAACAGAGTGGGTGGGAGCTTAACCCAGCCTGGGATCCTTTCTCCCTCTCTCTCTTTTTTGAGGCCACACCTTGAAGCCAACTTGACCTTAGTTCCCTGACCGGGGATCAAACTCACTCCCTCTGCATATGACCCAGAGAGATGTTGTGGGGAGGGGGGTGGGAGGGGGGCTCATGTTTGGGAACGCATGTACACCTGTGGTGGATTCATGTCAATCTATGCCAAAACCAATACAGAATTGTAAAGTAAAAATTAAAAATAAATAAATAAATTTTAAAAAAAAAAATTTTTGAGACCTTAAAAAGGGAAAAATTCACCTAGATTTGTTAGGCAAAATCTGTGATAAGCCTTTGGTGTGAGTTTCCCAGCCCTGTTTTATTTTAAAAGTTCAGTCTGAGACTCTATAAATGTTTCAGCAAAATAAAAGCCTATAATCAATTATGGTTATAAAAATCATCAGACCAAAATCAGGGAGAACAGACTTATTTCGCTAACAAACTAGCCTTAATTTGGTTATATTTAATAAAAATAAGGGTAACTTTAAGGAGAAAAAGATATTTCAAAATGTTAAATACCAGTTTGTTAATGGAGGTCTGCATCTAGTAAGACTCATCTCTTAGATAGTTCTTTGCTGTTATGTGATGTTAATGTAAAATTTAATTAAATTCTTAAAGAACAAAAAAAAAAAAAAAAAAAAAGAAGCACAGTCTTAATCATTGGACCACCAGGGAAGTCTGGACAAGCATCTCTTAACCGTGGTGGCCCTTGAGACTCACCACAAGGGTTTCGAAAACCATGCCAACACCTGAGCCCCCCCACCCCCCACTCCTGCAAAGATTCTGGTTTCATCTGTCTCAAGTGCCTTCTGGCCTTGGCTGTTTTCAGTATCTTCCAGGTGACCTAAGGTTTCAACCAGGGCTGTGAACCCTAAACCAGGGTGAGTAGGAATCAGCTTGGGTGGGCAGAAGTTGGTCCAAACAGGGCAGGGGACAGATGCAGACAAAGGCAGGGTTGCCCTGCGCTGCTGCAGGAGCTGCCTGTGCCCACGGGCCACAGGGTGCCCCCTCCCCACAGCACGCCCCCCAGCCACCCATCTCAGGTCCTCAGGCAGCTCTTCTCCCTGAGGAAGTACTCGCCCCCCATCCCGATAACCCCCTTATCTTTTCAGGAAAAGTGCTGATCCAATCAGACTCATTCACAACCGGAGCCAATTCTCTGAGCTCAGGAAAAAGAATGTTCCTCAGTGTTAAGATAAGGGAGGAAATGATCATCATTAGGTCCAAAGCCCCCAGCCCCCAGCCTCTCGTACCCCCAAACGTGCTGTGCTTTAATCTTGGGGGCGGAGCCCTCTCCAGGCCCAGGTGAGAAGAGGTTTTGAGCTTTCATTTCCCCTTCTCCCTGGCTCAGTGGAATTCCCTCGAGGAATGAGGCCTGAAGGAAGAGGGGTGCTGGGGGGGAGGTGGCAGGTCGGGGGGCTCAGGGGCTGGTCTGGGCCTCCCTTCTCTGGTTGGTCCAGCCTCTCTCTTTGATCGCTCAGGTGATGGCCTGGCTTGCGCCCGGCAGAGGCAGGGAATAGAGTTAGCACCCACGCTTGGGGAGCCCTGACAGCCCGTTTAACAAGGTGTCCAACACCCCATTTCCTCTGCACTTCCTCTCGCCTTAATCCTTTTATGCGAAACTCGCTCAGGAGCAAGCCCTGTGAAATTGAGGCCTCTCTGTACACATTGCCTGGCCGCTCCCTGCTCCTCCCTGAGCCCAGCCCCCTCCCATCCCAGGGCGCTTGGAAAAAGCAGGGCTGGGCACGGTGAGAGGACCTGGGTACCCTTAGAGGGTCACCCCCAAACTCTGGAGGGTGGGCACCTTAGAGGTGGCTTAGAGTCCCTGACCCAGGGGTGGGGCTTCTGGAGCTGCCTCCTGGGCCTCATGCCCAGGCCACCCTTTGCTCATCCCACTTTGCCCTCCTCCCCCGGTCACAGGCCCTCCTGGGTTGGGGGCCCAGAGCCCAGAGTCAGAACTGGAAGAAGGAAGCTCCTGGTGGTTCCAAGCAAACCCCTGACCCCAGGCCCTATCCCTTCCAAAAAGAAAACCAAATCATTAACATTTCAGCATTAACACCAGGGGTGGGAGATGAGAGGGGGCTGCAGGCCATCAGCCAGGGTGCAGATAAAAGCACCCTGGATGTGGGTGATGGGAACGTAAAACATTATCACTCCAGTAGAGGCAAGTGGAAAAAGGCAGTGGTCCAGGCCCCCACCTTCCCTGCTTCTGGCCTTCCAGCCAGCACCCTTCGTGCCATGTTGGATTTGGCCTGGGTTCCACTCGATCGCCACGTAACACTGGTGTACACCTCAGTGTTCCCCTGGGAAACATGGAGCCGAGACTCCTCCACTCAGGTGGGATGTTGCAGGAAGGGGACCCCTTCCAGGGCCCAAGAGTGGGCTCCTGTCTAACGCTCAGAAACGAATTGTCCCAGGAGACACACTCTTGCTGACAAAGCAAGAGACTTTACTGGGAAGGGGAGCCCGGACGGAGAGCAGGAGGGCAAGGGAGCCCAGGAGCACTGCTCTCGCGTGTGGCTCGCAGTCTCGGGTTTCGTGGGGATGAGATTAGTTTCCGGGCTGTCTCTGGCCAGTCACTCTGACTCAGGGTCCTTCCTGGAGGCACACGCATCGCTCAGCCAAGATGGACGCCAGCAAGGATTCTGGGAGGAGGTCTACATGTGGTGGCTCCTTTGGACCTTTCCCAAACTCTTCCGGTTGGTGGTGGCTTGTTAGTTTTGTGTTCCCTACCAGGACTTCCTGTTGTGAAATAGCTCAGTCAAATGGTTACCATGCCGCCTGGGCCGGGTGGGAGATTTCAGTCAGTGTGCTTCCCCTAACAGGGAGAGCCCGGGGTGTACTGTCAACACTTCACCCAGGTGGTGCTCCCAGCAAGAGGTTCTCCCCTCCCCTCGTCAGACACTCTCTGCTCTACCAAACCTTAGTCAGGCACCCGAAACTTCTCCTAGGCCCATCTGCGCACTTCTTTGTAAAGCCCACTTTTAGCAAGAACCCACTCCAGTATTCTTGCCTGGAAAATTCCATGGACAGAGGAGCCTGGAGGCTACAGTCCATGGGGTCCCAGAGTTAGACATGACGAGCATGCATGCGTGCGCGCGCACACACACACACTGTTAGGTCAGTTTGTCAAGAGTCCCCCTTCCCCCCTCCTCATATCTGATTGGGTCCTCATCCCTCCACTCTCCTCAAGGGATGTCAGATTGCCCTGGTCTGTCTGCAGCATGAATCCGGGTGAGTCGATAACCTCTCCTTATCCCTGACGTTTCCTCTCAGTAGTTTTCCGTTCGCTGACCCCCCACCTCACACCTGGCTTTTTGGTTACAAAGTCCCACTTGCTGATGCTGTATCTGGAGCTGAGCCCCAAATCCTCACAAAATCCCACCGCAGCGGTCCCTCTGCTGACTGTGATGGTCCTGAATCCAGTCTGCCTTACCATCTTTATCGAGTGTTAGGAGTATTTTTCCTTTAACTCCTTCCATACCAGCTCCTGCCATCCACCCCCCTCCAAGACCTGCTGGTGGGGCCAGTGTGTGGAGGGTGTCAGGACCACATCCCTTCCCCTTTCTTCTCAAACCTGCCTTTGCTGTGGACACAGGGTGGGTGAGAGTCACCCCTGGACAGCTGGCCATGATGAGAAAAACAGCTTTGACTTGGGAGGGAGGGGGTATGTGGCAGGGGCCAGGGCCCCCATGGCACCCAGGCGGTCCCCCCATTTCCTCCCGGGGACTCAGGGCCCCCTACCCCGGCCAGCGTGCACCTTCCCCAGGAAAGAGACCTGTCGCCCTCAGCCCCCACCTCACGGTCTGAAGTGTAGCTTGAAGGGGGTTTTTGTGGCTGTGCCCTTGTGTGTGTGTGTGTGTGAAGTCACTCAGTCGTGTCCGACCCTTTGTGACCCCGTGGACTGTAGCCCGCCAGGCTCCTCTGTCCGTGGGATTCTCCAGGCAGGAATACTAGAGTGGGTTGCCATTTCCTTCTCCAGGGCTGTGCCCTTGGCTCACCCACAATTTTTAGGTTTGAGATGTCCTAGTGGGTTGTGCTGGGTCACACACCAGGTGGGCTGAGAGAATCAGCCAAGTAGGGCCACCTAATATGATTTTGGAAAGAAAATATTCCTAAGAAAGCCCATAAGTAATATGGGAGAATCAGACATTCGTTGGCTTCCCTTATACCTATTTATCATTGAGTTGGTGGGTTTTTAAATTACATTTGGGGAGGCCCACCTAAAGTTTCTTTCTTTCTTTCTTTCTTTTTTAATGTTTTGGTCACACTGCCCAGCCTGTGGGATCTTAGTTCCCCCACCAGGGATTGAACCCATGACCCCTGCATTGACAGCACAGAGGTCTTAACCACTGGAGCACCAGGGAAGTCCCCTAAAGGTCTTAATGTAGCCCTGATGAGCACCCCCCCATCCCCACCCCCATCACAGGCACAGCCTCTCCCTTCCCCTCCCTTGGTGAGGTCTGGGTCCCAGCCAGCACACACCTGTAGGCCTCTGGGAAGGCCCCCCCGCCCCCATCCCAGGACCTGGTTTGATAAAGAAAGGTAAAGACCCCCTGAGGCTTCCCCTTCCTGGACTGCTCCAAGGCTCTCCCCACCTGGAGGACTGTCGCTCCCACCCACCCACTACTTCAGTTTTGAGGATCACGGCATCCGTCCCTGCACATTTATAGAGGAGGAAACAGACGTCCAGAGAGCGCCCCTGACTTGCCCAAAGGAGACCCACAGCCTTCACCCTAGGCCCTGTCTGAGGCCCTCTGGGCCCCAGGGCCCCCTCGAGCACCTGAGGAGGGCCTGGCCTGCTGTCAGCCAGCTGCCTGCCTGGCGGGCACAGAGAGATGGCGAGGGTCTCAGGAGCTGGGGGAAAAGCACAGACAGAGACAGACAGCAGCAGAAAAAAGGGGATGTGAGCTGCGCCAGGAGACGAGGGAGCTGGGCAAGGTGGGTAAGACGGAGACACGGAGAGAGAGGAAGACGGAGAGGCCTCTGAGGAATCCTGATCTTTAGAGCTGACTGATAAAAAGCTTGTTCCGAAGACAAATTCTTTCAGACCAACAGCTCCAATGAGACTTTCCGTCATCCCCCCTATCACAGCCCGACCCTTCCCTCCAGGAAGAAGATGAAAGAACGTCTTCATCGCCTTCCCTGCCTCCTGGCCTGCCTCCCTCCCTCCCTCCTGATTCTTTCTCCTCTCCTCCCTGGCAGGCTCACTGCCCCCCACCCGTTCTCTATCCCCATTTCCCCTGCTGTCCCAGCTCCCGTTTCCTGCTCCCTTCCCCTAATTTCCTTTTTCTCTGGATCCTGAGCACCTCCAGCACCAAACGTATTCTCTTTCCTTTCTCCTCCCCTCTCCTGCTTCCCCCCCCCCGCCTCCCCCCACCCCACTCCACTGGCCCTTCATCCCCAAAGATGGCTCATGAGCAAGGGCCCCAGGCTTTATCCCCTGCGTTTCTTCTTCTTCTTCTTTTTTTAAAGAATCTATTTATTTATTTTTGGCTGTGTGGGATCTTAGTTTCGGCCCAGAGGCTCTGTAGTTATGTCACATGGGCTAGTTGCTTCATGGCACGTGGGATCTTCGTTTCCTGACCAGAAATCAAACCCATGCCTGCAGCCATGGGAGGTGGAGTCTTAACCACTGGACCTTTAGGGAAGTCCCAGCCCTTCCTTATTCTTCGAGGCCCTTCTTCACTGCCACCTCCTCTGGGAAGCCCTCCCGACTCACCCAGCTGCCCCTTCCAAGCTCATCTTACCCTGTAACAACTTGTACGTAGGTCCGCCCCTGCTGAGACTATGATTCTCTCGAAAGCATCAAATTCATCATTTCATTTAGCAAACATCTACTGAGTGCCTACTGTGCATCTAGGAATAGAATGATGACAAGACAATCTTCCTCTCTGCCCCTGGGACTCACACTCCGTATGGCATCTGGACCCATAAAAGAGTTATCACAGAGCGTGGTTAGCAGTGTGGTGGAGCGAAGTGATGGGAAGGGCACACCTCATCCAGCATGGGGAGCTGGGAAGGCTTCCTGGAAGAGGTGAATGAGACTTATTCTAGGAACGAACAGGAGAGAGGAGGTCCTGGACCCAGGGCATTGAAAACAAGAGAGAGCATCACTCAGATGGGGACCTGAAGAGGTAGTCAGATGGGAGCTCCGGTGAGAGTGGCAGGTGGGCAGAGGTGGAGAACCAGGCCTCAGTCATCTTTCTCTAGGGCCTTGGGCCAAGTCCATAGCCCAGAGTTGGTGCCAGATAAATTTTCTTTTTTTTGGCCACACCACACCACTTATGGGATCTTAGTTCCCCCACCAGAGATTGAACACAGGTCCTTGGCAGTGAACATGCAACATTATAACCACTGGGCTACCCGGGAATCCCCCAGGTAAAATTTTCAACATTGAATGAATGGGCAGTCCAGCTGATACACACCAATCAAGTGTCTACCATGTTCAGGGCTTGGGATAGACAAAATTTACAAGGAAAACAATAATAAACAATAGCTAACATGTTTTAAGTTGCTCACCTACTGCGTGCTTGGGACCCTGTGTTTTATAGGTGTTGTCTCCTGCATTCCGCATGCCAGCCCTAGATGGGATAGTTATGCTGATCTCCACAGCCTAAGAGGTATACTCAGGCTTGGAGAGATGAAGTGAATTTTGCAAAGTCACATTGGAGCCAATATTGGAAGATTGGCCTAACTGCAACACAGTAGCCTCTCCCAAGACAAAGAAGGGGTTGGTCCTGCCAGGCTTGCTGGCCGCCATCTTGCAGAAACCCTGCCCCCACTCACCACCCCCAGTCCTCTGAACTGCAACCTTTCCTCCGTGGGACAGCCTTTCCAAGAAACCCATTGCATCCTTCCCTCCTCTTCTTTCTTTCTTCTGCCCCCACAGTCTGGGTACTTCCATTCCTCCCCGGCCGGTCCCCTCCCCGCAAAGAGAGAAAAAATTGGAGAGAAAATGGATCTTTAAAGATACATGTATCCATCACTATTATTTACATTCTAATGTGCCTCAGTGGCTCCGCTCAGAGGGGGGAATGTAAATCAGGTGGACACCGCTCCCGAAAGCCCTAAAGAGCTTGGCTCCCCCAAATTAGAATAGAAAATGCTCTTTTAAAATGCACCTTTAATATGTAAAAGCCTGCCGACCTGGGCTCTAAATAAACCAAACTTGAACCAGATGCCAAATAGAGTAGATGAAGGACAGGTGCGCAGAGGGTCCTGGGCTGGGGAATGAGGCCTAAACAGCTATTTATATTAATGCAAAGAAAGTTCAACATTCTTCCCCTTGATATATGCTGCAGTAGGAGGTGGTTTTTGTCCCACCAGTGAGAATAAAACGTACGGCTCATGATGGGCAGGATCACATGTGCTAGATAAAAAGCTCTGGGTGTAATATATGTCCCCGCCGAGTATTCTTGGCAGACTCAGAGTTAGATCTGCGGATGACAACGAGAAAACACTTACTCAAGGTTAGACTCTGCTCGCCAGGCTCCCCATCCCAGCTCCCCAACCTGAGGGAATGCAGCTGCCTGGAAATGGGCCCAGCAGAGCCCTGGGCTGGGGTCCTGGGACACCCCACCTGCCTTGGTATTGAGCTAGCCAGTGGGCCCTGCTTGGGGCAGGAAGTCTGGGAAGTCTCAGAGGCTGCTGGCTCAGGTCAGGAAATGCCTACGTGTGACCACTGTAGGGGGCTTGGGGTGGAGAATTCATGCCCTTCCCCCTGGGGACACCCATGCCCATCCCAGACTCCCTGGTTTAAATGTGCCCAGGTAGGGAGGGTCCACTGTGCAGTGACTGCTTTCCTTTTGAAAGTGAAAGTCACTGTCATATCCAACTCTTTGTGACCCCATGGACTATAAAGTCCATGGAATTCTCCAGGTGAGAATACTGAAAAAGGTAGCTTTTCCCTTCTCCAGGGTATCTTCCCAACCCAGGGATCGAACCTAGGTCTCCTGAATTGCAGGTAGATTCTTTACCAGCTGAGCCACGAGGGAAGCCCAAGAATACTGGAGTAGCCTATCCCTTCTCCAGGGGATTTTCCCAACCCAGGAATCGAACCAGGGTCTCCTGCATTGCAGATGGATTTTTTTACCAATTGAGCTATCAGGGAAGTTCCGTGGTGGAATGACTGCTTTGTACCCTTTAGGGTACAAGGTTTCCTTCTGGGGTTCTGAAAAATGTTTTGGGCCTGGATAGGGCTGATGTGTGACTGTACCAAATCCTCTGAATTGTTCGCTTTGAAGTGGTTCAACTTTGTTATGTGAAGTTTAGAAATTCAGTTAAAGAAAATACCAGGAAGAAAACCAACCAACCAAACACCCCAGACCAGTGCACAGCAACCTGGGCAGTTTTTAAAGCAGGCACATATGACTCAGGGAAGAGGTGGGCTTTCACGGATGTGTTCCACAAAGATCTGGCCTCTGTAAGTTAGAATTCACCTATTCATTCATTCATTTCATTATTCCTTGGACAGAATATGACTGAGAAACTGCAGGACCCTCAGGGGAAGTGTAGGCTTCCCAGGTGGCTTCAGTGGTAAAGAATCCACCTGTCAGTGCAGGAGACTTGGATTTGATCCCTGAGTCTGGAAGATCCCCCGGAGGAGGAAATGGGAAACCACTCCAGTATTCCTGCCTGGAAAATTCCATGAGCAGAGGAGCCTGGTGGGCTACTGTTGCAAAGAGTCAGACATGATTGAGCGTGGACACAAGACGACACACGAGGGGAGGCGTAGGATGGAGAGGTTCTGGAGAATGCAAAGATGAGAACAATATTTGTTCGGGTCAGCTGGGTATGGTGTGTAGAGGGTGCAGGACAGTGGTAGGCAATCAAGAAACGCTGGCTTCATTGAGCTGGTCGTTGGCAGTACTGTGTGGGAGGGAGCGGAGGCCTGACGATGACTGAGGTTCTATGAGGCCCTTACCATCCAGGGAGGACCAGGCACATGGACTTATAAGCAAATGAGTAGAAGTCCACGTGAGCAGTCTACGACAGAAGACGTGCAGAGTGCCATGAAGGGTATGGATTGCGATTAACCACAGGAGGCTTCAAAGAAGCTCTAAGCCTTGACCTGGGACTTTAAATATCAGTGGAGGATTTCCCTGGTGGTCCCAGGGGTTAAGAATCCGCCTTGCAACGCAGGGGACACAGGTCCAGTCCCTGGTCTGGGAATTAAGATCCCACAAGCCACGGGGCAACTAAGCCAGCCCGCCCCAACTACTGAGCCTGAGAGCTGCAATAAAACATCCTGTGTGATGCAAATGAGACTTGATGCAGCCAAATAAATAAATAGAT
Source organism: Oryx dammah (assembly GCF_014754425.2). Taxonomy (NCBI): domain Eukaryota; kingdom Metazoa; phylum Chordata; class Mammalia; order Artiodactyla; family Bovidae; genus Oryx; species Oryx dammah. Next base: position 48,918,690 of record NW_024070192.1, read on the forward strand.
GATAGGTAGATATATAAAAGGTAAAAGTCAGAATCTCCTCAGGAGGAGGTGTGAATGGAAAAGCATTTTCTGCAAAGGAAACAGCAAGTACAAAGAGCTGACTTGATCGACTGAGGGAAGAAAGAGATACTCAGTGTCTCTGGGCCTGAGATGTGGAGCAGGGCTGAGAGTAGCAGGAAACGTGGCTGGAGGGTAGGCAGGGGTCAGCCCACTGACAGCCTCGCTAATAAGTTACATGCTTATGTTGCTGAGTATGAGAAACATAAATTGAAGAACTGTTTTCCCCGACTGAGGCAAGGTATGCATTTGACCCAAAGACAACTAATCTCCCCACTAGACCTTAGGTCTGGTCCTAGCTGGACCAGCCAGAGGCTCTTTCTTGGCAAATTTGTCAGGACTGGCTCAGTTACACTGTGGTAACAAACATCACCTGACTGTCAGGGGCTTAACATGACAAAGATCTACTTTTTGCTCATGTGAATTCTTTGCTGGGTCGGGGCAGTTCTCCGGAGCAGCTGCCACCAGGTGTGGTTTGAACATTTCAAGCCAGTTCCACCAGGGCACCTCCATATCAGCAAGTGCTTGCATGGGGGACCGGGGAAGAAGACACACAGAATTAAAGATCAGCTCTGAAATGCTTCTACCCAGAAGGGATACCCTGGTGGCTCAGATGGTGAAGAATCCCCCTGCAATGCACGAGACCTGGGTTCAATCCCTAGGTCAGGAAGCTCCCCTGGAGGAGGAAATGGCAACCCACTCCAGTATTCCTGCCTGGAGAATTCCATGGACAGAGGAGCCTGGCGGGCTATAGTCCATGGGATCGCAAAGAGTTGGACACGACTGAGCAACTAACACACAGACACACAGAAGGGACACCTACTCCTTCTGCTCACGTTTCATTGGCCCATGTAAGTTTCACAGCCTTGCCTAACCTCAGTGGGGCCAGGAATACAGTCTCATCCAGAAGGCAAGCAGAACCCAATACCACTGAGCACTAGTAATGTTCATCACATTGGGGAAATGTGGTAAGAGAAAGCTAGTTCTGGGGGACTTCCCTGGCAGTCCAGTGGTTGAGACTCTTTGCTTCCACTGGGGGGGTGCAGGTTCCATCCCTAGTTGGGGAACTGGGATTCTGCATGTCACACAACACTATAAAACAGAACAAAACAGAGCTAGGTTACAGTGAGAGCAGAAACTGACAAAGAGATTGAGACGTAGAGGAGCCACTGACCCCATGGAAGCCGTGAACCAGAGATGCTTGCAGTAGCTGACTGCTGAGCGAGCAGGTCCTTTGTCCCCAGTCCCCTGCTCGGTGCGGTCCTCACTTGCTCTTTTGTAATATTCCTCCTAATTGTAGACCTTGGGGATTCCAAGATACCCCAGAAGCCTTGTGATCTCCAGGAGTTGGGAGAGGATACTGATAGTATGGAGGCAGGAAGAAGGAGCCCAGCCAGCAGTCAGTCCTTCTCTCCCCAGATTTCAGCAAACCTTGGGGAAGGCTTAGACTGTGCCAGTGGGCCTGGGGAGTTGCTAACCAGGCCCCACATTATCTTCTGGTGGATGTTGATTATAACTTAGAAACCTCTAGTTGACAGAAAAGGAAGGCTTGGGTAGAGGATGTATGAGCAAGGCTGGGTTTAGAAGCCCTGAGCCCAGAGACCTAATCTCCCTAAGTCCTGCAGCTGGTGGATATAAGCTTGGGAGGGTAACGATCCGAGGGACAGGGGACTCTGGGTGATGCAGGGCTGGGGAGCAGTGCTCTCCAACTCCATCAGGTGACAGGGGGTCCCGGCAGAGGAGTGAAAAGCCTGTGGAAACCCTCTCAGGGGCATTTTGCCAGCAAGGCCAGACGCCACGGCCCTTTGCTAGGCCTCCCACTTTCCCTGCCCTCGGAAGAGGAAGAGTGTTGGGAGCAGGGTCATAACCCCTGCCCCTCATTCCTCCAACACCTCTGGATTGCTTCGCTGTTTGGCTCCCAAGGAGTGTAACCGATGCCACAAATCAGAGGTGGCAGGTCAGGCTAGATGTGGCCTCTGAGGGTCCTTTACAAGGTGGATGGGAATGGGGCAGAGGTGTCTGGGGCTGGGGTGGGGGCTGGAAGCCGGAGCAGGGAAGAAGAGATGCAGGAGAGAGAAGAAAGCAATGAAGGAGGAGGCGCAGGAGGGAAAGAGGTCAAGAGGAGGAGAGGAAAGGTGCGGAGGGAGGGATGGAGGAGAATCAAATGGGAAGTGAAAACAAAGAAGAGAACGGAAGTGGGGAAGAAGAGGGGAAGAAAGTGGAGTCTCGCAGCACTCCAGGGCTCGGGGAGAAGTTGGGGCACCCCGGCTGCCTGGAGGGGAGCCCCGGCAGGCCGGCCCTCCCGCAATAAAGGAGCGCACAGGAGGCCGCTCGGAAGATCTATTGGGCCCCGCAGTGCCATTGTCTTCAGAAGGAATTAAAAACAAATTGCTAAGGGCCAGCACATAATTTAAAGACTCACGGCAATTTTATGACTTGCTAATGTTCCTAATTACATGCCCGTGAAAGGCTTAATTAATTGGGGGATGTAGCAAAAAGTGGAGCCCGTGTTTGTTATCATGGTTCCACTGCATTGATTTTAGTGCCTATGGAGAATTTAGGGACTCTTTATTTGCACAAAGAAAATGCAAGTCTCTCGAAAAAACGCACATTAAGATCAACCCCTCGCTGCTATCTAATATACTTTCCTCTACTTAACCAAAGCGCTTGTAATCATATTTTGTAAATGTTGGTGCCGTTAATTGCATTGTGAGGGAAAATAGGTTCCGCTTGGCTGCTTGTGGAGAATTTTATAAAGTTCGTTCCCGGCACCCCATTCCAGGGCACTCTTCCTGGGGAACTTGTGAAGAAGTTGGGAAGCCCAGCCCCGGAAGTTGGTATGACTGCCCTGAGTTTCTTTGCTCCCGGCAGCAACTCACAGCTCTGCTGTTTCTCCCTCTGCTGTTGGGGCCTGGATGGGGAGCAGAGGGTGCTGGACCGGGAGTGAGAGCCGTGGGCATGGAGGAAGGCCATAGGAGAGTGCTGGAACAGAAGGCTGACTTCTGGTATGGGCATAGGCACACACCTTCCCTGTGAGGCCTTGGATAAGGCACTTAGCGTCTCCGAGCCTCAGTTTCCTCATCTGTGAAATGGGGTAATGACCCCACGGCCCACCGATATCATCAAGCAAGGTGTCTTGCTGATCCTGCTCGCGATGCCAATTGTCTTGCTGTGTCTCACTGTGAGCATTGTTCGTTGAGCCCAGGGTAGGCAAGGCGAGAGCTAAGAAGCTAGAAGGAGACTCAAGGAGCCGTAGAAACTGCAGACACGTTTATTCTCTCCTGGCTGACATAGCCATAGCAGCAGCTGGAATATCACATAGCATAGCCTGCCAGGGCTTTCCAGGGGAAGCTTATATATGCTTACAGAACAGTAGTAGCCCGTGGCCAAGCGAGTACCTCCTGACGCACATGCGCAATGCCGTCAGTGCCCCCAGCTGTTACACAACCATTATTCACAAAGCGTGGGGCAAGAGCAAGAGGCCATGGGCTAAACCACACCATCTTGGCTAATTTGCTCTTTCCCTGCACCAGGGAATGGAGGCGAAGGAGGCCTGGATCTGAGACTTGTGGTTCCTCTCATTAGCTGCTGTCTCCCCTCTTCCTTCCACAGTGAATGACAGGCAAGTTCTCCTTCAGCTGGGCAATGCCTGTGGGAGAGGGGCAAGCACCCCCTCTCTTGTAGAGGGAGTGTGCAGAAAGGTTCAACCAGAGATGCGGCAGGTCCTGGGAGATGGAAGGGAGGAGCAGCTCCGGTCAGCCCTGCTAGGGAATTAGTCTCGACACTGTTCCTCCCTGAGAACAGACACTCTCCTCCCTCTGGGCTCCCAGAGACTTTCTCCCCAGCCCAGAACCTTTCCCAGGAATCGTCAGTGCCTGCTAACTGCAAACTCCCCCGGGAGGTCAGAGACTGGGCCTCCTGGCTCTCCATCCCCAGCAGGGAAGATGACTATGGTTACTCCTGGCACGAAGGAGACACTCGGTAGCATTTTTCTGTACAAGAGACTCAGTGGACTAAGTCAGTAATTTGGGCAGGGGGCCTTAGTCAGAGGGGGCTTCCCAGGCTCAGCCCTTTATTTCTCAGCCTCTGTGGCTGAGTTTACAGACCAACAGGCTCCCCCCAAACCCTACCCGCACCTCACACAGTTACTCCTCACATCCTCCCCGAGACACCTCTCTGAGCAAGGAGAGTCTTCTTTTAGCGACAATTGGAGTTGGAACCTTTGGCTCTAACCGGTCACCTCCTTTCTCCATGTGGTAAACCAAAGTGGTATATATTTTTTTCTTTTGATTGCTCCCTTGTGGCTTGTCCTAACCACTGGACCCCCAGGGACTCCCCAGTCTTTTAAATTTATTTTTTATTTATCCCCAGATCTTTTTTATTTTTTTAAAAAAATTGCCTTCCAATTTTCTCTTAAAAAATTTTTTTTATTGGAGTGTAGATGATTCGCAATGCTGTGTAACTCTCTGCTGTACGGCAAAATGAAAAGCCACACGCATACATATGTCCACTCTCTTTTTCAAATTCTTTTCCCATAAAGTTCACCACAGAGTATTGGAGTAGAGTTCCCTACGCTATACAGTAGGTCCTAGTCTTTTTCTGTTTGGTCCTAGTTTTTATTTATTTTTCTGGCTGCATCACAAGGCATGTGGGATCTTAGTTCCCTGACCAGGGATGGAAACCGTGCCCCCTTGCAGAGGAAATGAAGAGTCTTAATCAATGGGCCACCAGGACAGTCCCCCAAAGTGATCTTTTTAAAAAATGCAAATCAGATCATATCTTGCTCCTGTGTGTTAAGCCCTGAGCCTTCTAATTGCATTAAAATAAAATAAAATAAAAAAAAAACCAGACTTTTCCTGGGGACCTGCAGAACCCCTCACTGTGATCCCACCCCTTCCTAGCTCTCTCTCACCTCAACCCATATCACAGTATCTCAAGGCCATTCCAGCACCACGCTGCCCGTGGCTGCTCCTCAACAGGCCTAGGGCAGTCCTGCCTTGGAGCCTTTACACTTGCTGTTTCCTCTGCCTGGGATGTTCCTCTCCCACAGGAGACTGGCTCCTTCTCATTCAGGTCTCATAAATCTTTTCCTCCACAAGCTCTTCCTTGACCACCAGTCCAATGTTGCCTTCTTTAGTCACACTTAATCCCCTCTGATATCTCTTTTGACATGTTAAATAGACACACTTGGGATTCCCTGCTTGAGAACTCCATAAGATGACATTCTCAAGGACTAAACCTGCCGCTCACTGTGTTGGCAGGCTCTCACTCACGGTTACTGGTTTCCTTGCAGTACGTGTACTGTGTGTTTGGAATGTGGGCTCCAGCCTGAAGAACTTATTTATGACATTCCTGAGAGGCTTGAGTTGGAGCTCTGTCCCTCCAAAGATAACCTGTCTTTCCTCAACCCTAAGGCTAATAATACCAAGCTTGAAAGTGAAAGTGTTAGTTGCTCAGTCATGCCCGACTCTGTGTTCTGCGTGGTTGGAGCCCATTAGTCTCCTCTGTCCATGGGATCTCCCAGGCAAGAATACTAGAGTAGGTTGCCATTCCCTTCTCCAGGGGATCTTCCTGGCCCAGGTCTCCGATGTTGCAGGCAGATTCTTTACCATCTGAGCCACCAGGGAAACCCTGCATTTTAATTCACTCATTGCCTTAGGTTTTCCTTCTCTGCACAAGTGGTAGACAGTAGACCTAAACTCACAAGAACGCAGGCCTGTGGCTACAGAATGCTCATCAGAAGCTTTTTCGTTTTCTATGAATCCAAGTAAAGACAGAAACATCAAGTTTTTCTGTTGATTTCCTTTATGTAGGTGGATCCTTACCCCCAATCTGCAAATTCACCTTGTTACTGGGGGTGTAGCTTTTCAATGGTCTAGACTTTGGCGGGGGGTGTGGGAGATGAATATCTCACTCCCAGCACCCCACCTTGTCTCCTGACCCCCCTAAGCTCTTTAAACCTCAAATTTACCAAAACCAGCAGTAGAAGCTTCAAGTCTCCAGGTTCTTCCCTGGTTTTGACCCCTGATATTTCTCACAAATTTGCCACCCTGTAATAGGATGTTTGTTATATTTGACTCCACATTTCTAGGTGCTCAGTATTAGAAGTTTGGGGCAGAGTGTCCAGAGCATCATTAAGGAAGGGAAGCTCCTCTGTCAGGGGAACCACTAATTGAAACCGCCCACCTTGGCCATGCATCATAGTAACCACCTGCATGAATTATCTTAAACAGGAGGTCCTGGTAAGGAACGCAGAACTAACAAGCTACCACCAACAGGAAGAGTTGGGGAAAGGTCAAAAGGAGAGAGGAAACTCCAGTCCTTATGTCCTGCCGACTTCCCAGAATCCTCCTCACTGGAGTCCATCTTGGCTGCGCGACGCACGGGCAACCAGGAAGGACAGCGAGTCAGAGTGTTTGGCCAGAGACAACTAGAAACTAACCTTATCGTCATAAAACCTGAAACCTCGAGCTACGGGGCAGAGCAGTCTTCCGCGGTTCTGTTCCTCTCCTGCTCTGCGCCTGGGCACCCCTTTCCTATAAAGTCTCTTGCTTTGTCCGCGGGGGTGTCTCCTCAGACAATTCATTTCCGAGTGTTAGACAAGAGCCCACTCTCGGGCCCTGAAAGGGGTCCTCCTTCCTGCAACACCTCGGGCGCTCTCACTGTGCACTTTGAAGTCTCTCGGGCACTTTGTCGTGAACAGCACTTGTCATTACTGATGGTCATCATCTGTTTACTCATTTACTGTCTGCCCACTCCACGCAAGACGTGAGCTCCACCAGGGCAGGAAACTTGCCCACCCTGCTCACTGCTGTCCTCAGAGCCTAGAAAGGTGCCCGGCTCCTACAAGAAGTGTTTGTTGTCAGAGAGCCTGGATTCGGATTCCAGCTTAGCAACCTGGGATAGTCACCTGGTCCCTCTGAACACAGTTTCCTCCTTTAGGCAAGGAGAGTAGTAACCTCAGGGAGTTTGTGAAGAGGAAATGAGATGATGTTTGTCAAGCACTTCCTTGAGTCACTGCCAGACACACTAAATGGTCATTAACTGTGACTGATGTCTTCTGGGTGGGTCCCATGCCACCTGGTCCCGCCCACCTCCCGTGAAGCCACGTCTTCCCACCCCCTAGGCTCTGCCCATTGGAAATCCAGGCTCCTGCCTCCACTCCTTGCGCTGGAGCTGGGTGGTTCTCTCTGATCTCACAAACGCAAGGGATGAAACTTGCCTCCAATACACAGCAGGCCAACGTGGCCTGCATCACTAGTGCCTCCCTGCCTGGTGGGAGGTGAGTAGCAGGGGGTGAGAGAAAGGTGCTCATTTGTGTAGACAAGGGTGGGAAGAAAGCCTGGGAAGAAGGGCTGGAGTGGGAAGCTGGGAGGACGCAGAGGGTGATGGTGCAGAGTGCCTAGTGGCATCCTGGCTCTGCCACTTACATCCTGCTGGTCTTTGGGTGACATACTTAACCACTCAATGCCTCAGTCTCCCCATCTGTAATATGGGATGATAGTGCCTACTTCATAGAGCTCTTAGTAAATAAGTGTAAAGTGCTCAGAAGTGGGCCTGAGATTTATGTGTTAATTTTTATTATGTCTGCTTTGTTCGCTGTTGACTTTCCAGAATCTTACACAGGACCTGGCACATAGTAAACACTCAAAATAAATATTTTGGGGAATGGACAGATGCATGTATGGATGAATAGACTAGCCTGAGGGGAAGTATATACAGCAGAATGAATTTAGCTGACAATCCTAACAGAATTTAGAGCCTGCCACAGCCTAGACTCCCACAGTGCTGGGACTGGAGGGTTCTGAGAGGTCGTCTCGGTCGGGTGTGGGTACCACAACCCCCAGGGGCTTTTCCAAATTCCTGCTTCCCTCGACTTACGGAGGAGGATCTGGTCACCTTGGCTGGGTATGGAGGGGCTGAATGTTGATTTTGATAGCTCTGTCTGGTTGACTGTCCCTGATCTAATCTGCCAATCTCACACTGCAGACAGGGAAAGTGAGGCTTGAAGAGACACAACGCATGTGCGAGGTCACACAGGGGATTGTGAAAGAGCTCACCCCTCCTGAGTCTTGGTCAGGGGTGTCTATTACTAGTCTGTTTCTGTGCATCCCCCTACCTGCACCTCCACCCCCGCCTGACCTGCAATACTGAAGTGACCCAACATATAAGTTTTGTTTGTTTGTTTTAATAGGAAGAGGATCTCCATGATAAAGGTATGGGGCGGACTTAAGGGACCCATGGGCCAGAATGAAGCTGCCCTAGGAAGGGGTAAGGCTGGAACCACAATGCCTAAGAGGCATCAGAACCTTCTCCCCAAATTTATCTCCTCTTAAATTATCCTTCATCACTCAGAGCCTCCCGCCTCTATCCTTATTTTTTAAATTATCTTTTTTATTGTAAAATATTTCTCACACAGAGAAAACTATAAACAATAATATAATGAACACCCAAGTCTCTTCTACCCAGCTTTGTTAAATCTTAATGTTTTGCCGTTTTTGCTTCAGATTTATATTTTCTAAATAAACAAAACATTACGGATTCCATGTCTCTTCCTCCTGAGGCTCACTCACCTCCCCAGAGGGAACCACCCTCCTGAATTTAGGGTTTATTCTTTCCAAGCAGGTTTTAACTTTAGAGTATCAATACATAAGCACTATACTGTATGTGTCTGTATGTTTCTCAGTTTTATATGAGCTTTATATATTACATCCTGCATGTAAACTCCTACACCTTGAGTGTTTTGTTCAGCATGTTTTGGTTTTATCCTCGTTGTTTCATGTCGTTCTGTGACATATTCATTGAATGAAGGTATATGCCCCAGTCTATCCTTCACTTATGAATAGGCTGTGATAAGCACCCTTGTACAAATCTCCTTGTGTACACTTGCAAGGTTTTCTCTGGGCACATAGCTAGGAATGGAATTACTGGATGACAGGTTTATCAGTTTTCTGTTCTCGCATCATAAACCACCCCAAAACTTGGTGGCTTCAAGCAATATCCCTTTTATTTGCACACAATTCTGTGGGTTAGGTAATTCAGGCAGGGAGGACTTCCCCGGTGGGCCAGTGGTTAAGACTCTGTGCTTCCAGTGCAGGGCATGAGGGTCCAGACTCTGGTCTGGGAAGATCCCACATGCCACGGAGAAGCTAAGCCCGCGTGCCACAACCACTGAGCCCAGAGTCTAGAGCCCGCAACAACAGAAGCTGCCGCAGTGAGGAGCCAGCTCAACAAAGAGTAACCGCTGCTTGCCGCAACTAGAGAAAGCCCATGAGCAGCAATGAAGACCTAATGCAGCCAAAAATAAATGAATGAATTAAAAAAAAAAAAAAGGACTCCACACTTCCAGTGTAGGGGGCATGGGGTTGATCCCTGATTGGGGAATTAAGGTCCTGCATGCCATTCAGCAGGACCAAAAACATAAAAGTAATTCAAGGAGGGCACAGCGGTGAGCTGTCTCTTTGCTACAGTGTCTGAGGTCTCAGTCTGGGCCCCTTGAGCGCCTGGGAAGGTTCAGCTGGGGTTACATGTGTGGGGCCTGGGGTCTAGCTATCAGAAGTGCTCCTCAGGTTTCTTCGCCATGGTCTCTCCTTCTGGGTAGCTTGGGCTTCCTCACAGCACGGCAGTCTCAGGGCTTCAAGCCACAGTGTGCAAGTGCTTATTAAGTCTCTGCTTGTCTCACTCTTGCTAATGACCTGTTGGCCAAAGCAAGTCACATGGCTAGGCCTAGAGTTCAAAACAAGGGTGGGTGTGGCACACTGGGAGCCAATAGTTCATGGGGGGACCACCGATACGACAGCCTGCAATAGAGCACAGCATCACCAATTTTATGAAATATGGCCAAATGGCTCTTGAAAGAGGAAGCTTCGATTTATAATCCCCCAACCTGTATTTTTACTGTTTTGGCTGTGGTGGATCTTCATCACTAAATCTCCTGCCAATGGTGTCTGGGTGTCTACACCAATATGAAGGCATTACTAGACTTTGGATTTGGTGGCTTCTCTTATTGTAGACCATGAGTTCTTGGGTGCACGGGCTTCGGTGGTTGTGGCTCCCAGGCTCTAGCGCACAGGCTCAATAGTTGTGGTGCGAACCCAGCCACGTGTGGGATCGTCCCCGGTCGGGGATGGGACCCACGTCTCCCGCACTGGCAAGCAGGTTCTTTACCACTGAGCCACCAGGGAAACCCTCATAATATTGGTTTGGTTGCACTGTCCTGATTACTGGTGGAGATGATTCTTCTTCCTCCCCGCACAGCTTTTATTGAGACATAATTGACATTATAACTTTAATCTGTACAAGATGTCAAGGTTTGATTATTCTTTCCTGATAATTGATCATTTATCTGTGCTTCCTATTCCATGAATTCCCTGTTCCAACCTTTTGCGCCCTTTTTCTCCCCTGTCAAGTTCTTTCCCTCTGTCATATTAACTTTCAGCTGTTTATATCGTCTGCATCCTTGATTCTTAAATGCTGAGCCTGACCGTGGAAGTCAGGCTCCAGGTCCTCACTCTCAGGACGCTAGATTAGAAGGCTGTTATGGAAGAAGCTGGACCAGAAACTTAGATGAGCGGTTTGAGAGGCGAAGTTTCCTTGGGGTGTGACTGTAAATGGTCTCAGCCTCTATCCTGCCCTCCCGGGGTCTCAGCCAGAGCTAGGATGCCAATGGAGAAACCCCAGGCTCCCCATTACCGTTCAGTTCTCACACAGCCCCTGGCCATTTGGCTCCTCGCTTTCCTTCCCATCACTTCAGGTGGCCCTCCTCCAGCACAGAAGGCCACCACAGTCTCCCTGGGGAAACTGGACAAGGGTCACAGCATGACAAGATGAAAGGCACCGCGGCTTAGCAGTGTGGGAAACCTGTGTGCCTCTGGGCACTGGACGCTGACCCTGAGCAGACCTCGAACCGCCCGCCTCTGTATCTTTCCTGCCTCCTTCAATGCCCACTCCATGGAACTCTCCCTCTGGCCCTCCTACCTTCATATTAGATGCAATCCATCCCTCTTCTGATGTTCCCTAGAATCTTATTACACCATTTATCACCGATTTATAGACTCAGATGTGAGTGCCAGACAGGACAGCATCATGCAACAGACAGACTTAACAGCTTAGGGTATCTCTAAAACAAAACCCAGCCCCAAAGTTCATCTTTAATGAACTGGACCAGAATCTTGCAAGCCGAAAATCTAGAAAGAAGTGATGTCGAGTTCAACAGCCAGTAGTCACGGGCAACTGTTTCCATGTAAATTTAGATTAGATTCAATTAAAAGTTCACCTGCTCAGCACACTGTCCCCACTTCAAGTCTCAAGAAGCACAAGTGGCAATTGGCCACCACAGGGCCATTTCCATCAGTGCCAAAAGTTCTGCTGGTCTGTGCTAAATTTTTGTTAAGTCTTATTTATTTTTATTTTTTATTTTTGGCTGCGGTGGATCTTCATTGCTAAGCCCGGGTTTTCTCTAGTTTCCGGGAGTGGGGACCACTCTCTAGCTGTGGGACTCGGGCTGCTCATTGTGCTGGCTTCTCTAGTGACCGAGCTCAGGCTCTAGAGCAAACAGGCTTCAGAAGTTGTGGTGCACAGGTTAGCTGCCCTGTGCTACGTGGAATCTTCCCAGACCTGGGAATGAACCTATTTTCCCTGCATTGGCTGATGGATTCTTAACCACTGGACCCATCAGGGTAGTCCTAAACAGTGCTGCTTTTTATTCATTCTATGTTTCATGGTTTAACACTGTTTCTGCTTTGAAACACCTGCATTGCGGGAGAAACAAAGATCTCTTCATCATGTAGGTTTCCAAAGACCTCATTATTGCCCTGGTCCCAAGCCATGAGTTTGCTATGTGACTTTAAGGAAGTCACCCTCTCTGGACCTCGGCTTACTCGGCTGTGAAATGAAGATGCTGATGTAGAAGGCCCTTCCATCTCAGAATCAGTCTGGTTCCACCCCGGGAAACAGTTATTTGAGATGGGCAGGAGGAGCAGAGGGCGGGCAAGGGAGTAGGGGAGAGGGGGGACATCATTAAGGGCTCCCAGATTCTTGCCTTTGATCGGGTGGTCTGGAGGGAGGTGAGGGGTGGTGGGAAGGAGAGGAAGGAGAGGGCCAGGTGAGTGGTCAGGTGTGAGAGGCAGCTGCCCAGCTGGAAAGAGCAGGGTGAGTCTTCCACTCCGGGCTCGTTCCATTTGAGAATGAGCCGAGTCCCTACCCAGAGGGCTGGTGGTTTCTCTCATCCCTCCCTTATTCTAAGGGGGAGTTCGGTGCACAGACAGGGGTACCCCTGCTCACCTCGATACCAGCTCTCCAGTCTTCTCAGCCTCTCAACAAACACAAAGGCAACTTGAGGGCAGAAGGGCTTGCGGGAGATGAAAAATTGGGGTCCATGGTGGAATACTGAATGCCTGTCCATCCTCCCTGTGCAGGTCTGGAAGGAACGACAGGGCCCGCTGACATTAGCCACTTTGAGATGTGGAAACGGCAGCCTTTTATGAAGCTGTTGGCTTTGGGGACTAAAGCATATACCTGGGTTTATGACCAAGAATTGAAAGTTGTCTTTGGGGTGGGAGTAGGACTTTCCAATAGGGAGAAAGTCCTGGATTGGGGATCAGGTTTCCAATCCTGATTCCTTGAATAAGCTATTTAACCCTCTCAGAGCCTCCATTCCCCCATCTGTAAAATGGGACAGCAGACACAACAACACCTGTAAGGAAGAAGGGAGACCAACCACGTGGGCAGGTACCCAGTACCTATCGGGGAGCATGTGTTTTGGAGCCCTCTGAAATCCAGGCTTGCTCTCCTGCACGGGACCCTCTGTGCACACCCTCCTTCCCACAGTTACTCCTAACCCACGGCTCTGACTGCACGGTGGGGAGAAGCCCAGGCCCCTTTGATCTCCCAGTTCCGAAGCACCTCTGGAGCGGTGGCTGGGGAGAGGATACGAGCGGCCAAGCCTGCTTGGCTCAGACCCAAGAGCCTGGGTTTCAGAGGTGAGCTTCAAAGGCAAGACTGTATTAATGTGGCTTCCTTTGTACCTGCTCGAGGAAGGAAAACAAGCCAGTGCCCCCTTCCTGCCCCAGGATGGCAGCTCAGATCCAAGAGATGCCCCCTGCCCCCTACTCATGTCCCACTCCGGTCAGTTTGATCTCTCCATCCGCAGGATTTCTGTCTCACCAGAACCATGATGAAAAAGCAGATTATGGTGGACCCTGCCCTGGTTCACCTGGGCCCCAGGCTGCCCGCGGGGTGTGTGTGTGATGGTGGCAGCGGTGGGGGCAGGGCATATGAGGCGAGGAGGGCCAGGACCCGCAGCTTTCACAGCAGGGGAGCAGCGGTAGTGAAGCAGAGCGGGCAGGGAACGGGCTGAGAACTAGGAAATTGGCTGGGAGTGGGGGCAGAAAGGTGACTGCTGGGGGAAAGCTTGGGGAAGGAGGGCGCTGAGAGGGATGTCCTGTCACCCCCTCCGCTTCCCCAGCCCTCAGGGGAGGCCGCTGAACTGTTACCAGACTGCGAGGCTCCTTTCCCGCTCTTCCTCCGCTGGCCACACCTCACCCTGTGGGACCAACACGGGAAGGGGGGCCCCTGCCTGGCTGCCCCACTCCAGGGGCCGTCTGTGCCAGGATCTCCGTGAACCCACAGGTGCCCTGGCTGGGCGCCAGCAAGCAAGAAGGGTGAGGGGAAGGTGAGCATCCAGCCCCTCCCACAAGGGGGGCCAGAGTCACTCCAGTGGAACCATGGCGGGGCAGGAGGCAGCTGGAAGATGAATGAAGCACGTATTCTTCTGTCAAGTAATCCACACCTTGGCCTGAAATCCTGGGGCCCCTTGAAGAAAAGCCTCCCACTGCCTGGTCCTCTGCGTTGCCCCTTCCCAACAGGAGAAGTTTTGATAGTTCTAGAATCTTGGGATTGGCTTACAGATTTTATTTGATTTCTAAGTGGAGCCCCCCATGCCTGTTCAAGGAAACAGTTCAAGTGTTCATCTATCCATCCTTCCTTCCTTCCATCCTTCCTTCTTTCCTTCCTTCATCCATTCACACAGCAGTATTTCTTTGAGCACCTACCTGTATCAGGCTTTCTTGCCACAAGTCTATCATTTAGGCATGATTATCCCCATTCTCGGAGAAGGCAATGGCAACCCACTCCAGTGGATTGGAGTCAGGTGGAGTCAGACATGACTGAGCGACTTTACTTTCACTTTTCACTTTCATGCATTGGAGAAGGAAATGGCAACCCACTCCAGTGTTCTTGCCTGGAGACTCCCAAGGACGGAGGAGCCTGGTAGGCTGCCGTCTATGGGGTTGCACAGAGTCAGACACGACTGAAGAAAATTAGCAGCAGCAGCATCCCCATTCTAAAGAACTAAGAAATAAGAACTAAAGAAACAAGAATGAATAAATAAGAACTAAAGAGCCTCTTGATGAAAGCGAAAGAGGAGAGTGAAAAAATTGGCTTAAAACTCAACATTCAGAAAACTAAGATCATGGCATCTGGTCCCATCACTTAATTGCAAATAGATGGGGAAACAATGGAAACAGTGACCGACTTTATTTTGGGGGGCTCCAAAATCACTGCAGATGGTGATTGCAGCTATGAAATTAAGATACTTGCTCCTTGGAAGAAAAGTTATGACCAACCTAGAGAGCATATTAAAAAACAGAGACATTACTGTGCCAACAAAGGTCCGTCTAGTCAAAGCTATGGTTTTTCAAGTAGTCATGTATGGATGTGAGAGTTGGACTATAAAGAAAGCTGAGTGCTGAAGAACTGATGCTTTTGAACTGTGGTGTTGGACAAGACTCTTGAGAGTCCCTTGGACTGCAAGGAGATCCAACCAGTCCATTCTAAAGGAAATCAGTCCTGAATATTCATTGGAAGGATGGATGCTGAAGCAGAAACCCCAATACTTTGGCCACCCAATGCGAAGAAGTGACTCACTGGAAAAGACCCTGATGCTGGGAAAGATTGAAGGCAGGAGGAGAAGGGGACGACAGAGGATGAGATGGTTGGATGGCATCACTGACTCAATGGACGTGAGTTTGAGTGAACTCTGGGAGTTGGTGATGGACAGGGAGGCCTGGCGTGCAGCAGTCCATGATGCACCTCATACCTCTGGAATGGAGGGGACAGGTCATCCTAAACTGCAAGCCAGGTTCGCAAAAATCCATGCTGATTTGCCTTAAGGTGATTATTCAGTGGCTCATGGGGTTGCAAAGAGTCAGACACGACCGAGCTACTGAACTGAACTGAACTGAACTGATCCCCACTCTATGGGCTTCCCAGGTGGCACTGGTGATAAAGAACCTGCCTGCTAATGCACGGAACTTAAGAGATCTGGGTTCAACCCCTGGATTGGGAAGATCCCCTGGAGGAGGGCATGGCAGCTGACTCCAGTATTCTTGCCTGGAGAATTCCATAGGCAGAGGAGTCTAGTGGACTACAGTCCATGAGGTCGTAAAGGGTTGGACATGACTGAAGCGGCTTAGCGCACACACACAACACACACACACACACACACACACACATATTCTATAGGTGAGGAAGCTGAGAGTCAGAAGGGTTAGGAAATTCACCCAAAGTTGTAGGGCAGCGAGGTTGGGAGATCTGTTAGTGCAGGGAGCCCACTGTGTTGCCTGGTATATTCTGTGTCTTGGTTCAGCCACTGTGGACCCTGAGTGAGCTCTTCTTCTGGGACGCAGCTACAGTTGGATTACCTGGGCCACATGCGCTCATCAGGCTTCCCAGTTGGCTCAGTGGTAAAGAATCCCCTGCAATGCAGGAGACACAGAAGCCTCGGGTTCAATTCCTGGATCAGGAAGTTCCCCTGGAGAAGAGACTGGCAATCCACTCCAGTATTCTTTCCTGGAAAATCCCAGTGGAGCCTGGTGGGCTACAGTCCAGAGGGGTCCCAAAAAAAAATGGGGTCGATGGACTGGCTGAGGGCTTCATTTTTCCTAGCTGCACATTAGTCAGTATTTTAAAAATATATTAAATATTTATTTCAAGAAGACCCTCCCCCACTGCCCACCTAGCCCCAGAAATTCTGATGTAATCACCCTGGGCTGGACCAAAGGCATCAATATTCCTGAAAGCTCGCTAGGTGATGTAGGTATTGTGGCAGGATTGAGAAACCCTTGGATGAGAAGACTGATGGCTCGTTCCTGGGGCTGAGGGTGCAGCCCAGCCCCTTTCCCATGCTTGGAGACTTGGCCTCAGCATCTCTGTGCTCAGGGTGGGTACACTGCAAAGAAACATGGGGCAGCTGTCTCTTTAAGGAGATGGTGCCCCGGGAGCCAGCAGAGGGCCAGCCCCAGGGGCCCAGGTGGCAGAGAGTAGGCTGGGGAGGAGTAGATGTCTCTGCAGGAGCTGGGGGAGGGGGCGGGAACTTCCCCAGGCGGGGCGGGAACTTCCCCAGGGAGGCCGGGGAGGAGGGGAGACTCGCCTGGGGCAGGAGAGGAGGATAGAGGTCCCTCCTTTTCTGGAGAGAAGCAGGTCCTTGGTCTGATGCTCTGTGACCATCTCTGGGAAGGCTGGCCTGGGAGACACAGGGAGAGACCACGCAATCGCAATCGCGGTGCCTCTGGGGAAGGTGAACCGAGCACCCTTGGCCACATGCCCTGCCATCGCTACACACGGCGTTCTTACACTCGGTCCCCATGTGGGAGGGGGGGATCTAGGGGCACCTTGATTCTCCTTCCAGAAAGATCTGCTGACGGAGACAAGCTTCCCCACCCCCACCCTCCCTGGCTGTGGCTGGCGGGCACCTCCATCGGTGCAGGTTGGGAGGGGCCTCCACCCTCCCTCCGTCCCCTGTGCCCACGACTGACCGCAGACCGACCGCAGACCGACCGCAGACCGACCGCAGACCGACCGCAATGCCGTCAGGCTTCAGCGATCCCAAGGTCTGTGTGAGCTGCTCAGAACTTGGGGGCCCAGGCCAGGGGAAGACGGGGCTTTTGAGACTGGGGCTGTCCTCCCTCTATTCAGATTTTAGCTAAAGCCAGGTGTCTGCAACTGTGATATGGGCGGACACATCACTTCCAGGTCTTGCTAAAATACAAACTCTGATTCTCAGTAAAGAGGGTTCTGCATTTCTAACAACCTCTCAGGTGATACTGCCCGTCTGTGGACCACACTCTGAGCAACAAGGGGCTGGTACTCCCCTATGTCTGTTCTCTGAGCCCAGCCCTCTGATGGGCCTGCAAGCAGTTGGCATTCACCAGGGCAGGGCCAGGCTGGGCGGATGGCCACCAACCCCTGGTGTCTCCAAGGAACAAGTGGTCCTCACCAGCCTGGCACGTGGCACCACTGATGGCTCAGTGCCCAGAATGGGAAAACATAAAATCTCATTTCAAGCCCCAGTGATGGTTTGGTTCAGCTTTCCTAGCTTTTTAGGAACTTAATTCCATGCATTTTTCTTAAATGCAAGGTGGCAAGTCACCTGCTTAAAATGACTTTTTCCCTTTACATCTGAGTAGAGACGAGCAAAGGGAAGAGAATGCTTTTCCTTCCCCTTTCCTGATCTCTGCTGTGTCTGGTTTGATATCTAAGCGCCTCGCCTTCTCTTGTCTATTTCTGTTCTTGAAGTAGACAAGGCAGGGCTTTGTCAAGGACAACCTGAGTTTGAGACCTTCTTTTGTCATTCATTTGGGGAATGACACTGTGACTTTGGGCAAGTCTCTTAACCTGTTTCTTCATCTATCAGATGGGCTCATTAATAGGTGCTTCATAGAGCCGTGGTATATTTTTCATAAAGATCATAAACATGAAAGCATTATGTAAAGTGAAAAAGATTGGCCAGTGGTATGGGGTCATCATAGGGTGGCAGTTAAGAGCACAGAGAGCCACACATTCCAGAGTGTCTGGAATGGAGACCTGGCTTCACCACGTACTCGCTGTGCAGCCTTGGGTAAGTTATCCAACTGCTCTGAGCCCCAGTTTCCACATAGTTAAGAAAAGGACACTATTATTACCTCATAGGATTAGGTTGGCGAGATTTGGATACTGTTCAGCGCTAGGACCTGACCCAGAGTCACACCCACACGCCTCCAGTTGGGCTTATACTGCTTCCATTCTGATTTCCACCCTGACCCTTGATGTCCGTGTGTTATTTTCTACTGTTAACGGCCATGTTATAGTCCATCAGATGAACGTATGGACATTGGTGGCCTAAATCCTTCACTGTTGGTCATTATGGTTGTTGAGCTGGGATCTGGAGTGAAGATCTGCCATAAAGACAAGGAGAGCCCAATAATCATTTCCTTTCCTGTTCAGCCACCTGGACAAGAGACTACTCCCTGGACTGGAAGCCTCTCCCCCAAGGCTCTGGCCCGCTGGCCTCCTCACTGGTAGCACCTCCTGCTAGTCAGGGAGCATGGAATCCTTTTCCTCCTGGGGGTTCCTTTGTTAACCCCTGATACTGCAGTGCTTGCAGCTGGATGTTACGATTTGCCCATTGCTGTGAGAATCAGACAACTGACCCAACAGAAATACTCAGGATACACAGGCAGACAAGCCAGCAAGAAGCAGAAGCAGGGACTTCCCTGGCGGTCCTGTGGATGAGATCTGTGCTTCCAATGCAGGGGCATGGATTCAACTCCTGGTCAGGAAACTAGAATCCCACATACTCCATGGTGAGGCCAAAAAAAAAAAAAAAACAACCAGAGGCGTTCTTCACATTGGAAAAAAAAGTGCAGGCAGAGCCTGCGGGCAACCCCCCCATGTTGTGCTTCTGCTGGAGGGGGACTTCCTGGAGGTGGAAGCGGTCCCTGGGGCCATAGGGTGAGCGCAGCTGAGATGATCCTGAGACGTGGTCCTTTCCCATCCTCTCAGAAAGTCCCACCACTTACTAGTGGTGGAGTCTGGGAAAGCTTTAACACCTCTGGGCCTCAGTTTCCTCATCTGCTAGAAAGGGGAGCATCTACTTCCTGGGGCAGGTGGGAGGATTTCATGAAACCGCACTTGTAAAACAGCACATGTGCCTTAGAGAGGGTTCAGGGAGTGTCTTAGTCTGACACCCCCACGCCTTTCCCAGGACATTGTTGTCACCAACACTTTGACAGCCTTCCCTTCCAGGAAACTCAGGATTTCCTGAGGCATTACCCAGGCATTACCAAGAAGCAGGACTTACTCTGTGATCATGTAAAGACCCACTGCAAACCCCAAGCCCTGGCACGAGCGCCCCCCACCAAGCCCCACTGGAGCAGTGTGTCCAGAGGCCACAGGGACATGGACTGCAGGTGACAAGAAGGATATACTTCCTGCTGTGCAGGGTCCCAGGAATTAGAAATTCCCCAGCTTTGAGAACACGACCTTTGTGGTTGCTAGTGTCATTTCACAAAGGACCATACAAAGTCACCTTTCATATCCCCAGAAGACCCAGCAAGAGTCAGTGGATTAAGTTAAAGCAGCAGAGATTTATGTGGGCTCCGAGGCAGGCTGTCTGGATAGCCTGGGATGACGGAAAGGAGAGGACCAGGGAAGGAAGGTGTGTTGCCCTGCTCAGTCCCAGGAAGGAGGCCTGAGAGCTGGCATGGGACTCCTGCGATGCCAGTCCATCATGTACACTGAAGGCCAGAGTGGGGTGGGGGGGTTATCTCACCTCTCCTGATCTAGAATTCAATCATTTAATTTTTGGAGTGATACCAAAATTTTCTTATAAGCTTAAAGAAAAAAAGCAATCTCTATGAGCTTGAATGTGGCATTCAGCAAAGACCTTCATTGATGGGGGCCCCCACCTTCATCCTCCAAGTTTCTTGAAGGCACGTTTTGGCTAAGAGACAAAGTTCGAGGTGTGAAACCCAACTGTCGATACAGCCACTCTCTGCAATCAGGCAGAATTAATTGTGTGAACACCATTGATCAAACCACTTAATACTTACAGAGGCTGAGAAGGAGCTGAAATGTAATTTCATTACCAACCTGCTCACCCCTAATGAAACTCCTAATAACTCTCTAATTTTTCTTTCAGATAAGGGCTGATAGGTGGAAAAGGAGGGGAGAGGGGTTGAGGGGAGGGACCAAGAAACTTCTTTTCTCTTCTATGCTCAACTCTGTCTAGATAGAGCCAAGTCAAATACTTACTCCCAGGAGCATCTTGTCAAAAGTCACATTCAACGTTGTGGTCAACCCTGAGATTCACGCTGGGGATAGGGTGGGG
The DNA here is from genome assembly GCF_014754425.2 of Oryx dammah. Lineage (NCBI taxonomy): Eukaryota > Metazoa > Chordata > Mammalia > Artiodactyla > Bovidae > Oryx > Oryx dammah. The sequence goes on from NW_024070192.1 coordinate 48,938,893, forward strand.
GTGCAGTTGGAGGAGGGGACAGGTCATCCTAAACTGCAAGCCAGGTTCACAAAAATCCATGCTGATTTGCCTTAAGGTGATTATTCAGTGGTTCATAGGCGGCTGGTACTTTGCATGTGGGTTCTCTGGGCAAAGGGTGGGGTGGAGCACAAGTGGTCACAGGGTCAAGATGTCAGAGGAAGAACAGTTCTGAGGGTTGGATGAGGATGGTCACAAGGGAGCAGGGTCCCAGGGCCATGTGAATCTTGGCTCAGGTCCTGAGTGCATGCAAGTTCCTTTCTGGGACCTGCACACACAGAGAACCAGAGCACATGCGTGTGAGCACACTCTGCACATCCATTTGTACACAGGTCACACAGGCTAACGCAAGCTCCACAGGGACAGAGACACCTTCGTGCAGGCTGTTTTCTCTTGTGCCTCAGAGGGGATTGAACTGCAGCAGCAAGCTCTCAATACTCAGAAAATGGGACCAAACAGCACATGCACACACGCCCCACATGCACACAAGCCTGAGTACACAGGGCCGCACACACGTCTCCAGCCATCTGTCCTCTGGGAGCACAGAGAACCCGCTGGTCTTATGTGCCATTTTATCCCCAGCACCTAGCGGGCACCTGGAAAAACCTGTGCAGAGAAAAGCTGGGTGAGCCCGCCTCCAGCAGAGCTGCTCTGCTCTCACTCTTGGCTCACCCTTCCTGTCAAGCCCTGCTCCCACCCCTTCTTCCAGGAAGCCCCCCCTGCTCTGTTGTCCGCAGGGATCACCCACTCGTCCGCTGTGCTATCTGTGTGCGCTGGCTGCTCTGGGTGTCTTCCACTTGCACCTCCCTCACCACGCTTGTCTTCCCAGATCGCCCCCTACTCCCTGCTCCCCACCAGGCAAGGAACTTCTTGAGACCCTCTCCCCTATCAAAGTGGGAGCTCCTGATGGCACTCCCATCCCCCGTCTCCCACTGGTCTGAGACTTCCGGACAGGACAAGCCTTCCTCATTCTTTTGTTTTCTCTCTTTAAAATTTAGTTTGGCTGCGCTGGGTCTTCATCATAGCACTCGGGGGCTTCTCTAGTTGCAGCACAAAGGCATCTCCTTGCAGTGTTCATTGTGCAGGTTGGTCTCCTTACCTAGCATGGGCTCTAGGGCACATGGGCTAAGCAGTTGCCGCTTGTGGGTTTAGTTGCCCCGAGGCACGTGGGATCTTAGTTCCTTAACCGGAGATCAAACTAGAGTCCCCTGCATGACAAGGCAGATTATTAACCACTGGCCCACCAGGGAGCTCCCCTCATTCAGTTCTTGAGAAGACAATTCCTCTCCATTTGTTGGGGCTGGTGAGATGACACCTCCTCTCTGTTTAGCTCCCTGCTGAACCCCCTGAAGTCTCTCAGTGCCCAACAAGTACCAGATAGCCAGCCTGTGCCCAGATCCCAGGGCTGAGCTCCCAGGGTGGGTATGTAGGCAGAAGGAGGGGAAAACAGCACAAACAACTGGGGCTGGTGGGCTGAACATGCTTGTGAGTGTTTGTGCTCTGTGTATGTGTGCAGGCGGGCCTTGCCTTCCCCGACTGAGCCATCTTGGGAAGTAAACTGAGCTTTCTATGACCCAGCTCCACCTTGCTCTGCCCAGCACTCCCCCCAGCCCACCCCAGGTCCTAGAACTGTGGCCTTTCTGGGGCTGAGCTGTCGAAAGCCCACATCCACATCTCGCCCCCATCTCTCATGGTCTCCTTTCCAGCCCCAGCTCCCTTTACCTGGCTTCTAAGGTCTGGACAGGAGGCAGGGAGGGGCAGGGTGAGTGGTGGGGGCAAGCGGAGGGTAGTTATTTACAAAGCCTGTGCCCTGGGGACCCTTGTCCTGGACAACAATTACAGCCCCTTAATTAACTGAAATGCAGTCCGCCTGTCGATGGAGGCATGTCCCCCACCGAAGTTTGCCGCGCCTGCCGCTGTCTAGTACTGGTTAATGAATATAAATCAGATAGTTTATAGTTAGCAAGCAGGGAACAGGCTGGCAAGGGCCTGAATTCCAATGCAGAACGCCTGAGGATAGGAACATACACACCATACCAGAGGCCAGGGCACCCATGGGATGGGGGTGGAGGTGGGGTCAAGCCTGACCGCCTTGCTCTGGGGCTCTGAGTGCACACACAGGTGTGCGTGTGGCCCGGACTCAGAAGGGCCACCCAGAGCGGGCATTTGCACCCACAGAAATGAACGACCCCTGCATGGCCCGTGCTCTCAACAAGATACACGCAAATGCGGACGAGGCACAGCCCCCGAGAATCCCCAGCCCCTGCCCTTTTCTGAAATCCATAGAACCTGGGCAGCTTCTCCCTTAGAGGCCAGAGCCTGTACCAGCTGCAAGAGCCAGAACCAAGCCGGCTCCCGGGTCAGCTCCCCCTGATTCTAGACGTCAGCCGAGGCCAGGAGGCTGACCCGCGTCTCCCTCCCTGGGCTAGAGTTGCTGGACTGTATGTAGCAGGGGTCGTGGTGGGGGTCACTGCAGCTGTAGAACCCCGACTTCAGGCAGAGAAGCTGCTAGAATGGGTGTGGGGATTTTACTCAAGGCCTTCACAGATGCAGAGGAAGTAGATTGACGTGGTCCTCGGACAGGGCGGGGTTCACGGGCTGCTGATGAGCACACAGGGCTCCACAGTTAGCAGGTTTAATGTTCTCCTCTTATTGTCTTGGAACTTAATACCTGGGAACAAGGGGCCCTGAATATTTATTTTGCATGTGTGTGTGTGTTAGTCACTCAATCACGTCTGACTCTTTGTGACCCCATGGACTGCAGCCCGCCAGGCTCCTCTGTCCGTGGGATTCTCCAGGCTCCTCTGTCCATGGAATTTTCTAGGCAAGAATACTGGAGTGGGTTGCCATTCTCTCCTCCTGGGGATCTTCCTGACCCAGTGATCAAACCAAGGCTCCTGCATTGCAGGCAGATTCTTTACCATCTGAGCCACCAGAGAAGCCCTTAGTTTTCATTAGATACCCCAAATATGAAGGGGACCAAGGCTATATGCAGAGTGTGAGTTTCAGGTTCTGTTGTTCAGGGGATCCTTGGAAAGAGCTCTAGTGACAGGAGTCACTTGAAGGCACTGCGCTTTATCCTGACCTGGAGCTTGGTCCTGCTGTCTCTGTCACCTGGGCAAGTCACCTTCCCTCTCTGGGTCCCAAGTTCAGGCTTCCAAGGAGATGCCCTTCCAGCTCAGTCACTCCTCCCTGGTGAAGAGGCCATACCTTGGAATCTTGGCACCTACTGCAGGGACACACACACACACACACACACACACACACACACACACACACGCCGGCCGCTTTAACACAAAGCTGTGTTATTGCCTCTGGAGAGATGAAGTAGGGGTGTCCCCACACCCAGGCAAGCCCAGACAAGCTGCCTCTGAAACCCGGGGACCAGAGCCAACACCTTCCCCTGGCTTGTTTACTCCTCTCCTAGGGGCCTGGGGGCTCCAGCTGCGCGGTGGGGTGTGTGTGTGCGGTGCTTATGGCTTGTGGGGGCGGATAAAGTAATTGGCATCCAGGGCTTGATGACACCCCCGCGTTCCGCCTGGCTGGGCGGGGCCGGGAGGGGCGACAATTATTTACTCCGCCCGGCTCCCCTGCCAGGAGAGCCGCAGGGAGGAGGGAGAGGGATCTCCGGGTTCTGCAGACAAAGGAAAAGGATCCTATGACCGGGGCGTGAGTGGCGGGGCGCCGGGACGCGAAGAGAGGGTGCCTCGCCCGCGGGGCCTGGCTGGCCTGGGCGGCGGATCGGGGTGCCGGGTGTGCACCGCAGGCAGTCCGCGGCCGGGGGCGCCCGCGTGGCCCAGGCAGCCAGAGGAAGGGGGCTCCCTATCCCTAACTTGGGTCCCCCGCCCCTCCTCTACCCCGTGGAGGGCTCTAGCGCCAGGTCGTGCTGTCTCAAGTTGAGTCCCCTGGGGGCTGCAGGTCTGTTGGGGAGGGGGCTCTCTCGCGCCCCCTGTTGGCGCCCCTGAAGCTTTGCAGCCTGCTAGTGTGCGTGACGGGGCTGCGCTGCGCAGGTACCTCCAGCCTCCATCCTGCTCGGATAGCCCGGGAGCTTGTTCAGGTGCTTTTTCTTTTTGATGGAGCTGACTGGGAAGGCGTCTGGCGGTACTCAGGTTGGCAAGGGACCCCTGCCTCCGCGGGTGAGTCTTGCACAGAAGCATCCCTCTATCTTGACCAAGCTGTCAATATACCCATTTCACAGACGGAAAAGTTAAACAGAGGGGACTCCCCTGGTGGTCTAGTGGCTGACTCCAGACTCCCAGCGCAGAGGGGATGGACTCAATCCCTGGTCAGGGAACTAGATCTCACATGCTTCAACTAAAGATCCCACATACCAAAACTAAGACTCAGAGAAGCCAAATAAATAAATAAAAACAACAAAGGGCTTCCCTGGTGGCTCAGTGGTAAAGAATCTGCTTCCCAATGCAGGAGACATAGGACTCGGGTTCAATCCCTGGATTAGAAGATCCCCTGGAGAAGGAAATGGCAACCCACTCCAGTATTCTTGCCTGGAGAATCCCATGGACAGAGGACCCTGGTGGACTATAGTCCATAGGGTTGCAAAGAGTCAGACACAACTGATTGATTAAACAAGAACAACAAAGTAAAGGGAGAAGGCACTCGCTGCCCAGAGTCCTGCAACCACATTGCAGGTTAAAGTTCAGGGGACGTCTCTGGACTCCTTCTGGGGCCCTGGAAGGAGATCATCATCCTACCACCCCTAATTCCTCCTCCATGAACACACTCCATTAACCCCGAGGAGGACAGGAACTTGGGAGAGGAGGGTCTTCTCCTGGGGGCTCCAGTGCTCCATCCAGTGTGTCCTAATAAACCCTTTCATGAACCAAGAACATCTGCTGATCTTCACAGCTCCTCCTACCCCCATCCCCAGGGGTGGGTAGAGACAGGGAGGGCGTGAGAGGAAGAGAATTCACAAAGACTGAAGGCAGAGAAGGTGCTAGAAGAGGTTTGCACTGTGACTCATTTGGAATTGCAGTCTATCTTGACTCCTAGTCCAGACGCACACCTGAGACTCAAAAAATGTCTCCTCCTGGGGAACTGGGCTCCCAGCATTGGGTGGGATGGGAAGACAGAGGAGGGATGCTTTGGTGTGGAGTCTAGCCAGGCTCAGAGACAGATTTGGTCCTCAATTGGGGATCTCACACAAAATAGTGTCTAAGATACTTTGAGATGCCATGGCTCTGTGATGTCAGCCAAGGAGGGCTTCCCGGAGGAGGTGAAGTCAAGAGATGCTGTGTGCAGGGCACAGCTGTGCCTGGGCAGGGCGTGGAGACCCATGTCTGAGTGTACCAGCCCTACCTGCTCCAGGCTCTGAGCCCAGCAGGTGGCCGGAACAGAACCACCCTTCCTCTTGAGATGACATGGAAACCGGTTTCTGTTAAGAGGACTGAGGACATCACGCCTTCAGACAGCGAGGAGGATGGCACGGGGTGGCCCTTTCCACTCAGCAACGGGAGTCAGGGTGCCTTGGACAGCCCTGGGTGGGCATCGCTGGGCGCTGCCCCCTTGGCTGGGGGAGGGGGAGAGTCAGTTTTAGTGCAGGTCCTCTCGCTCCACTCAGGAGCCTTGATCAGAGCTCACATCCTCTCTGAGACTCCTCAGACCGTCCCCAATGTGGCCCCCGCTCACCAATGTCTCCCCGTTGACCTCCTCCTCCCAAGATGCAGGGAGGCGGGAGGGTGCCTCCAAAACCAGCTGGGGAATTCTGCACTCCTCTGAGAAATGCCAGAAAGAGGTGAGGGAGAGAGAGGAGAAGAAGAAGGACCCCATCCAGCCCTGGGCTGTTGATCTGAGTGTCACGAGCCGAACTCTCAACCTGCTGAGGGAGGGAAGGGGAACCGACCCCCAGCATCACCCAGAGACTCGAAGACTGGAATCTGGGTCTGAGTTCTCTCCCTGAATTCACTGGTTGACCTTGGGGGTCTGGGGGGTCTCTGTCTCTCCTGGACTGGGAGAGAGGGTGGCAGGGGTCTTCTTCCACCTCCTCAGGCTTGTCCCTCTCCCCTGGACTTTCTAATTCAGCGGCCGCATGATCTTAAGAAAGCTGCACCACCACTGTGGCCCTGGGTTTGCCCTCGGTGCTAAAACCCCCTCCAAGGATTATTGGGAGTCAGAGATAATGTGGCTCACAAGGCTGTTTTATTATTATTAATTATAATTTTTCCCTGACCATGCTCAGTGTACATAATTGGGAGGGGGAGGTCTCTCTGCAACCCCCCACCACTGTCGAATGCTTGGACTCTTGTCTTTCTCTCCCCATTCTTTAGATATGATGAAAAAAAAAAAAAAAAAACCTCCAGCAGCCCACGCTGGGGATTGTGTGTTTGGAGAGAGGCGAGGAAAGCGAGGGAAAGGTTGACTGCCTCTTTCTCCCCTCCCTCCCTTTAGCGTGGGTGACACTGGCAAGAAGCGAGCAGCTGACCCGGGTTTGAATTTAGAGTGTTCATTAATACGATATTATGCCATATGCTCCTGCGCACCATCTCCCTCTAATGCAGCCGCCAATTTGCTGGGCAGCCCTAATTAGTAATGGTATAATGAGAGTATTCAGAGGGTAATGTGGTGGGTGGGGATGAGAACGCTGGGATTCCTCCTGGCCAGGGAGGGCTTGTTGGGGGGACAGGAGCTGGCTGCAGAGGGTCAGGGCTAGGGGTGAGGGGACCCCAGGAAAGGTTCATGTGGATCCAGGGCTGGCTGACAAGACCAAGGTCCTTCCTTCTCCACCTCAGTTGATTAGGGAGCAGAGGCTCAAGGCCATGGAGTGGGGCTGGCGGCAAGGGGCGGGCAGAGTGCAGGGAGAGGACAGAGAACCTGGGTGAAGGAAGAGTCGACGACGGCTGGTCCTTTGTTTTCTAACCAGAAGTGGATGCTCCAGGAACTGGAATGGTGGTACTGAGTGTGTGAGTGTGTGTGTGTGTGTGTGTGTGCAGCCCTTGAATCCCTTGAGTACTTACTATGTGCCAGGCATTCTGCTGGCCCCACAGAATCAACCTGCTTGGTGGCGTGACCGATGCCACTCTTCAGACGAGGAGACTGAGGCTCGGAGAAGTTCAGGGGTCACTCGGCCGGGGCAAGAGCATATGGTGGACAGCCAGGACCCCCCGACTCCAGAGCTGGAGGGGCTCCATTGGGCCATCCCCATGGGAACGCTGAGGTCCTGAGTGCTGGGGAGCATGATAGAGGGGTTGAGGATGGACACGGCCCAGGACTGTCTGGCCACTCACGGTTCCTGCCCTGCCCCACTCGACACACAGTGCTTTATCTGTCCCTCCTCCCTTTCTCAGTCTGCAGTTTCTCAGCTTCGGTCCACGGGATGAGAAGATGCTCAGGATCCCAGCTGAGACACTGCTCTACGCAATGACCGGGACAGACCTTAGGCCATCACTGTCTCAGCTGAAGCTTTAGCTTGGGCAACGCGAGCCCCTGAGCTTACAGTCAATTCTTCCTCTAGCCAGAGATGAACCCCAAGAAGGACTGGGAGCCCCAGGGGGCAGGAAGTATCCATGCCCCAGTTTCATGGCTGCCCCAGCCACTCTGAGCCTCCCATGCCAAGGGTGTCTGCGGGAGCAGGTGGGTGGGCCCTGGAACCTGCATCTTTGAGATGCTACCGCCAGCACCCCTCTCAGGCCCCCTTCTTCTCAGGCACGGCTGGGCAGCGCTCCCTCCCCGGGTGATCGCAGCTCTCCCGCAAACCCACGCTCAGGAGATGAAATATTCATCACGTACATATTGGCTCCTCCAGCGGCTTTTAGGGAAAGCAAATGAGACTGACTCCAGGAAGGAAATGAGTGTGAGGCATAGTTGGTGGCGGGGGGTGGGGTGGGGGGTGGGGTGGGGTGGGTGATGGTGAGGACGAGGTGGGGAGGTGCCTCCCAGCTTCATCCTCTCCCTCTCAGGTCCAGCTCCTGGGAGCAGGTTGCATCTTCCAGTGTCCCCCGACTCCCTTACCTCCGCACCTGCCCCAGAGCCCCCATCTCATCTCCTGGAAGATGGGAGCTCACAGTTCTGCTGTGTTACACATCCCAAGGACACATCCGTCTAACCAACAGCCACCCTCGCCCACTGGGCCTCCAGGGGTGTGCAAGGCAGCCAAGTCCCCGCCCACGTGGTGGACAGAGGTGTAGAAGACCATTTCAGGTAGCGGAAGGAAGGGAAAGGAAGTGAACATCTATTTCAGTCTGGGTGGGCCTGGAAGGCCTGTTGAGATGGTGACATTAGAGCTGAGCACTGAAAGGGGAGGATGAGCTTTTTCCAGGCAGAGGGAAAAACTCTAAAGGCCCAGGAGAGAGAATGAGCTTAGAGTGTCAAAGGAACGACCAGAAGGGCAGTGTGATTCTGACACAGGAGGAGAGTGTCTTGGAGAGGATCTCAGGGTCTCCAGCATGCAGGGCACAGAGGACTAGAGTTTATTCTAAGAGCATTTGGATTCAGCAGCTAGAAGCGCACTGGATTTGGACCCAGGAGCCTGGTTGTGAGACTTCAGCCAGTCACTTTACCTTCCAGCCTCACCTTCCTCCTCTGTGAAATGGGCACAGGAAAGATCAACTCACAGGGCCACTGCATCGTTTGTGGGAAAGTGTGTTGCTCTTCAGTGATAGTATCACAACATCCCCCTCTGCCTCTCCTGGGGTTCACCCAGTGATGCCTGGATCACACTGAGTCACAGGACCTCAGGACCTTGGCATGGAGGGCATTCAGCCAGTGTCCCGTATGAACGGGATGCTGTCTGCCCAGCACGAGGCGTGTGCCAGGATGCAGCTGTGGACATAACAGATTCATATGGATGGGAGCCAGCTGGAGCAGCCCATTTCATAGACAGAGGACGGCAAGGTCAAGGCCACACAGTTGTAATCTGTAAGTATGAGAGCTCACGTCCCCCGCTCTCTGCCCGCCCCCCACCAATCCAGTGTTCTCCCCGGGATTCAGACAATGAGCACCCCTCTCCTCTAGCTGAGAGGTTCTTCCACACCAGGGCCCTCAGGAGACGACGCGTGGCTCCCCGGGCCTCAGCCCTGCTTGGAATAAGGAAGAATTTGGAGGGGATTGCAAGCTTTCTAGACCTTTACTGGCTGCAATGGGCCTTGCAGGACAGATGGGATTTTGTCGTGAGGAACAGGGCGACATTCGGCAGAAGGGTCAACAAAGGCTTAGAGACTAGAAAACATGGGATGCGTATATGAAGAAGAGGATGAGTCTGAGAGAATGAAGAGGAGCTGGGTGTGAAGGATCTGGGAGGGCATGCGGGGTGCCATGCACAGGCTGTGGGGCCACTGCAGCCCTTTGAGTGACAGATGGGGGCTTTCCTGGTGGCTCAGCGGGGAAGAACCCACCTGCAATGTGGAGACGTGGGTTTGATCCCTGGGTCAGGAAGATTCCCTGGAGGAGGATGGAGGAGCCTGGCGTACTACAGTCCATGGGGTTGCAGAGAGCTGGACACGACTGAATATGCATGCACCGCTCAGGGCTGCTCTTCACAAAGCCCTGTGCTGACCGCATCGGAGTAGGGAAGTGGAGGCAGGCAGATCCCTGAGCAGACTAATGCATTGGTCCAGGGAAGCCTTCATGGAGAGGAGTGCCTCAGCAAAGAAGAAAAAGGAACACTTGGAGAGGCATTTCCTAGGAGGGTTTGACTGCCCTTACCACCACCACCCGAGTCCACTCCTGATGGAGTGTGGGGAGCAGGAGGGAGGAGGAGACAAAGCTCTCAGAAGATGGGAGATTTAGTTGTTCTTTATTGATTCCACGAACATTTCCTGAGCACCTGCAGAGGGTCAGGCCCTGTGCCATTCAGGCAGGAAATTGAGCAAAACTGTGCAAACCTTGAAGCTTTGTGATTTGTGTTCCGGTTGGGATGGGGGATGGGAAGTGGGGTGAAGGGCCGTCAGACTCGAGCGCCCCTCTCAGGGCCTTGATTTTGCTCTCTGTAAAATGGAGGCATTTCAAAGGCCAACCATCCTTTCCCCAAACAGCTTCCAGGGCAGGGTCGGGGTGGGGTGGGGTTGGAGAACCAGCTGAAGCTTCAGGAAGTTGTATATGGGTAGATCCTCAGAATTCTGATCACTCAAGCACGTGGAGATGCGGAGGGAGTGGGGAGGGGGTTGGGCTCTCCTTTGAGAACCTCTCGGGGCCATGGGAATGGGATCTCAGGGCCCCCCACTTCTCATCTGGAGAAACAGACCCGGGAAAGGGACATTTCAGGAGCAGAGATTATGTGCTGATTCCTTTAACAAAGGTGGCAGCTGATGATTCCCAAGTCCTCTGCTGAGGAGCTCTCCATGCACTAGGTCTGTCAGTCCCCAGTCTCAGGAACAGGTACTGGTAGTGTCCCCATGTTCCAGACGAGAACACTGAGGCCCAGATTTCTGAGACCATTCACAGAGCCGGAGTAGGAATCGGGCTGCCCACATCCATCCTCTCTACTCAAGGCCGGCCCTACATCCAGTGAGCAGTAGCCCCACAATTGCAGTGCAGGGGCAGCAAAAGCCAGGGTGCCTTCCTGGGACCAGAAACATTTGAAGGTAAAATTTGGATTCCCCAGGGTGGGGGAGGGAAGGGAGTTCCCAAAGTGCCTTTAAACCATCAGAGCATCAGAGCAAAAGCGAAAGGGTCCTTCCAGAGTGCACGAGAGCTGGGGGTGGGGGGGTGGGGGTGGGGACTAAACCCCAGGGGTCCCCTTTGTCCCCACCTTGTCATCAGTTTTCCAGGAAGTTTGGAATCTCCCCTTGCCCTCCCCCACCCACCAGGGTGAAGGTTTGTGGGGAATGTTCTCCCGCAGAACTCGGCACGAAATAAATTCCATTCTTACTCTGCAAATGACACTGCACATAAATATTCAGTAAATTAGCAGCACGCTTTTATAGATTTATCAGTCATTGCAGGCACAAAATGACAGGCAATGTTGTAGCTGAAATATTAATGCTGACAAATTAATGATTTCTGAGTAAATGATGTCATTTTTGCACCGTTTCATTAAAATTTACTCACTTCTGCTTCATTTCTGGACCTAAAAAAAATTAAAATCATTTCTTTCTCTCTTTCTTCTTTCTTTTTAGTGTGGGATCAGTTCCCAAACCTGAGAGGGACATAAATTTTCCCCAGAAGCACCCCGGAAACAGAGGTGGGGAGCATGGTAGGGCTCACCTCCCCTCTCCAGGCTTGGGGGAAGGTCAGAGAAAGACCCCTGGGGTCTCAGAGCCAGGTTCTAGCTGGTACAGAGCAAAGGGGCCTCTCTGGGTGGAGCTGGGAGTGTGGGTGGGGACTGTAGGGGGAAGTGGGGAGGGACTCAAGGAGGGGGGGTGTCGGTAGGGGGCACCTGGGGGCAGAAGTGGGAGGAAGTCCTTACCCTGCCCACTTTGGACACCCCAGCGCCTCCTTTGTTCCCATCTTATAGGGCATCCTGTCTTGCAATAAATTTGGAGAACAATTAAGGAAAAGAGGGACCACCAATCTGTAAATATGCCAGACCCACTCTTCCCCAAGGTTCTTGGAAGGAACAAATTTCAGTCCCAAATCTCGGTGGAACAGCTTAGGTGCGTGGGCAAGTAGAGTTGCCTCTCTGAGCCTCGGTTTACCTTTCTCTCATCATTTCTCGGGGTTCTTGGGAAGATTCAATAGGATGGCCTTTACAAGGCCCTGGCTCTTTGGAAAAGACCCTGCTGCTGGGAAAGATTGAGGGCAGCAGGAGAAGGAGTGGCAGAGGAGATGGTGGGATGGCATCTCCAGCTCTATGGACATAGTGTTATTCGCTCAGTCATGTCCAGTTCTTTGGGACCCCACAGACTGTAGCCTGCCAAGCTTCTCCGTCCACGGAATTCACCAGGCAAGAATACTGAAGTGGGTTGTCATTCCCTTCTCCAGGGTATCTTCCCCACCCAGGGATCGAACACGGGTCTCCGGCATTGCAGGCAGATTCTTTACCATTTGAGCCACCAGGGAAACCCTTACGTCTATGGACATAAGTTTGAGCAAACTCAGGGAGATGGTGAAGGTCAGGGAAGCCTGGCGTGCTGCAGCCCGTGGGGGTTGCAAAGAGTCGGACACGACTGAGCGACTGAACAACACAGAGACAGGGCCCCCAGGAGGGCGCCCCTTCCGGTGGGGCTCCCCCGGGCTCCCAGGCTCTCCCCGCCCGCCCCCCGCCCCCGGCCGTGGGAAGGTGAGGGGCCTGGGGAGGAGCAGCGAGGGCCCCCGCGCGCCCCGACGGCCCTGCGGGGGTGGGAGCCCCGCGCCGCCCTCCGCCTCGGTCTGGTAAACGTGGCCAAAAGCAAACAAGCTCGCTGGCCCCGGGGCGGGCGCGGCGGGAGTGAGGGCGGCGGGCGGGAGCCGCCAGGAAGACACAAAGGAGACGCGAGGAGGGAGGCGAGCGCGCGCCGAGCCCGGGCCAGCGTATCGGGCAATCTCCGGGCTAATTCGTGTCAGGGCCGGCCTCCTATCTCCCGCCCGGCTCCCCGGCCGCTGATAAAATTGAAGTGGAAATGAAGTTGGATGCTCGGGAGGATCCGCGCGACGACAGGGGCGGGGGTGGGGGTAGCGCGCCGCCCCGGGCCGAAGCGGCCTCTGTGTGCGCCCTTGGCGCTGCCCTTGGCCGGGCGGGAGGGATGGGGCGGCGGGGCGGGGACGGCGGGGACGCACCCGCCGAAGCCCAGTAGCCCTCCTGTTCCTCTGCGTCCTGGTTATCGTTTTCCCAGCCACGAGAGTGGGGGCAGAAATAACACCACGTTTATTGAGTGCTTATTATGTACCAGGCTCAACTTCACGCCAGGTGTGTCAAATACTTTACGATCTTATTTACTGCCTCCTCTCCCCCGCAGCTCGAGGTGGATGGAGCAGATGGCCTCATTTTCACGGGTGCAGACATGGAGGCATTCAGAGTCACAGCCCAAGGACGGCTGACCGAGTTGGGGGATTCCGACCCAGGCATCCGCGTCCTGCACTGGCCCTTCTCCATGAAATCGGCCTTCCACTGAGCGCCCTCAGGTCTGCTGAACGAGGATTGCAATGCCCGATGGAAGCAGGGCACTGGCCTTTGGGTACACCTGTTATAAGGCAGGCCTTCCAGCCCTCATCTCCCCTGAACTCTGACCTTGATACCATCCCCTGGTGAGGATCCTGGGGTGCGGGAAGGCACCAGGAATCCAGGGTAGCAGCTGTCTGCTGCGGCCCTGAGTTGTCTGATTCCGAATCGTTTCAGGATGAAGTCTATATGCTGCACAGAACTTTTCTGGGAAAGTGGGTAGGAGCTTGGAGGTGACAGCTGGCTCTTATAATGCATTTCAGTTGTTATTCACTTATATGCATTTCCTTTCTTTTAAAAAATTGCATTAGTTTCAGGTGTACAGCAAAGTGATTCTGTTTCTGATATATATATATATTCAGTTTTTTTCCATTATAGGTTATTACAAGATATTGAATATAGTCCCCTGTACTGTACAGTAAACCCTTCTTGCTTATCTATTTTATGTATAGTAGTTTGTTAATCTCATTCTCCTAATTTATTATCCGCGGCCCCCTCCCCCACACACCTTTCCCCTTCCGTAACCATAAGTTTGTTTTCTGTGAATCAGTTTCTATTTTGTATATATAGATGCATTTGTATTATTTTTTAGGTTCCTCACATATTCACTTAAATGGGTTTCTATTTTATTTACCAACTGGCCCGTGCCTTCCTCCCGCCATCACAGCCGCCTCTCTCTGGCCCCACTGCCAACTTTAGGCTTCCAGTCCTCCAAAGCCCCCAGCCCCTTTCTAGCCCAAGGTCTTCATACACTCTCCTCCCTTGGCTTGGAATGCTTGTCTCCTGGGCTACGTTTTCATCTTTCACATCTTAAAATGTTTTCAATGATCCTTTTAATGATATTGATATATACTGATATGCCAAAAGGTATACACTATATATTTTTTCAACTGAATACAGTAACCCAACTTGAACCCCTAGCCTGGGCCCATGGCTGCTTGTGGCTTTGAGCTCTGAGAGCACTGTGGTTTGGTGCTTTAGAGCGGGGCGTTGGGGGTTGGGGGTGGGGGCTAGATGAGCCCTTTCTGCAGCCAACAAAGAATAAGAGTCTAATTCCACAAAATATCCAGCTCAGTCTTGTGTCTGCCTAGCTGGTGGCTTCGCCTGACTCTCAATGTCTGTTTTCACATTTGTGCTTCCTTGAGAAGACATTTTGACAATATCCTTTCTCCCTGAGGGCGACAGCATTGCTGAGCCATTTTTATGACTCCTTCTTTCTTTCTTTTTTTTAAAGTTATGTATTGGGCTATGCTGGGTCTTAATTGCGGCATGTGGGATCTAGTTCCTTGACCAGGGATCAAACCCAGGCCCCTCTGTTTTGGGAACATGAAGTCTTAGCCACTGGACCACCAGGAAGTCCTCTGTGGCTCTAAGTGCGCTGCAAAGGAGTTCTTTTCTAGGAAGGGGTTTCCATGAAGGAGTCTTTACCTGGAACTAAAAAACTAGAGTCTGAGTCCTGGCCCTGTTGCTTACTAGTTGTGGAACCTTGGACAAGCTGCTTCCACTCTCTGAACTTCAGTTTCCAACTCTGTAAAAACTGGGCATAAAAATAGTAATATCTGCCTCACAGGGTAGAGAGCATAAAGATAAGTTAACAGCAATGAGATTGTGTGTGTGTGTGTGTGTGTGTGTGTGTGCGCGTGTTGGAAGATTCTGTAAGTTACAGTATGCAGACATCACATTTTATTATTACTCCAGGTCTTCCCTTTGCCTGTGGTCCCTTCCAGTGTCCACACACAGATCCTTGAGCTCCTCTAAGTTCCCCACTGGTCTCCCAAGGACACTGCATACCTTGTCCTCCCTACTGAACCTACATGAATTTCTCTCATTTCTGTCTCCCAGCTGCTCTGTGTCTGGACCTCTCCGGCACCCTTCACTGTCTGCCTCTCTTGATCTAAAGAGTCTTAAGTGACCTTAACTTCTCATTCATAGACCCCTGGACCCATAGGATCCAGCATGATGCCCAACAGCTAGCAGGAGCTCAAAAAATATCTATACAATGAAATGATCCTTTGTTAATTTGTCGAACCAGTTTCTTCTGGGATGATTTTTTTTTTTTTACAGTTTTATAAATTATAAAAAACAACAAAACAACATTAAATACTATTTTGAAAAAGAAAAAATGTACTTAGAATCACCACCCCCACTATTTTTCAATTCTTGTTTTCAATTTTGCTTATTCTTCTCCTGACTTTGTTTTTAGGCCTGAAATAGTTTACACTGCTGCACACATAGCCTGTGTTTAGTGTTTTTTTCACTCATTTCACATTATCTCAAACATTTGTATACTTTCTACATTTTCATAATGATGCGTTTAATAGCCTAGAGTAGAGATATCCAAATTTATACATTTTTTTTTCCAATCACACATGGAAGTGTTACTGAAATAGAACGTATATTAGATCCTAGCTGCTGCTGCTGCTAAGTCGAGTCAGTCGTGTCCGACTCTGTGCGACCCCATAGACGGCAGCCCACCAGGCTCCCCCGTCCCTGGGATTCTCCAGGCAAGAACACTGGAGTGGGTTGCCATTTCCTTCTCCAATGAAAGTGAAAAGTGAAAGTGAAGTCATTCAGTCATGTCTGACTCCTAGCGACCCCATGGACTGCAGCCTACCAGGCTCCTCCGTCCATGGGATTTTCCAGACAAGAGTACTGGAGTGGGTGCCATTGCCTTCTCTGATTAGATCCTAGAGGAAGTCTCAAAACATTCCAGAGAATCAACGTTACATAGAACCTGTTTTCAGACCACATGTGAGAAAAGTAGAAATCAACCATAAAAATAAATCTATCGAGATCTCCTATGTTTTGAAACTGAAAACCAAACTTATTTTTTATATATAATTTTATTTATTTATTCGACTTTTTTGGTGGCTCAGACAGAAAAGCGTCTGTCTACAATGCGGGAGACCCGGGTTTCGATCCCTGGGTTGGGAAGATCCCCTAGAGAAGAAAATGGCAATCCACTCCAGTACTATTGCCTGGAAAATCCCATGGACAGAGGAGCCTGATAGGCTACAGTCCATGGGGTCGCAAAGAGTTGGACACGACTGAGCGGCTTCACTATTCGACTGCACTGGGTCTTTGTTGCTGTGTGAGGCCTTTTTTTAGTTGAGGCGAGCAGGGGCTACTCTCGAGCTGTGGGTCATGGGCTTCTTGAAGTGGCTTCTGTTGCTGTGGAGCACAGACTCTAGGTGTGCAGGCTTCAGTAGTTGCAGCTCAGAGGCTCTTAGAGGATGGGCTCAGTAGTTGTGGTGCACGAGCTTAGTTGCTCCAGGCATCTAGAATCTTCCAAGACCAGACATCAAACCTGTGTCCCTTGCATTGGCAGGCAGATTCGTATTCACTGTACCACCAGGGAAGTCCCGAAAACCAAACTTCTAAATAATTCATGGTTAAAGAATAAATCAATGAACATTAATTACATATTTATAATATAATTAAATTGTAATGAAAAAGTTAATTCTGAACAATTCTGAACCACTATATGTGTATACCGGACTCAGACATTTAAGTTAATGGATGGGCTTCTCACTGTTGAAGTGGAAAATTACAGATGAAAAAGAGACTGAGGCTAGAATGATCCATACACTGATGGGTTAGAGTTGGAGACATCGGAATGGATTTATGTTTAGTTTAAGATAGATACAGATGGTTACATATAGAATCTTATATAGATATGTATGCATGCCCGAGTTAGTATACACAGAATATTTCCTTGCTGTGCTGGCTGAGAGGGCTTAGGAACAGTGACCCTGGTAGTACTGATCAAACCTAGTTCTCAGATCTTGGTTTCTAATTCCACTCTTCAATGAAGGGAGCCAGGGTTCCTTAGAGACGTGGCTGGTTCTAGAACTGGGGCAGGAAATATACCAGACAATCCTAAGGCATTTGTTTTGTCAGAAAGAAACAGCACTCTCAAATACAAAACAACTCACACTGATGTTTGTTCAGGAGACATAGGAGTCAATTGAGAGCACCCAGTGGCCAAAGCTGGAACAATTTGAGGGAAAAAACAAAACAAAACCAAAATAGAAACCATCACAATATTGTAAAATAATTATCCTCCAATTAAAAATAAAGCAAAGCAAACAAAAAACCCATGGTGTTCATTTATGTGCCTAGCCAATCCGACTCTTTGTGACCCTATGGACTGTAGCTTGCCAGCCTCTGTCCATGGGGATTCTTCAGGCCAAGAATACTGGAGAGGTTTGCCATGCCCTCCTCCAGGGGATCTTCTCAACCCCGGAACTGAACCCAGGTCTCCCACATTGCAGGCAGATTCTTTACCATCTGAACCATCAAGGAAGCCCCATTCATTTATAATCTAAAGTGAATAAATATCCATGAGTCTGTACTGAAATAAATGGCTGAGTAAATAAATAGGGAGAATAGGCAAATCGTGCAGAAAAATTCTGAATATTTTTGTTGAGACTCTGCCCTCATGGAGATGGAGCATAACTCCTCTCTCCTTAAGTATGGGATATGTATAGTGACTTCCTTCCAAAGAGTCCAGTATAGAAAGGGAGAGGAAAGAGAAACTTTACATGGGAGGAATCTGACAAGCACTACCTCAACCAAGGTGATAAGGGTCAACATCAACAGTGATATGTTGATAGTATGTACCCTTGGTATAACGTGATGGGAATAGCTCTTTACCTCGATGGTCTCCCTCTCAGAAACCTATAATCCCAGTCTAATCATAAGAAAAAGTATCAGATGGATCCCAGTTGAGGAATATTCTACAAAATACCTGGCCAATACTCTTAAAACTGTCAAGGTCATTAAAAAATAAGAAAAGTCTGAGAAACTGTCACAGCCAAATGGAAACTAAGGATACATGATGATAAACACAATGTGGAATCCTGAAGGGGATTCTGGAACAGAAAAAGAACATTAGATAAAAACTAAGGAAATCTGAATGAAGTATGGAGTTTAGTTCATCATAATGGAGCAATAGTGATCCATTAATTGTGACAAGTGAACCACACTCAATGGAAGATATTAACACAGAGATATTTGAGTGTGGGGTATAGGGGAACACTCTGGGGACCATCTTCACAATTTTTTTGTAAATCTAAAACTATTCTAAAATTAAACGTTTATTTAAGGATGATCATGGAAGTATGAGGTAAGAATTGTTAGGAGCAGTTAAAGCAGTATTTAGAGGAAAATTTATAACCTTAACATGTATGTGCCACAGTCATAAGTGCTGTTCACTGTGTATTCCCAGGGCTTTGGTATGTGGTAGGACTACAGTTCATTAACCCCTTACATGGGGCCAATGAGTCATACGCTAAAGTGATGTGTCATTTCCAAGGCTGAACATTTAATTGTTGGCACAAAACCATCCAGTGCTTGCTGCCTCTCTGTCATGGCAGCCACCACCATTTCAGATGTTGGCTGCTTTAGTAGCTGGTGGACTGGAGTGAGCATGGCTTAGGCAGAACCCCTCACCAACCATGATGGACTGGTAGTATGACAGAGGAAAAAGCCTTGACTGTTTTAAACTACTGGGATTTTGCTGGTTACTTTTGTAGCATAACACAAAAATAGAACTAACAGCCAAAAAAGATGCCTTTTCATGATAGGGGACTGGAATGCAAAAGTAAGAAGTCAAGAAACACCTGGAGTAACAGGCAAATTTGGCCTTGGAGTACAGAATGAAGCAGGGCAAAGGCCTGCTTTTTTTTTGCCAAGAGAATGCACTGATCATAGCAAACACCCTCTTCCAACAACACAAGAGAAGACTCTACACATGGACATCACCAGATGGTCAATACTGAAATCAGACTGAGTATATTCTTTGCAGCCAAAGATAGAGAAGCTCTATACAGTCAGCACAAACAAGACTAGGAGCTGACTATGGTCAGATCATGAAATCCTTATGGCCAAATTCAGACTTGAAGAAAGCAGGGAAAACCACTAGACCATTTAGGTATGACCTAAATCAAATCCTTTATGATTATACAGTGGAAGTGAGAAATAGATTCACGGGATTAGATCTGATAGACAGAGTGCCTGAAGAACTATGGACAGAGGTTCGTGACATTGTACAGGAGACAGGAATCAAGACCATCCCCAAGAAAAAGAAGTGCAAAATGGTTGTCTGAGGAGGTCTTATAAATAGCTGTGAAAAGAAGAGAAGTGAAAGGCAAAGGAGAAAAGATATACCCATTTGAATGCAGAGTTCCAAAGAATAGCAAGGAGAGATAAGAAAGCCTTCCTCAGTGATCAGTGCAAAGAAATAGAGGAAAACAATAGAATGGGAAAGACTAGAGATCTCTTCAAGAAAGTTAGAGATACCAAGGGAACACTTCATTCAAAGATGGGCACAATAAAGGACAGAAATGGTATGGACCTAACAGAAGCAGAAGATATTAAGAAGAGGTGGCAAGAATACATGAGACTATACAAAAAAGATCTTCGTGGCCCAGATAATCACGATGGTGTGATCACTCACCTGGAGCCAGACATCCTGGAATGTGAAGTCAAGTGGGCCTAAGGAAGCATCACTATGAACAAAGCTAGAGGAGGTGATGGATTCCAGTTGAGCTATTTCAAATCTTAAAGGATGATGCTGTGAAAGTGCTGCACTCAATATGCCAGCAAATCTGGAAAACTCAGAAGTGGCCACAGGATTGGGAAAGGTCAGTTTTCATTCCAATCCCAAAGAAAGACATGCCCAAGAATGCTCAAACTACCGCACAATTGCACTCATCTCACACACTAGTAAAGTAATACTCAAAATTCTCCAAGCCAGGCTTCACCAGTATGTGAACCATGAACTTTCAGATGTTCAAGCTGAATTTAGAAAAGGCACAGAGATCAAATTGCCAATATCCACTGGATCTTCAAAAAAAACAAGAAAATTCCAGAAAAATATCTACTTTTGCTTTATTGACTATGCCAAAGCCTTTGACAATGTGAATCACAACAAACTGTGGAAAATTCTTAAAGAGATGAGAATATCAGACTACCTGACCTCCTCTTGAGAAACCTATATGCAGGTCAGGAAGCAACAGTTAGAACTGGACATAGAGCAACAAAGTGGTTCCAAATCAGGAAAGGAGTGCATCAAGGCTGTATATTGTCATTGTGCTTATTTAACTTAAATGCAGAGTACATCATGAGAAATGCTGGGCTGAAGGAAGCACAAGCTGGAATCAAGATTGTCGGGAGAAATATCAATAACCTCAGATATGCAGATGACACCACCCTTATGGCAGAAAGTGAAGAGGAACTAAAGAGGCCCTTGATGAAAGTGAAAGAGGAGAGTGAAAAAGTTGGCTTAAAACTCAACATTCAGAAAACTAAGATCATGACATCTGGTCCCATCACTTCATGGCAAATAGATGGGGAAACAGTGGAAACAGTGACAGATTTTATTTTTTTGGACTCCAAAATCACTGCAGATGGTAACTGCAGCCATGAAATTAAAAGATGCTTACTTCTTGAAGGAAAAGTTATGACCAACCTAGACAGCATATTAAAAAGCAAAGACATTATGTTGCCAACAAAGGTCTGTCTAGTCAAAGCTATGGTTTTTCCAGTAGTCATGTATGGATGTGAGAGTTGGAGTATAAAGAAAGTTGACCACCAAAGAATTGATGCTTTTGAACTGTGGTGTTGGAGAAGACTCTTGAGAGTCCCTTGGATTGCAAGGAGATCCAACCAGTCCATCCTAAAGGAAATCAGTCCTGAATATTCATTGGAAGGACTGATGTTGAAGCTGAAACTCCAATACTTTGGCCACCTGATGCGAAGAACTGACTCATTTGAAAAGACCCTGATGCTGGCAAAGATTGAAGGTAGGAGGAGAAGGGATAACAGAAGATAAGATGGTTGGATGGCATCATCGACTCAAAGGACATGAGTTTGAGTAAACTCCAGGAGTTGGTGATAGACAGGGAGGCCTGGCATGCTGCAGTCCACGGGGTCATAAAGAGTCGGACACGACTGAGCCAGTGAACTGAACTGAACTTTGTAGCATAATTGAGTTCATTCTGAGGGATAATATAAAATATGTATCAGATAGGTTACTTTCAGCTACTAAGTTACAAAAAACCCAGGTCAAATTAATTTCAACTATCCCTGGGCCGGGAAGATCCCCTGGAGAAGGAAATGGCAACCTACTCCAGTACTCTTGCCTAGAAAATTCCATGGATGGAAGAGCCTGATGGACTACAGTCCATGGGGTCACAAAGAGTCAGACATGACTGAGTGACTTCACGTTCACTTTTATAAAGGGATTTATTATCTCTGTAATAAGATATTCTGTGGCAGGATTAGTTCATTCAGAGGCTGAGTGATAACATCTTTCTGCTCCATCATCATCACTTTTAAGTTTACTGTGTAAGCCACTCCTTTTGGGGGAGACCCAGGTTCGATCTCTGGGTCAGGAAGATCCCCTGGAGAAGGGAATGGCCACCTGGCCGGCTATAGTCTACGGGGTCACAAAGAGTCAGACGCAACGGAACAACTAACACTTTCACTTTTAAATGAATCAATAGCCAACAGTGCGTAAGGATAGGATGCTTGGAGCCCTGAGAGCCATTTGCCAAACCAAAGGAAGCTACTAACAGGACAGAGTAATAATCAATCAGTGTGACATTGGTCAGCATTTGTGATGGGGATGCTAACTGTCCACCCAAATCCACTTTTCCCTTTTTGCACGGTCACAGAGTGGGAGTTAGGCACATGGAGGCCTAGATGGGCACAGCTTTTCTGTCCTTCTTAGAGTCAGGTGAGGCTATGAGAAAACATTGTCCTCCGTGGAATTGCACTAGGTCTTAGTTGCGGCATGCAGGACCTTTCGGTTGCAGCATGTGGGATCTAGTTCCCTGACTAGGGATCAAACTCAGGCCGCTTGCACTGGGGGCTCAGAGTCTTAAGCTACTGGACCATCAGGGAAGTCCCGTGGGTCACCCTTCTTAATAGCAACAGGAATGTCCTTTCTTCTTCCTTCCCCCAGACTAGAACCTAAATGTGGCAGTGACCCAGATATCAACAGGGAATGATTGAGCCACAAGAGGGAAAGAACATGAGTTCCTGAATGGCTCCATGGAGCAGAGCCCAACTTGGACTATTATGTGCATAAAACGCACACTTTGCTTAGTTGTGGTGTGCAGGCTCTTTCCTTGCTGTGCACAGACTCTCCAGCTGTGACGTGCAGGCTGAGGAGCTGAGGTGTGCAGGCCTGCAGGTATGAGTTGACTAGATGCTCCTTGGCATGTGAGATCTTAGTTCCCTGACCAGGGATCAAACCCCTGTCCCCTGCATTGCAAAAGCAAATTCTTAATCCCTGGACCAACCAGGGAAGTTCCATACTTTGTTCTTCAAGTCATACAATCGTGGGAACTGTTGTCATATCAGCTCTTTTTGTTTTAT
Organism: Oryx dammah; assembly: GCF_014754425.2. Classification (NCBI taxonomy): domain Eukaryota; kingdom Metazoa; phylum Chordata; class Mammalia; order Artiodactyla; family Bovidae; genus Oryx; species Oryx dammah. Next base: position 48,961,328 of record NW_024070192.1, read on the forward strand.
TTCTACCCTAATTAACACAGACATAGATTAAACAAACCAATAAAACAAAATAGAGAGCTCAGGAAGATATTCATATCTATGTATAGAAAAATGGCATATGTTAGAGATATCACCACTAATCACTAGGGAAAGAAAGACTATTTAATAATAGAGCTGTAACACATCACTCACAAAAATAAAACGGAGACGTTTTACTGACCTAAACATGAAAAACGATGAGAGGAAAATGTTTTTCATAATTGGGAAAGAGAAAGATTTCTCAAATAAGACCAACATAAGAACAACCTATAAAATACATAGATTTATTTACCTTTATGAAAATTATATCTTGTCTAAGGCAAAATATACAAACAAGATTAAAAGGTGGGCAATTTACTGGGAGTTATTTGCAATATACAGTGTATCTATCAGAATGTATAAAGAATTTCTGTAATCCGTAAGAAAAGATAACCTAACAGAAAAGTAGAGAAACAATACGAACAGACAACTTACGTAGGAGGATATTCAGTTGGTCACTAAAGCCTTAAAAGGAAAATGGGATATTGTTTTTTCACCCATTCGATTGGGAAAAATTAAGAGGTCTAACAATATAAGGTGTTGGTGGGGATGTGAGGAAAATAATACTGTAATATACATCTGGTGGAAGTGTAATGCCCCTTGGAGAGCAAGTAAAAAGCAGCTAATAGCATCTTAAAATGCACATACTGTAAGACCTAGTGAGAAAATGCAGTTTCTAGGTATTAATATGTTACCTGGAGTAGTCTGGTGTGTGTACACATGGGATATATACTACATACTTGTTTACAAGTGGCCAAATAATGTAAGCAATATAAATGAATACCTATAGGGGAATGAATTAATGACACGTGATATGTTTATACGGTGGTATACTGTACAACCATTTAAAAGGAATAAATTAGATCCCTCAGTATCCATGGGGAACTGGTTTCAGGACTCCCTACAAACAACAAAATCCACTGATGTTCATGGCCCTGTATGCAATGGCATGGCCCTCATATCTGTGGGCTCTGCATCTGTGGATAAGGCAGGCCAACTATACATGCCCACATGGATAGTTTTAAATAATGTCATGTTGGATGGATAGAAACCCTATTCGGAATGATATGAAGAGTATGCTACTTATATACATTTTAAGGTATAAAAATAGTACAATATATTTATGACTACATGTGAATGGATGTAAAAGTTTTCTTAAGTGTGAGGACTCACCTCAAACTCATAATAATGGTTCATTCTTAGAGAAAGGGTATAGAACTGGAAATGGCTGTTAAAGAGGGTCTTAACTATACCTGTAATGTATAATTCACTTAAAAAGCTAATATCACAAACTATATATTTTTTAAAATGTTTAATTTACTTATTTATTTGGCTGTGTAGGGTCTCAGTTGCAGCACACAGGCTCTCTAGTTGCTCCTCAGTAGATGGGATCTTAGTTCCCCGACTAGGGATTGAACGAATTGAACCTGCATCCACTGCATTGCAAGGCAGATTCTTAACCACTGGGCTACCAGGGAGGGCCCCAATTAACCTTTCTAAATGTATCAGCCAAGGTCCAGTCAGGAGATAGGACCCCCATGGAACATTTAACATAAAATAAAATTCTAGTAAACAATGGCTAACTACTAAAAGGCGTAAAAGTGAAAGTGTTAGTCACTCCATTGTGTCTGACTCTTTGAGACCCCATGGACTGTAGCCTCTGTCCATGGGATTCTCCAGGCCAGGGTACTGGAGTGAGTAGCCATTCCCTTCTCCAAGGGATCTTCCCAACTCAGTGATTGAATCCGGGTCTCCTGCACTGCAGGCAGATTCTTTACTGTCTGAGCCACCAGGGAAGCCCAAAAGCAGTAAAAGGGACCTCTCAAGGAACAAACATGGGGCAACAGGGCTAAGAGAGGGCCTCCAAGGAAGAAGCACGCTTGGAAGAGGGCCCCACAACCCAAGACTGAGGTTCAGACCTGCGAGGGATCCCCCAGAGTTTACCGAGGTGCTTCAGCCAGAACTGAACCCACAACTGGCGGCCAGGAAGCTGCCCACCCAGGAGCCACTGTAACTTGCTGGAGGGTGAGCGCCACCGGGTCTCCCATATGCTGCTCACGGCTGTGCCCTGGGAGCAAGAGTTGCACACAGGAACCAGGAGAAGTATCCCCTTCCTTTGCTATTATGCTTTGCAGTGCACTTCCAGTGTACACTTACAAAGTCTGACATCGCGCCAGCTGAGAGAGGAGAAGTATTTACAGGTCAAAGCTCCAGTATCACCAAGCTGGGCAAACAATGGTGGATTTGGAGGTGAGAGGCAATAGATTGGTGATTGACGTGCTAATGATGGGTAGTGGGAATATTGATGTTGGTTATACTTTTCTTAATTTCTTTATCACTCAAGGATCTCCAAATAAAAATATTAAGTGATTACAAGTTAAAGAATTTTTAAACAAAATTTTAAAGGTAACAAGTAATGGAATAAAAACTTCTTCCAAAACACTAGGGAAGAAACATAAAAGGGACAGTGGAGATTAGAAGATCGGAAGCTTTGAAAGGAAGAATAAAAATGAACCAGGAGGTAAAACCGAGAGGCATTTGTTTTCACCAAAGGAATTCTTTCCTTTATATCTATCAGTAAGACCAAGTAAATTACGTACAGGAAAAAAAAGGTAAATGGGTAAGACTTCCTTGACCCTGTCCACCCCGTCCCTAGGGGCACTGGTATCCTGAGCACAAACACAGATTCTTGAGGAGAGGGGTCTTGTTTCATTACTTTAAAAGAATGTCTTTTTAAAAATTTTTGGCTGCGTCACAGCTTGTGGGATCTCAGTTCCAGGACCAGGGGTTGAATCTGTACCCTCTGCAATGGGCATGCAGAGTCTCAACCATTGGACCACCAGGGAAATCTCCTTTATTAGTTTCTTTTTAAAACTCCATGCTCTTGGTGGCAAAGTACTTAATGGATACTTGATGGAATTGACCCATTGGTCTTCCTCTTGAGCAAAGTCTACCCAGAGAGTGCATACTTCCTGGGGCTCCGGAAATAGAAACACTACCAATTTGGTGATGTGGTAGAGAGCACCTGCGCTTTGGAGTCAGAGGACCGGGCCTGGGATGCTAAGCACCAGTGTGGTTTCAGGCCAATGAGTTTGCAACCCTAAGCCTCAGTTTTTCCCTCTAAACAACGAGATACCATTGTGTGATTAAGTGTAACATGGATCATTCTCCTCTGTCTTCTACATTGCGAGAGCTCATGAATCAAGAGCTTGTTTCTTTCCTGCCTTTGCTTTCCCTCTTTGTCAAGCAGCAGAGACTAGAGCTCTGTTAAGAGAACACACAGCTTCCCGGGTGGCACAGTTGGTGAAGAATCTGCCTGCCAACACAGGAGTCACGAGAAACAAGGGTTTGATCCTTGGGTCAGGAGGATCCCATGGAGAAGGAAAGGGCAACCCACTCCAGTATTCTTACCTGGAGAATTCCATGGACAGTGGAGCCTGGTGGGCTACAGTTCATGGGGTCATAAAGAGTCAGACATGACTGAGCGACTAACACTATCAGTTTCTATCAAACACACACACATACACACACCTTTCTCCCCAGTCACCACAGTATTACCCAAATGCATGCCACTAGCATCTTTAACTAACGAATCTCCCTGCCTACAGGCTAGCTCTCCTCTAATCCATCCCTGCTGAGGGCATTGCAATATGTACCAGGAGATGGACACTGTACATTGAGCCTATTTAGATTTCAGCAGTTGTGTGTGTGTATTTAGTTCTAAGCAGTTTTATCCCATGTGCGGATTTGTAGACTGTTCATGTTACACTTTAACAGCCAAAGCCCTTATATTTTTAAAGGTTCCTCGTTCAGAAGGTCATTTACCCCAGGGATCATTAAGGTATCTTTCAAACACTCCAATCTATCCAACCTCACTCCCCATTTTACCTTTATTTTTCTCCTATCTTAAAGGTCCCTTAGAGAATTGGACCAAGTAACAGGTGCATCAGAAAACTGCCTAGTGATCTCTATGAAAGCGCATCCCCATGTCCCCTGGAGACACTTGAACTCGGGTTGGCTCCTGTTCCAGCAGAGTTCCCTGAGTGGCAGGCCACTTGTGTCTTCAGACAGGCATCCCTGTTTCTCTGTGGTTGGGCACCATCATCCTTGTTACTTGATCAGAAGGCTCCTGAGAGCTGACTTTACTACCTGATTGGTGTCATCAAGCCCTGCAGCCCAACCTGGACTCTATACCCACACTGCCTTTCTCTCCCTGAGTAGGATCCCCCTTGGAGCTGCAAGTTCCTTTCATCCCCAGACAATACAGTCCTTAGGTGACTGGGGTCAAGCCAAGGGAGCAGCTGACAAGAGCAGGGACCCAGAACTCTCACCATGTTCCTATCAGGTTAGACTCTTACTCACTGAGAAGATATCCCGTCAAAGTGACTCTTCCTTTCTTTCCTGAAGATCCGTGTCTCAGGTTTCCCCTTGCAGCTTCAGTGGGACTGGTGATCTAATCTCCCCAAGCCTCAGTCTCCCCATCTGTGGAATGGGACCAATAAAACCCTCACAGGGCTTTCAGCGGTGCTTAAGTGAGATCGCTTCCGCAGGAGGCCCAAAGCCTCCGTGCTGAGTGCTCAACGAGAAGGGCTGCAAGCTGCCCTCCTATGTGTGGTGCCTCTCCTGTGTCACTCCCCTGGGGCTGTCACCCTCATCTTTCCGTATCTTTCTCTAGGTTAACTGCCCTAAGAGTTGGGTCTCCTCTTCCCAGGGATGGGAGGAGAAACCAAAACAGGTGGTGCGTAATCAGGGACTTAAAGTACTCAACGATCCTCTGGCTGAATCCTCTGTTTCCCAGACCCTCTAAGCCACTTCCAATTTTACAGGATTAACTTGCTTGCTCAGACTCCCAAAGAAACCCAAGGTCTCTCCCCCTGTCTCTTTCAGGCCCCCAAGACAGAAGAACTCAGGGTTTCCCCCCAGGGGAGACTGGGAAGGATGAATAGTGGAAGGCAGGGCTCAGATCTCACTTCTTTTCTCCCTAGCCCATCACCACCCCCAGCTCTGCTGCTATGCCATGAAACCCAGCACCCCGGGGTGTCCCTGGGGTGGGTGTGGACCTGACTGACCCATCTCTCTTTACAGGGAGGCAGGATTTAGCTAATAAGAACCAGCTGTGTTGTTGGTGGGTTTTATTTGGCCCCTCCCCTGCCCTTGCTCTGATAGCTGTGAGAAACTGATGACAACCTGTTTGACCTCTGACCTCCGAACTTGACCCATGGCTAATACCTCCAGCTGCTGATTGCCGGCCGAGCCCTTTGTCTCGGGCTGTTTGGGAGCCAAGACAGACAAATGATTTCTATTTGTCCTCTGGTGTTGCGAATGGGGCTGATCAATAGGAGCTGAGGATGGTGTCAAGGATTTGTCACCATGGCTTATGAATGACAAAAACACTCCTTGACACCCACCCCCCCTCAACTTTCCCCCTTCCCCAAAGAAACACCTTTTGGGGGAAAAAGACTGAAAGCCAGAGAAGGCATATCGATTTTTTTTTTTTCCTTCTTAAATAGCATCTTGAGCCACAAAAGAGAGAAAGGCAACACTTTTCTGTGCTAAAACGCAGCAAAAAGCTTCCCAGAGAATGAGGCTGGTGATTAGATCAGCTATTGTGTTTAAGTACCACAGGCCGCCGCACACCACAACTGCTCAATTTTGTCTGCTAAAGGCTGCACAAATTCCTCCCCACCTTCTCCGTATCCCAGACTCAAAGGAGAAGGCACTTTGCCTCTCTTCATCTTCTTCAACTGCCTCCAGCTCATCTCTTTCCCTCTTACTCTCTTCTCATTTTCTCCAGGCCAGCCGTGGGTCGGGCACCCTGGTATATGAGTCTGAGCCAGGACCAGCCTCGCTTCATTTACAGATGATCAGCAGCCCTTGAACTTGGACCCTTATTTGGACAAGAGAAGGCCAGGGGTGGGAAGGCGGTAGCAATGATGGGAAAGACACGAAACTTGGGAAAGACCCTCCTGGGTCCTCTGTTCAGGGGCGGGGCAGGGTCCAAGGGAGCCTGGGGAGGCAGCCCATGGCAAGTGGGGAGGTGGGAAGCCTTCCACCCCGCCCTTCAATGTCTGACCATGTATCACCTGCTCTGGCCGGGTGCTGGGGCCACAGGGTGAGAGGGAGCTGCCTGCTTCTCCCTGAGACATTGGCCGCGTGGCACAGACTAGCAGACCATGACCGCACAGCAAGACGAACGCTGGGGCAGCAAAGGTGGAGTCAGAGGTCTGTCCCCGCTGGGGTGGGTGGGGATGCGACCAGGACGGTAGGAGGCTGCCTAGAGGAGGGGACATCCTTGTTGAGCTTCGACAGAAGAGCAGCAGCAGGAGGTGAGCCGCTGCATTCCACCCGCGAAGACCAAGGACCTCAGAGCTTCTCGGGTGGAATCTGCTGGCAGTGTCCTGCCCTGGGAGCCTCTGGTGTGAGTGCCTATTGCCTTGGCCCGGGGGCTCACTGCTCTCATCTGCGAAGTGGTCAGGGCAACGGGATCTGCTTCAGAGGGTTGAAAGAGTGGGAACCCGGTATGATCCACGTCAGTTGTTCACACCATCTTGCGGTGATGGTTTTTCTTGTCTTTGTTATATGCTGTCGTTGTTGTTTGAGGACTTGCTTCCTATCTGGGTATTCCTCAGTCAGGTGGATTGAATGAGGGGAGATACAGACAGCCCCTGCTTCCCACACACTAACTAGACCCAGGATTCGGGGGGTAGTGGGGAAACTTGAGTAGATGCAGCTCTGGCTGGATGAAGTCTTTGACCAAGGTCAGAGTGTGACTCTGGAGGACACCAGCATGCCCCTCTCCCCTGGCACAGGCCCTGGGCACAGGCAGTGAGGAAAGCCTGCTCTTGGGTGAGGCTCAGACAGAGTAGCTACAACAAGGCAAGGTAATTGCATCCTCACTACCGACTGCTCGGACTATTGCAATGGCTGTGTGCCTGCTCTCAGGTCTCTTCCCTCTGTAATCCACACTTTCATTAGAGCGACCATCTCAAAATCTGATCACGGGACCTCCCTGGTGGCCCAGTGGTTAAGACTCTGCTTTGCACTGCAGCGGACATGAGTTCGATCCCTGGTCGGGGAACTGAGATCTCACATGCTGCCAGGCAACTCGACCCTCGTGCCGCGACCACTGAGCGTGTGCAGCACAACTAGAGAGAAACCCACTTGGTGCAATGGAAGACCCCACATGCCATGCTGCAGTGAAGATCCTGAGTGCTGCAGCTGAGACCTGACACAGCCAGAAACAAATACACATTTTTAAAAATCTGATTATGCCACTTGTCTGTTTAAATCCCTCCAGTATCTCCCATGATCCTCAGGATAAAGCTAAAACTCCTCAGCCTGGCATATAAGGCACTCCCAGCTTAGACTCCAACCTTCATCTCGGTCTCCGCTAAAGCCCCCACATCATATTCTTCAGTTACTTGCTTTGTGTCTTGCTAAACACACATCACATGGTCTCACTACCAGGCCTTTGCTCAGGCTGGTCCCTCTGCTTGGAATACCCGCTTCATCTCCATTTTAGTAAGAATATTCCCCCTTCTCTCCATCTCCTCCCACAGCACATTGGACTCGCCTCCTAGCCACCCACAGTCTCAATCAGAATGATTCTAGCCGCTCTGTCTCCTGCCTGGACTGAGGGCTCCTGGGGACCAGGAACCTCACTGTCCCACGTCCTCCCACCCATTGACTGTACGTGGGATGGGAGAGCTGGAAGGTGCCTGAAGCTAGAGAATACTGAGGAATTAACGAGGGATGGTAGGAGGGAGGTGCGGCTGCTGCACTCATACAAACAAAAGATAATGGCAGGTAAAGGATGTTAGTCTTCTGATCCATCAAAATGGGAGGTTGTTAAAGTCGTGGTAGTCACCATTGGTGACTTCAAGAGGCTGTTTAATTTAACATTTTTTAAAAGCACTGAAAATGCGACGAACTCGCGGAAAATTCAAGGCATATGAAAAAATACGAAAAAAGGAATTCTATTCTTGTAAAATCCCTTTATATTGATTAGGACCCTTTCTTCTACAAGAGATAGAAAACCCAGCTGAAACTGGTGTGAACACTAGGGAACTGTTGGTTCCTGGGTTTGAGGAGTGCGGGCTGGGACTGGCTTCACAGGATGCCCTCTGGACCGCGTCTGTCTCTCGCTCTCATCTGCATATTCTCTCTCGCCTCCGCCTTCCTGGTTCTCCCACGTCCCTGGGCTCTCCTCCAGGCTGGCCTTCTGCACAGGCTTCCTCTCTGTGGTTCCAAGGTGGCTGTGGCTACTCCAAATCTCTCAGCTCTGAGTCCAGCGGGGAAGGAAGACTGTCCGCAGCCGGCTGCCTTTTCCTCAGGAGCCCACACTATCTCCATCTCACCTGCTCTTCGGCCACGTGGCCTTGCATTTCCCATGGACTAGAGGTGGACTCTAGTTCCCCTCCCCGTGGATAGGAGCTGGCTTTAGCAACCCGTAGAATGTGACAGAAGTGATGCTGGCTAAGACACGATTCCCGAGGCTAAGACAGAAGCTTTTGCAACTTTTGCCTTCATCTCTTGACGCATTCTCAGAGTCCCCCATCTTGAGGACACGCCTTCTTGTGACCTGGCTGCCATGCGTCAGAAGCCCAAGCCACGTGCGGCCCAAGAGTACGTGTTCCTGTTGACAGCTCCAGCTAAGCCCGGGTTTTGAGTCATCCCAGGTGTCAGACATATGAGGGAAGAACTCCCTGGACGATGCCAGCCTCCAGACGTTCTGGTCATCAACAGCTCCCCAGCTGAGGCTCTGGACTTTGTGGACTGGAGATGAGCCATTCCAGCTGTGTACTCTTCAAATTCCCAACAAGAGAATCTGTTAGAACGTGGTTGTTGTTCTACATCTATAAGTTTCAGAGGGCTTTATGTAACACAGTCTTTCTCAGGAGCTCCAGAAAAATCCAGATTGGTTCAGGTCCCCATGATCAATCCCCTTGAGCCTATATAAGGGATACAGCTGGTCATTCTGACCCTGGGATGACTCAACACCAGAATGAGAAGGCGGGGGAGTAGCAAGCCCAGAGGCCCCTTGGCACTGGTTACCCCCCAAAAGGCACAAACCACAGAACCCACTATTCCCTATCATCCAGAAACAAGGGAACACCCTTCCAGACAACTTCCGGGGCCTATGTACACATGTAGGTATAAAATTCAACACAGATAAAGCAGACAGTAAAGAATCTGCCTGCAATGCGGGAGACCTGGGTTCGATCCCTGGATTGGGAAGATCACCAGGAGAAGGGAATGGCAACCCACTCCAGTATCTTGCCTGGAGAATTCCATGGACAGAGGAGCTTGGCAGGCTACAGTCCTTGGGGTGGCAAAGACTCAAACACAACTAAATGAATAACACACACGCAAAGTATACTCTACATACTTTGTAACTTTTGAAAATGTAATGGGTTATGGGGGCTCTTCTGATGTGAGTGGACACAAATGTGCATCATTTTTTAAATTAATTTTTATTGGAAAACAGCTGCTTTACAATGTAGTGTTAGTTTCTACTGTACAGCAAAATGAATCAGCCAGACGTGTACATATTAATATGCTGCTGCTTAGTCACCCAATCGTGTTCGACTCTTTTCGACCCCATGGACTCTAACTTGCGAGGCTTCTCTGTCCACGGGGATTCTCCAGGCAAGAATACTGGAGTGGGTTGCTGTGCACTCCTTCAGGGGATCTTCCCAACCCAGGGACTGAACTCAGGTCTCCCACATTGCGGGCAGATTCTTTACCATCTGAGCCAGAAGGGAAGCTCACATATTAATATGTCTGCTCCCTTTTGGACTTCCCATTCAGGTCACCCAGAGCATTATAAGTAAAGTTCCCTGTGCTATATAGAGAGGCACATCATTCTTAATGGCTACATAAGATCCCACTATGAATGAACTAGAATTGATTTAACCGATTATCTATTGATGGATCACTAAGTCATTTCTGGGTTTTTTTTTTTTTTTTGGCTGTTATAAATAGTGCTGAAATAAACATCACTGCACATACACCCTTGGGCACATGTTCCAATATTTCCTTAGGATAAATTCCAAGAAGTTGAATTGCAGATTCTAAGGTTTCAGGCTTGCCAAGGGTTTCTAAATTGCCTTGCAGAAGTGTACCCCTTTATTCTCCCATCATCCCATCACCAGGGCACAAGGGTGGCCTTTTGCTCCACACCCTCATTGGAATATTTGCCAATTGGAATGATTCCTCATCGCTGCCTTAATTTGAGTTTCTTTGATTCCCAGTGAGGTCGGGCACCTTCTCATATGCATATTGATGATTCCTACTCCTTTTATAATATTGCCTGTTCAAGTCCTTTAACCAATTTTTTATTGCAGTATTCATATGTATAATTATTGATTTATAAAACCTTTTTGGATTACAGTGTTAACCCCATGCTGGTCCCCCCAGGTCTACCAGCTTTTGTTGTTTATCCTTTAAGGATTTTTTTTTTAAACCTTAACTTCCCAAAAGTCTTCGGGAAAGCATTTTAAAAATATTTCCGTATTTGGCTGTGTCCGGTCCTAGTTGCAGCAGTCAGGATCTTCGCTGTGGCGCTGAGACTCTCCAGGCATCACACATGGGCTCCGGAGCACACAGGTTCAGTAGTTTAGGCACGTGGACTTAGTTGCTCCTCAGCACATGAGATCAGGGATCGAACCCACATCCCCTGCATTGCAAGGCAGACTCTTAACCACTGGACACTGGGGAAGTCCCTGTCCTTTAAGTTTGTATAGGGTGGCCACCCTTAACCTGTAGATTAACCAAGCCCTCAAAAGCAGATTGTTGCCTTCCAAGGAAGCTGGCACCCGGCAAGAGAGAGCTCACTTGAACCACTCTTGTCAGAGGGCATCAGTTGCTTCATCTGGCCTGGGGAACTGGAAGGGCCAGGAGCACTGGCCATCCAGGAAGGAGGCTCAATTGCATTCATGAGGAGATGGGCAGGAGATGTTTCCGGAATCCCAGTGCTGAAGTAGAAGAGGAAGGTCAGACTAGGGAGGAGTGAGGGAGAGAAACCAGGAGACCCTGCCCTCCTCCGTGTTGGCCTCATGACGATGCTGCTCCTATAGCAGACCCCATCGCAGGGCAGGACACCGATCTCTTATTGGTTTCTGCTCCAGGGGCCGCCTTAGGGGCAGTGTCAAATGCAGGAGGCCCTTGGAGTCTGCCAAGTTTGCAGAGAAGTATGGTGGTTCAGCCCAGGTGGTCCTGAGGAAGCCAGGTCACTGCCAAGGAAACACCACCAAGTGTTCCATCTAAAGGACAAGCAAGATCCTCTAGTGCAGTGGTCCCCAACCTTTTTGGCACCAGGGACTGGTTTTGTCAAAGACCATGTTTCCATGGCCTGGGGTGGGGGGGGTGGTTTAGGGATGATTCAAGCACATTACATTTATTGTGCACTTCACTTCTGTTATTATTACATCAGCTCTACTTCAGATCATCAGGCATTAGATCCTGGAGGTTGGGGACCCCAGCCATACTGGATTCTGCCCAAGCCTTCATTTGGAGGATCACCCTATGCTGAATGGAAGCTGTCTCTCAGGAGAGGACATGCATGCCTGGGCAGCCCGTGACCACTGGCATGAGTGGAGGAGGGGAGTTCAGTGACTGGCTTCCCGGCCTCAAAGAGGGACCCATTCAGGTGAAATTGATGCTCCAGAGCTCCTGGGGTGGGGGGTGGCGTGGGTCAGGCTGAAGCTGAGACTGCATCCTTGCCTAACTCTGTCCCCTGCCTAATCCCATCCTTTCTCTTAGACCACAACTCCTGAAAACTCATGTGTACCCAGCTCCTTGTCTCAGGCTCTGCTTCTAGGGATCCTGACCTAAGCCAGAGCCCTAGCTACAAGTTCAGGAGTGAAATGGGATGAGATGAAAGAAAAAAACCAAGAGGAGAAGTCAGAACCAAGGCTGGGCTGTCAGAACAGGCACCAGAGTTCTCCTTATCAGGGGAGATGACGTGGAGGAAGCTGCTGCTGGCCATCCCGCACTTGCTGTACCTTCTTGGAACCAAATCTCAAATTCCTTTTGGGACACCACTCCTTCCCCACCCCCAGGGGATGTGATGGAATTGTACCACCTGTAACCCCAGGGATGGGCTCTGGATTAATTCAATCTTTGTTTCCCCTCCCCCCTCCCCTCCAGCCACAGTGATTGGTTCCAGGGTGTGCACATAAACCAATCGGAGCCAAGGAAAGCTGAGGCTTCTGGGAAAGGGACGTGTAGCGAGTTGTGTCCTTCCTTTCCATTGTGGTGAGTTGGTATCTATCCTAGGGCAGCACGGTTATTTTCACCAACTTTGGAGCTGAAGAATGGGCAACCATGGGCAATAGGATTGAGAGATGACTTCTGGTGATGTCATTTGGGCCCTGAATCAAACTGCATCTGAAGCCAGATCTGTACATGAATATTCCATTATGAGAACCAATAATTCACCTTGTTTTCTGATGTCAATTTGAGGCAGATTTTTTTTCACACTTACAACCAAGGGTCTTAACAGACGTGCATGGTGTGTGTGGCATGGTTAGCACACCCAGCAAGTCCACACAGTTAAAGCCAAAAGAGCACCCCCAATCTGTCTTCTTTCACTTCTGTTCTAGGCAGCCTGCTCCTTCCTGGGGTTTCCATGTACCGGGACTTCGGCCAGAGTGAGGCCAGTCCAGGGCAAGCCCACCCTGTTGTTAGCATTCAGCTTCAGTGGCCAATTCCTTCCACTGTGGTCTTCAGACTCTCTCTGCTTCCCCCCTGGGAATTCATCATCTTTCTCTCTCCCTTTCCAGGACAGAGCAAAGGGAATCCATTCTAGAGCAGGAGAAGCAAGGCCGTTTCAAAGCAGAGGCCACGTTGCTAAGGTGGTGAGGGAGCATCCTTCCTTAGGTGGTGAGATTGGAGCATTTCCTCCCAGGGCCTGGACCCAGGAGGTGAGGGGTGTCAGGGCAAGACTATGGACTTCAGAGCTAGATCAACTCAGGCTCCAGCCCTGATGCTTCCCAGCAGAACAGCCTGTTGCTTACTCTGCAGGCTTCATGTTCTCCATCTGTAAGGTGGGAACAGGCACATCACCCTTCCAGGGACCCTCAGGCAGGGAGCAGATATAGTCATCAACTGCAGTCCGGGTTGGGCCTTCTTAAGGGGCACTGAGGTTGGTGGGGTGAATCCCTTGACCTGAAAGAGGCAAGGATAAACTAAGCTCCTGCAGGAATGCCAGGAATTTGGCCAAGGGGCAGGCAGATTGGGGTCAGTATGCCCCCTTCTTCAGCCACCAGCCTGGGGATCAGGGAGTTAAAGGAATCCCATGGGAATAAGAAATTGGTCCATGCAGGGCCAGGCTGAGTCCTCTCCCTATCTCACACCAGGAGGGAGAGGCCATAGTCACTAGGGCCTTGGACCAAAGGAAGACAAGACATGCTCCCCAGGCAACTTCTGCTGCCCAGAGTGGGGAGGGCGGTGGTGGTGGGCTTTCAGACGGGTGTCCTTTTCAGACACATTAGACAGAGGAAGGTCCTGGGGGACCTCCAGAGGGAGGAAGCTAGTGTTCACTGAGCACCTACTAAGCCCCACCTCACCTAATGCTCATAGCAACCTGGGATTGTTTTCCCCATTTTGCATCTGGGGAAACTGATCTCCTTTGCCTTTAAACAGCTTACTCGAGGCCAGCTGAGGTGTGGATTCCAACACGGGTGGGCTAGCTTCCAAAAAGCTCCTGCTTCCTATCACCAGCTGGGGCCTAGGTAAGGGGTACAATGGTGCCCCTGTGGTGGCCCCTGCAGTGGGCACCTTGCCCATACTCTGCTACCTTCTGGGATCCAGGCCTGATGCGACACCTGGAGCCAACAGTCTGAGCCCAAGAGGCTGTTCTGGCTCGGTTGCTGGAGGAGAGAGGGAGAGAGAGACTCAGGAAAGAGAGACCGCACCTTGAGCTGGAGGGGTGGGCCTTGGAGAGGGACTGGGAAGCATGTCAAGCCTTGCGGATCAGCAAAGGGAAACGTCTCCTTCCAGGGACCACCTCACAGGCTCTCTCTCTGGATTCCCGAGTCAGTAGTGTTGAACAGAAGAAAAAGCCAGAGCATGGCGTTATACCAATCTGAGCTCACGTTCAGCTCCACCATTTCCTGCCTGTTTATCCAGAAGCCGCTTACTACTCTCTGAACCTCAGATTCTTTCTATGAAAAACGGGAGCGCTGCCTACCTCCTGGCAGCCTTGCCAGAACTAAATGAGGAAAACTTGTGGATCTCTTAGCACCCTGCCTGGCACATAGAGGATGCTCAGTAAATGTTAGGTCTCAACTGTCCTGAAATTCTCATTTGAAAATAAAATCTCATTGAGCCCATTGATAGGACTGAATAATGAATAACACCTAGCATCTATTGAATACTAACCACATACCAGGCATTGTCCCGAATGTTTTTTTATGTCTGTTACCTCGTGGAATCCTGAAAGAACCCCAGAAAGCAGATACTGTTCTCCCCATTTGACAATAGGGAAACTGAGGCTTAAAAGACACTTGCTCCTTGGAAGAAAAGTTATGACCAACCTAGACAGCATATTGGAGAAGGCAATGCAACCCACTCCAGTACTCTTCCCTGGAAAATCCCATAGACGGAGGAGCCTGGTGGGCTGCAGTCCATGGGGTCACTAAGAGTCAGACACAACTGAGCGACTTCACTTTCACTTTTTACTTTCATGCATTGGAGAAGGAAATGGCAACCCATTCCAGTGTTCTTGCCTGGAGAATCCCAGGGACGGGGGAGCCTGATGGGCTGCCGTCTATGGGGTTGTACAGAGTCGGACATGACTGAAGCGACTTAGCAGCAACAGCAGCAGCAGCAGACAGTATATTAAAAAGCAGAGACATTAGTTTGCCAGCAAAGGTCTGTCTAGTCAAGGCTATGGTTTTTCCAGTAGCCATGTATGGATGTGAGAGTTGGACTATAAAGAAAGTTGAGCACTGAAGAATTGATGCTTTTGAACTCTGGTGTTGGAAAAGACTCTTGAGAGTCCCTTGAACGGCAAGGAGATCCAACCAGTCCATCCTAAAGGAAATCAGTCCTGAATATTCATTGGAAGAACTGATGCTGAAGCTGAAACTCCAATACTTTGGCCACCTGATGTGACGAGCTGACTCATTAAAAAAGATCCTGATGCTGGCAAAGATTGAAGGTGGGAGAAGGGGATGACAGAGGATGAGATGGTTGGATGGCATCACTGACTCAATGGACATGAGTTCGAGTAAACTCCAGGAGTTGGTGATGGACAGGGAGGCCTGGCGTACAGCAGTCCATAGTGTTGCAAAGAACTGGACACGACTGCAAGACTGAACTGAGCTGAACTGCAACTGAGACACTGGTGTGCAGCAGCTTGCCCAAGTCATACAAGTAGTAAGTGACAGAGGCAGGATTAAGTATCGGGCACCGTTTGACTCTGGAGCACTCCCTTATCTTGCCCCTGGCCTACCTCACTGCAGGCTGCTAAGCCCCTACCATGACCAACTGCTGTGCTGGGGCCAGAGGGGACTAAATGAGTTACATCCTGAGGAGCTTATGGTCCAGGGCAGGAGATAAGATGCCCAGAAACACAAGGTAAAAGATGGATAATATCATGAGAGAAAAAGTGAGTTGCAAGCTGAAAAGAGGGAAAGGTCAAAGTCAGGGCCTAAGGGGCATTTGAGCTAAAGGGAAGAACAAAGACAGACCGGGGGTGGGGTGAGGGCACCGTGAGGGCACAGGGTGCCTAAACAGTTCTGTGCCCAAGTTTGCTTGTTTGTTTGGCTCTGCTGGGTCTTAGTTGCAGCATGTGGGATCTTCAATCTTCTTTGCAGCATGCGGGATCTTCAGTTGAGGCATACGAACTCTTGGGGCTTCCCTGGTGGCTCAGTGATAAAGAATCTGCCTGTCAATGCAGGAGTCGCAAGAGATTTGGGTTCGATCCCTGGGTTGGGAAGATCCGCTGAAGCAGGAAATGGCAACCTGCTCCAATAATCTTGCCTGGGAAATCACATAGACAGAGAAGCCTGGCAGTCCACGAGGTCACCAAGAGTCAGATGTAACTTAGTGACTAAACAACAATATACAAACTCTTAGTTGCAGCACATGGAATCTAGTTCCCTGACCAGGGATTGAACCCAGGTCCCCTGAATTAGGAGCGTGGAGTCTTAACCTCTGGACCACCAGGGCAGTTCCTGTGCCCAAGTTTAGATGGGTAAGTTGGGGCCAGCCTGCTTGGGACGTTGTGGTCCGCACTTGGGGGAGAGGAGCTTGTAGGATCCTCTGGAGACAAGTGACATGGGCAGGTTCGAGCTGTATAAACCCAGCTCTGCTATCAGCAAGGAGGAGCCATGAGACTGGACAGGGCTGGGCACAGGGCATCAGGTAGGAGGCAGTTGTAATGGCCCGGATGCATGCTGATGAGGGTTTGAACTAAGGTGGGGACAATACGACGAGATGCCCCAAATCCATCTCCCTTGGGGGCGGGGAGAGTGGACCGTAGCTGGTGCCTCCTAACTCAGTCACCCCCATCCCCTGGGTGATCAGCCTGGCTCTGGCCACCTGTTCCCACCACCCAGTGATGTGGGCTGCAGGGATCATTAACCCAAGTCATGAACTCATTCTTCCTCCCAACACATCTGGCCGGATAGAGGCCCCTCCTCCACCTCCTCTCCAGGAAAGGAAGAAACGGCTCCAGCTCAGCCAAGCATTTCCCTCCCTGCAAGAATGCCAGAGACACACACCTGCCATCGTCACAGCACCACCCTGTACCGTGCATGTGTACCTGAGCCGCATGGCATCACAGAGGAAGCAGAGACACCTGGGTGCAGGTCCAACTCTGCTGCTCACGAGATCTGCAGCCCTCAGCAAGCCAATGATGCTCTCTGAGCCTTGACTTTCTCATCTTTGAAATGAGGATAGAATGCCTGCCTGCCTGACTGCCTTCCAGGATTGCTTTGTGGAAAGATGATGTTCATCAACCTCTTCTGTGACGCTTTGAAGCTCTGCTTAAATGTTGAGTTTCATGTGCCTTTTCATTCATTCCCCCCAGTCTCTTCATTGAGCTCTGACTCTCCACAAGGGGCCAGGAGGCGAACGTATCTTTGCACACCCATATTCATGACCTCATTCCAGCCTCCACTTGTCCTGTGGTGGGGAAGGACTTTGCTTGAAACACAAGTGATGTTCCCATCCTACGGATGACAAGTGAAAAGGGCTTAAATTAAAGGAGGAGAGATTTTATCAGGACTAACTTCCTAATACAGGAGGCTGGTTGGTTCCTGGAAATCTTCCCAAAAGCAGAGACTCAATTAAGTACTTTGCCCAGAGTAGACACAGCATAAATTGCTGAGTAGAACAGACTCAGTCATATTTGCCAGGACACAGGATAATGGAACAGATAGGTTCTTCAGACTCCTCTTCCATTATACATGTTCTCATGTCTGGTACATTGGTGTGAGTCTAGGGCTACACTCAGTAGATGTGCTGCAAACCAGCTGTGTGACTTTGGAAAGATCCATGCCCTCTCTCAGCCTCTATTTCCTCCTCTGAATGAGAAAATGTAATGAACCCCTTGGACAGTGTCCACACTTAACATTGCACAAGTTATTGTTCAGTAAGTGAATGGGTGAGTGAATGAATGAATGAATGGCACTCCATAAGGTGTACAATTCATGGTAGCTCCTATTTCCTCTCTGGGCCTGATTATACCCACCTGTCAAGTGTGGTCATTGGTCTGTCTTTCCCCAGTTCCCTGTCTGTCCTGGTTTCTGTGATGTGCCTCTGTGCCCAAGGCCCAGGCTGGGAGCAGCGCAGCTGGTGGATTTGGGGTCTGTGTCTTCACAGACCAGCAGCTCAGGCTGCCCTCCCGTTTCAGGGCATGGGCAGCAGGTATGTGCTGCTGTTCCCACGAGGCTGCCCGGCTTAGCCTGAGGCTCTTTTTGCTGGGAGAGTGGTCTGAGCTGTAGTCCTGTGCTGACCTGCTCTTAACCCCCAGGAAAGTTACACAAACTCCTCCGCGCTCCACTGGGATCTGGGTCATGCGAGGTGGGGGCAGGAACAATACCTCCCCTTGTCCCCTCGGCCTATTTCACATCAGCAACACAAGGGGGAGGGACACGGGAGGCAAGCACGAGGGGGCAGCCCAGCTCTGGTTTCAACCATGCCTGGAAATTGGATCTTCCTCTCTGGCCTGAGTTCCCTGGGGGTGTGAAGGGGATGCTGGAGCCCAGATCTCAGCAGGAACCAAATTTCTCCTTCCCATGTCTCCTGCCAAGACCAGCCTTGTGCCTCAATTGCATAGCAGATCTACAGCAAGGGTCCCAAATCCCCAGTCCATGGACCAGAAATGGCTCATGGCCTGTTAGAAACTGGGTTACACAGCAGGAGGTGAGCAGTGAATGAGCTAGCAAAGTTTCATCCTTATTTACAACTGCTTGCCATCACACACTCTGGTATCACTGTCTCCCATCACCTCTAGATGGGACCATCTAGTTGCAGGAAAACAAGCTCAGGGCTCCCACTGATTCTGCATTATTCTTGTTGTTTAGTTGCTAAGTCGTGTCCGACTCTTGGTGACCCCATGGACTGTCGCCCACCAGGCTACTCTGTTCATGGGATTTCCCAGGCAGGAATACTGGAGTGAGTTGTCATTTCCTCCTCCAGGGGATCTTCCCGACCCAGGGATCAAACCGATTCTCTTGTGTCTCCTGAACTGGCAGGCAGATTCTTACCCTCTGAGCCTCCAGGGAAACCCTGCGTTATGGTGAGTCATATAATTATTTCGTTATATATCACAATGTAATAAAATAGAAATAAAGTGCACAATCAATGTAATATGCTTGAATCACCCCAAACCATCCCTCCCACCTCCACCCCCTGATCTGTGGAAAAACTGTCTTTCATAAAACTGGTCACTGGTGCCAAAAAGTTTGGGGACTGCTGATCTACCAGATTCTCTGGATCCCCCTTGAACAAATGGAACCTCAGTTCTGTGTTGTACCTACATGGAGATGGTAGAAAGGGAAGATGGGAAGAAAGGGTCTACTCTGGGAATCAGGAAGCTTGGGTATGGTTCTGCTGTTGCTAAGTAAGACACCAAGGATTGGAAGGGCTGGGAATGAAGGATATGGAACTAAACTACCTGGTTCAAGTCTTAGCCTGCCATTTGCCAGTTGGTAGCCTTGGATCAAGTACTTACCACTCTGACACTCTGTTTCATCATCTGCTCTAAGGGCACCTTCTTCTCTGAGTCATTATGAAGGATAAATAAGTTCTTGTGCACAACGAACTTAGAGCAGGGATCAAGAAATTCCAGCATTATGGTGTGCTCTCCACATGGGCTTAGTGGGAAGTCCTCGCTTAACTTCCCAGGGAAGAGCAAATTGTTTAAATTGTCTATAACAGAATAGAAGTACCTAAAGTACATGAAACTAGCTGTCAAAATTGTGAAACATAATCATAGTTTTGATTGCACTGTGACAGTGTAAAAATTGCAAATTTTCATCAGGCAAGAACAGAAAAACAAAGACTAACTACTGTCAACCCTATCACCCTTCCCGTTTGTGTTCTGCCTGCCCGTCTGAATTAGTTTACTCATGTTGACACATGCACAGCTTGGCATCACTTGAGACATATATTTCTTATCCTTACTCAGTCATTTTATATTTAGGCAATAGTTCGTAGTGGTTGGTTTCTTTCCAGGTAACTGCAGTTGTTTGAAAACAACGTCAAAACAAAAGCCTCTCTGCTTCTCCCTAACAATCTATCACAGCTCTGCCTCTCTATTGCTGCTGTCCCTAAGCCTTCCTGCCCCATGAGCCCCCTCTTCTCTTCCTTGGGTTGGAATTCCTAGAAGACAATGAACCGGGATCATCAGTGATTTCTTCCAGTCCCAGAATGGAAGAAATAATAATGACTTTCCTTAGTATGTGGAGAAGGAAATGGCAACTCACTCCAGTATTCTTGCTTGAAGAATCTCATGGACAGAGGAGCCTGGAGGGCTACAGTCCATGGGGTCACAGAGTCAAACACAAGTGAGGTTGTGTAGCACTCATCCTGAATATGATGCTTTTCAGGACCATGGATAGCAACATGCATACCCTTTCGCACTTGTTCCCACTCCCCTACTAAGTCTTGCATACTTTTCTTTAGCTATGACTGTTCCTCCCAGATAGTCAAAAGGGGGGCTCTGTATAAGGAAGAGGCCTCGGTGGCTGGGAGGACTGCAAGTGGGTGAGACCATCTCCAAGACTTCTTATGGTTCTGTGACCCTCAGACTCCTTCTTTGGCTTCATGTTTGACTTCCCTTTTCTTCTTCCTTTCTTTTTCTCTTTCTTTTTGACCGAGCTGTGCACCTTATGGGATCTCAGTTCCTGACCAGGGAATGAACCTGGGCCATGGCAGTGAAAGCCCAGAATCCTAATCACTAGGCCACCAGGGAACTCCCTCCTTTCCTTTCTCTTTCCTTTTCCAATAGGATCCATTTTAATGGACTTATAGCCATTACCCGAGGGCTTTCCTGATGGTTCAGTGGTAAAGAATCTACCTGAAATGCAGGAGGCACAAGAGATGCGGATTCAATCCCTGGGTCAGGAAGACCCCTTGGATTAGGAAATAGCAATATACTCCAGTATTCTTGCCTGTAGGATCCCATGGACAGAGGAGCCTGGAGAGCTACAGTCCAAGGGGCCACAAGGGAGCCGGACATGACTTAGTGACTTAACAACAACATAGCCACCACCCAAGGAGACGGGCCAAAGAGCAGAGCTCCTCAGGAGAGAGCAGTGAGCTGGTCCTCAGAAACACTCAGAACTTAGCACAGAGGGGTAATTTGATGTTCTCTTTGCCCTTAGTCACCTAGAGACATTGCTCTGATTCTGGCAAAAGGATGAGCTGCTCTAACAAAGAGTCCACTGGTCTAAATAACAGAAGAGTTTACCTAGCTCTCATGTATCGGGGCAGGTAGGAGAGCTGAGCTACTCCGCACAACCAGACAAAAACCTGCTACCTGCTCAAGGTTCTGTCCCCCAGCTCTAGGTGATTCCTTTGTCTGCACAGTCATGCTGGGCACAGCCATGTCCATGTAATGTCTTCAGGAAGGAGAAATGCGGGAAGAACACATGAGTAGTGTTTTAAGGGCTGGGCCAGAAGTATAATAGCAACACATCACTTCAGCTCCCATTCCATTTGTGGAGGTAGTCATCTAATCACACCCAGGCTACAAGGGGGTGGGGGAGTCTGGTCCCTAGCAGGGCAACCACATGCCAAGTTACAGCTTCACTGCTTTGGAAGAAAAGGAGAATGGCCTTTGGTTCAATAATACTGTCCTCTGTTTAATGGATGAGGTAGAGATGTGGAAATGGAAAGTTTTGCTCAAAGGGAAAAGAATTTATTCAGTTAGACACCATGCTAAGTGCTTTCCTGTACATTTAAAAGGCTCTGGGGTCTCATCTGGGGCTTCCCTGATAGCTCAGTTGGTAAAGAATCCATCTGCAATGCAGGAGACCCCGGTTCTATTCCTGGGTTGGGAAGATCCTCTGGAGAAGGGATAGGCTACCCACTCCAGTATTCTTGGGCTTTCCTTGTAGCTCAGCTGGTAAAGAATCTGCCTGCAATGTGGGAGACCTGGGTTTGATGCCTGGGTTGGGAAGATCCCCTGGAGAAGGAAAAAGCTACCCCCTCCAGTATTTTGGCCTGGAGAATTCCATGGACTGTATAGTCCATGGGGTTGCAAACAGTCACTAAATGTCCAATTCTGTTACCTCCCCTAAACTTGGCTTGTCCTGTTTTCCTCATCTGAAATGCACTTGTATCGTGGATAAGCTGATCCCACCCTTCCTTCAAGCTGAAGGACCACCTCTTGGATGATAGAATTTTAGAGCCAGAAGGAACCTTATAAGTAACTTGTAAGTGAGGAAACTGAGGCCCAGAGATGGAAAATCATTTGCCCAAAGTCACACAGCAAGTTCTCCACATAGCTGCATAGTCCATATCTAGAGCTCAGGACTCCAAGTTTACTTCTTCTTCTTCTTCTTTTTTTTTTTTTTTGCCTTTTAAAAAATTTTTATTTATTTTAATTGGAGGCTAATTACTTTACAATATTGTTTTGGTTTTGCCATACACTGACATGAATCAGCCATGGGTGTACATGTGCTCCCCATCCTGAACCCCCCCTCCCACCTCCCTCCCCATCCCATCCCTCTGGGTCATCCCAGTGCACCAGCCCCGAGCACCCTGTATCATGCATTGAACCTGGACTGGCAATTCATTTCACATATGATAATATACATGTTTCAATGCTATTCTCCCAAATCAGCCCACCCTCACCCTCTCCCAGAGTCCAAAAGACTGTTCTATACATCTGTGTCTCTTTTGCTGTCTCACATACAGGGTTATTGTTACCCTCTTTCTAAATTCCATATATATGCTTTAGTATACTGTATTGGTGTTTTTCTTTCTGGCTTACTTCACTCTGTATAATAGGCTCCAGTTTCATCCACCTCATTGAACTGACTTAAATGTATTCTTTTTAATGGCTGAGTGATATTCCATTGCTTTCTTATCCATTTGTCTGCTGATGGGCATCTAGGTTGCTTCCATGTCCAGAAAGAAGGAATAGAAGGAACATACCACAACATAATAAAAGCTATATATGACAAACCCACAGCAAACATTATCCTCAATGGTGAAAAATTGAAAGCATTTCCCCTAAAGTCAGGAACAAGACAAGGGTGCCCACTCTCACCACTACTATTCAACATAGTTTTGGAAGTTTTGGCCACAGCAATCAGAGCAGAAAAAGAATTAAAAGGAATCCAGATTGGAAAAGAAGTAAAACTCTCACTGTTTGCAGATGGCATGATCCTCTACATAGAAAACCCTAAAGACTCCACCAGAAAATTACTAGAACTAATCAATGAATATAGTAAAGTTGCAGGATATAAAATCAACACACAGAAATCCCTTGCATTCCTACACACTAACAATGAGAAAACAGAAAGAGAAATTAAGGAAGAAATGCCATTCACCATTGCAACGAAAAGAATAAAATACTTAGGAATATATCTACCTAAAGAAACAAAAGACCTATATATAGAAAACTATAAAACACTGGTGAAAGAAATCAAAGAGGACACAAATAGATGGAGAAATATACTGTGTTCACGGATCAGAGGAATCAATATAGTGAAAATGAGTATACTACCCAAAGCAATCTATAGATTCAATGCAATCCCTATCAATCTACCAACGGTATTTTTCAGAGAACTAGAACAAATAATTTCACAATTTGTATGGAAATACAAGTCTACTTCTAGCACTGAGAAATTCAGGTCTGTCCCCACAGGCTTCTGCTCTGCCTCTCATTGTATGGCTCTGGACAAATCTCTCAGCTTCTCTAATCTCCAGCTTCTTAACTGCAGGATGAACAAGCTGGGTCAGATTATCCTGAAGGTTTTGCTGGACACAGACCCAGTTGTGTAATGGCAGAGCCTCCTCAGACTTTCAGATCCTGGCCCTTCTCAGTGATGCTGAGACCCCTCCACCCTACCTGCCACCTCGGACAAAACTGTACCAACCCTTCCCCACCTCCTCCTATGGATGAATTCACAGTAGAATCAACAGAAAGGCTTCTTTCTTCCCACCTCCCTGGTGACCAGGCATGGGGCTGAGTACTTTACATGCTGTATCTCATTTCATCATTAAAACTCCCTGGAAAGTAAGTATTATTCTCCCCAGTTTCTAGATGAAGGAACTCAGGCTCTGAGAGGGTCATGGCTTTGATCCTGGGGTCCCCAAGGTGGAGAGAGAAGACCAGTGGGGGAGGTAACAGGGAGATTTTGGCTTGATACACTAAGGAGATTCCCAGTAGAGCCACCTTGGGAGAGATGGTTTGTCTTGGGAGGAAGGGATTTCCGTTCACTGGAAGGGAGCACACACAGGGTGAAAGATCAAAGGATTTTAGAGACGGGGTCATGGGGTAGACTGTATCAGTGGTTCCCAGAGATTATTTTAGGAGATACATTAATCAGCATCAAATAGCATTTTGTACACAGAGAAAAAAGTTACTCCTTCAATTATTTTTCAAGCTTTCTAATTTTTGACCAGTAGAAGGCCTTAGTTTGGTGTGAATACAGCTTGCACTGCTCTGTCACATGTTCATTCCCTTTTTAACAGGAGAGATTAAACCTCAGGCTCAGAGCTCTAGAGCAGGTGACAGGACTCACTAGAATGAAATAACATGGGGCTTTCTACTTTATCTTTTTTTTTGTTGTTGTTGTCTTCTTTCATGGCAAGGGATTCTGGTTTCCCCATTATTGCTGTGATTGGAAGTTTCATTTTAAAAATGAATATATTTTAAGAAAATGAAAAGACAAGCCACAAATGGGAGAAAATATTTGTAAAACACACATTTGATAAAAGACGTGTAACCAAAACATACAAAGACATCTAAAACTCAATAGTAAGAAGACAAACAACTCCAAAAGTGGGCCAGAGATGTGGAAAAGTCATCTCACCGGAGAACATAAACAGATGGCAAATAAGCGGATGAAAGATGCTCCACATCATATATTATTAGGGGACTGCAAGGCGCTAGCAGTAAAGAACCCGCCCATCAACGCAGGAGACTTAAGAGACACGGGTTCCATCCCTGGGTCAGGAAGATCCCCTGGAGGAGGGCATGGCAACCCACTCCAGTATTCTTTCCTGGAGAATCCCATGGACAGAGGAGTCTGGAGGGCTACAGTCCAGAGGGTCGCAAAGAATCAGACATGACTGAAGTGACTTAGCATGCCTAAGTTTTAATAGCAATGAAATGCTATTAACTACCTATTAGACATTCAAAATACCAACAACACTAAATGTGGAGCAAGAGGAAGTCTCATTCATTGCTGGTGGGAATGCAAAATGGTACAGCCACTTTAGAATACAATTGGAAGTTTCTCACAAAGCTAAACATATTCTTGCCACATGACCTAGCAGTCACGCTCCTTGGTGTTCATCCAAAGGAGTGGGAAACAGGTCCACACAAAAAACTCTGCATGAATGTTCATAGCATCTTTATTTCTAAAACTGCCCAAACTTGGAAGCAACCAGATATGGGTAAGCCAACTCTGGCTTACCTCTGTACATTCATACAATAGAATATTATTCAGCGTTAAAAAGAGATGAACTATCAAGCCATGAAAAGACATGGAGCAAACTTAACTGCATACTACTACGTGAAAGAAGGCAGTCTGAAGAGCTACATACTGCAAGATTCCAACTATATGACATTTGTTTTGCTTGTTTATTTATTTTTGGCTGTACTGGCACTTTGTGGCTATGTGTGGACTTTCTCTTGTTGCAAAGAGCAGGGTCAACTCTTTGTCATGGTGCATGATCTTCTCATTGTGGTGGCTTCTATTGTTGCGGAACACAGGCTTTAAGGTGCTCAGGCTCAGTAGTTGTGGTGCATGAGCTTAGTTGCTGCAAGGCATGTGAGATCTTCCTGGTCCAGGGGTCAACCCATGTTCCCTGTATTGACAGGTGGATTCTTAACCCCTGGACCACCAGGGAAGTCCTGCATGACATTTTGAAAAAGGCAAAACTATAAAGACAGTGAAAAGATCCAAGATTGAGGGGACAGAGGAATAAATAGGTAGAGCAATAGAGTTTTCAGGGCAGCAAAAACTATTCTGTGTGACATTTGAAAGGCAAACACATGAAATTATGCATTTGTCAAAACACACAGAACTGTACAACACAAACAGTGAATCCTAATGGGAACTGTGGGCTTCAGTTAATAATAGCATATCAGTATTTGTTTATTAATTGCAACTTGTACCATAGCAATGCAAGATGTTAATGAGTGGAAACTATGGGCAGAAGGAGCAGGGTCATATGGAAACTCTCTGTACTTTCTGCTCAGTTCTTCTGTAAACTTAAAAGTTTTCTAAAATATGAAGTCTGTTAATTTAAAAATCAGCTAAAGTATTTAAGAGGTTTGTCCACCAGGCAATTCTACTTCTTAAAAGCAGAGCCATAAATACCCCAGCCTGTCGAAGGCTCATTGAAGCAGTACTATTGGGAAGAACTGAATGTTTACCAGTAAAAGGGCGGATAAAGTAAGCACTACACACACACACACACACACACACACACACACACACACACACACACAGAGGAATACTATACAGCAATGAAAAAGCAATGTGTGTCTGATGCACACAACATGAATAAATCTCACACACACACACAGAGGAATACTATACAGCAATGAAAAAGCAATGTGTGTCTGATGCACACAACATGAATAAATCTCATAGACATAATGTTGAGTGCAAGAAGCCAAATACCAAAGAGTCTATCCCCTGTGATTCTGTTTTTATAAAGTTTTAAAAATGCAAAACTGATCCATGATAGTGTTAGAAGTCAGAAGAGCAGTTCCCCCTAGAGGGGAATGGTGTTGCTACTGCAAGGGGGTCTGTGGGAATCTTTGGGGTTTTGGTTATGTTTTTGCCGTCTGGGTGCTGGTTACATGGGAGTGTGTCCTTCAGGAAAAATTCATCTAGAAATTCCCTTACATATGGTGTACTTTTCTGTACATACACTATAAAGTTTTATACAAATTGGGTATTAATGATATTGTACGTAAATAATAACAGGGCAAAACCCCATGACCTTGCACTTCCCCCTGGGGGATGCCCAGAAGAAATGTGTTGATATATCCACTAAACAGACTGTTTAGAACTGTGCACAGTAGCACATGTTTAATAGTCCAAACCAGAAAAAAACCTCAAGTGTCTACCAACAGGAGACTAGATAAATAAATTTTGTGGTGTATAAATAAAATCAAACACTATGCAGCACGTGAAAGGGGCACACTGTAGCCTCACCCATATGGCAGCTTGCTCCAGTATTCTTGCCTGGAAAGTCCCATGGACAGAGGAGTCTGGTGGGCTTCAGTCCATGGGGCCGCAAAGAGTCAGACGCGACTGAGTGACTGAGCATGCGTGCGTGGCCTCACCCAACACGGCAGATGGAGCTCCCAGGAAAAGTGCTGAGTGGAGGAAGCAAGGCAAAGAAAAGGGCCTAGTGGCTGAGCCCACTTATATAAAGTTCAAAAACAGAAAAAATGAGTCTTTGGTTACTTTTGGAGAGCAGAGTACCGACTGGGAGAGGGCAAGAGAGAGTCTTCTGGGTGGAGGTGGTCCATACTGGGATGGGAGGAACACCTTCGAAAATCCATCAGGCTGAGCACTTGCAAGTGTGCACTCTCAGTTTAAAAATACCAGGGAGGGACTTCCCTGGTAGTGGTTAAAAATCCACCTTCCAATGCAGGGGACGTGAGTTCAATCTCTGGTCGGGGAACTAAGATCCTGCCTGCTGCAGGGCAACTGAGCCCGGGTGCCACAGCTGGAGAAGCCAACGAATGTGCCACACGAAAGATCCTGTGTGCTGCAAGTCAGACCTGATGCAGCCAAATAAATAAATATTAAAAATAAAAGTAAAAATAAGAACACCAGGGCACTTGAACTGGCCAGCAGTGTGAAAGCAGATGGGGATTACTGAAGTTTGAGAAACAGTGGCCAAGAGGTTCTTTGGAGGCTTTCTAAGAGCAGGACCCTCTAACTGCAACACTACTACGCCTCCCTGACTAAGGGCCCCGAGGCCTAAGGTCAGCGGGTGACCTGCCCTTTTATCTGGCCGGGTGATCGGTGGAGACACTGGGTTTAGGGGGTCAGGTGCCGGTTGCCCCCACTCTGTCCCCCAGGGCCAGCTCTGAGCCCTGAAACCTGAGGCCTCAGGATCACGAGGGCAGATTCCTGCCTGAGCCCTTACAAACAAACACAAGGGCTGTGGGGGTGCACAGGCTACTGCCCCCCACCCCAGGACTGCTGAGGCATGGTGGACCTTCTCCTGGGATGTCCTGGGCCTCCCTGGCCTGCCCTTATCTTGGACCCAAGCACCATTGGGCATCTTCCCATGGGCTCAGGCCCCATGTCATTTTCATCCACTTGGTGTTCACTAGCTTTTCTACAGACTCTATACAATGGATCACGTCCCTTCACCCCTCCATACCTCATTTACACCTCTGCAGAAGGTGCAGACAGAGAAGATTCTGGGTAGAAACACACACCAGCCCCACCCAATGATGGGCTCTCTCCTGTAACATCCCATCAATCACCCAGCTTCTGCTTGAATACCTCCTGTAATGGGGAGCTCACTTTGATCCTAGAAAGTGCTTCTTAGAAGTAAGGTTCATCCCAGACACTATAAAACTCTTGGAGGAAAATACAGGAAGAACACTCTTTGACATAAATTGTGGCAAGATCTTTTTTGATCCACACCCTAATGAAAGGAAAAATAAACAAATGGATCTAAATAAACTCAAAAGCTTTTGCACAGCAAAGGAAACCATAAAGACAATGCTCAGAATGGGACAAAACATTTTCAAACAGAGAAACTGACAAGGGATTAATCTCTAAAATATACAAATAGCTCATGCAGCTCAATATATTAAAAAAACAAATAGCCCAATCAAAAAATGGGTGGAAGATCTAGACATTTCTCCAAAGAAGGCCTACAGATGACCAAAAAGCACAGGAAAAGATACTCAATATCACTAGTTATTAGAGAAATGCAAATTGAAACTATTGAATAAAATGAGGTATCACCTCATGGTCAGAATGGCCATCATTAAAAAAAATTTTTTTAATCTACAAACAATAAATGCTGGAGAGGGTGTGGAGAAAAGGAAACCCTTCTACACTGTTGGTGGGAATGTAAATTGATACAGTCACTATGGAAAACTAGTACATGACCCAGCAATCCTATTTCTGGGCATGTACCTAGAGAAAACCATAATTCTAAAAGATACATGCACCCCAATGTTCATTGCAGCACTAATTATAATAGCCAGGACATGGAAACAATGTATATGTCCATCAACAGAGAAATGAATAAAGAAAATATGGCATATATATATACAATGGAATGGAATTTTACTCAACAATAAAGAAGAACAAAATAATGCCATTTGCAGCAGCATGAATGGACCTAGAGATTGTCTTACTGAGTGAACCAAGTCAGAACAGAAAGATAAATATCATGATATCGCTTATATATGGAATCTGGAAAAAAAATGACACAAATGAATTTAATTACAAAGCAGAAGTAGAGTCACAGATGTAGAAAACAAACATGGTTACCAGGGGGTAAGGTAACCATAAGTTTGTTACCTTATCCCCTGATATAAAGGGGGAAGGGATAAATTGGGAGATTGGAACTGACATATACACACTACTATATGCAGGATAAATAAATATATATAAAATACATAACTAATAACCTGCTTTAGAGCACAGGGAACTCTATCCAACACTCTGTAATGGCCTACATGAGAAAAGAATCTAAAAAAAAGTGGATATGTGATTCACTTTGTTGTATACCTGAAACTAACACAACATTGTAAATCAACAATACTCCAATAAAAATTTAAAAATATATAAAAATTAAAATTAAAAAAAGAAATAAGGTGCATGCAGTGTATGTCTCTTTTGTAAAAAATTTAAATTATTTGTCTAAATATATTATATATATATATAATCGAACCCGGGTCTCCCGCATTCCAGGCAGATGCTTTAACCTCTAAGCCACCAGGGAAGCCCCATATATATATATGGCTAATATGCATACATAAGCTCTCTCTGGAAGGTTCTGCTACAAAACAAGCAATATCATTTCATCCAAGGAGGGGAAATGGGTGGTCGGTACAGGGGTAGGTGGAAGATTTACTCTCTATTTGCACCCATTTGTCATTTGGAATTCGGTACTCTGTGCATACATTACCTAGTAAAAATAGGCAGATTACTTTTGGAAAAAACATTCTAGTTCTTCCAGTCCATGGCTGACACAGCTCAGGGTGAAGCTGGGGTCAGCTGTGCCCCCATTCATCAGCTCACAAGCTAGCAGGTGGGTTTTAAGGCTTTGGAAGCAAAGGTCTGAGCCTCAGTACCTGCCATCTGCCAGCACATATTGTAAGACTGGGACTTCTCTGGTGGCTCAGATGGTAAAGAATCTGCCTGCAATGCAGGAGACCCAGATTTTAAGATCAGCAAGTGATTTAACCTCTGAACCAAGGTTTCTTCACCTATGAGACATGGAGTATTTCCTGCTATATCAGTAAACAAGGATGTCACAGTCATCAGCAATACGACCCCTCCAGAGCAACCAGAAAGCAGAGCAATACCTGCCGTTCTGCAGCCATCAGGTTGTAGCCACCCCTACGGTGAGCACTGAGGAAAAAAGCAGGGCACTGGCTCCAGATACCCGAGATGAATATGAAAGGAATGATCTCAGTGAGCTGGGCTCTTGTTTCTTCCCATATATAGAAAAGCACTAATTTCTTAACTTGAGATGTTTGGATTTCTTTAAATCACAAAACTACTTTTGATGTTCAGACCATTTGCCCTTTGTTGCAAACTTCTATATAACTTGATTCTTCTCTCAGGGTCACTTGAGATGCTGTCTCCCAGGACTGAAGTTCTAAAAATTCCCACCAAATAAAACATTTGTTCTTGGTGGTGTTCATTCACTCAGCTGTGTCCTACTCTGCAACCCCATGGACTGCAGCACGCCAGGCTTCCCTGTCCTTCACAATCTCCTGGAGTTTACTCATGTCCACTGAATCGGTGATGCCATTCATCTCATCCTCTGTCATCTCCTTCTCTTTCTGCCTTCAATCTTTCCCAGCATCAGGGTCTTTTCCAATGAGTCAGCTCTTTGCATCAGGTGGCCAAAGTATTGGAGCTTCAGCTTCAACATCAGTCCTTCCAATGAATATTCAGGGTTGATTTCCTTTGGGATTGACTGGTTTGATCTCCTTGCTGTCCAAGGGACTCTCAAGAGTCTTCCTGTACCACGGTTTGAAAGCATAAGTTCTTTGGTGCCCAGCTTTCTTTACGGTCCAATTCTCACACCCATACATGATTACTGGAAGTTGTGACTATTTTTTAAGTCAATGCCTATAAAATGTTAATAATGTCTGCTGCACTGGGTTAGTGAGCACTGAGGAAGTTAATGCCTGGCTTAGTATAGGTGCTTGATAATGTTTGCTATTATTCATCTGTCCATGTATATCTTTCCATTTACAAAGTATTTTCCTATTTAATTCTCATAACAATGTTGGGTGTGTTTAATCCCATTTTACAGATGAGCAATAGAGGCTTATTTTAACTTATATGCACAGTACATCATGAGAAATGCTGGGCTGGAGGAATTACAAGCTGGAATCAAGATTGCTGGGAGAAATATCAATAACCTCAGATATGCAGATGACACCATCATTATGGCAGAAAATGAAGAAGAACTAAAGAGCCTCTTGATGAAAGTGAAAGAGGAGAGTGAAAAAGTTGGCTTAAAACTCAACATTCAGAAAACTAAGATCATGGCATCCAGTCCCATCACTTCATGGAAAATAGATGGGGAAACAGTGGCTGACTTTATTTTTCTGGGCTCCAAAATCACTGCAGATGGTGACTGCAGCCATGAAATTAAAAGACGCTTACTCCTTGGGAGGAGGGTTATGACCAACCTAGACAGCATATTAAAAAGCAGAGATATTACTTTGCCAATAAAGGTCCGTCTAGTCAAGGCTACAGAGAAGGCAATGGCACCCCACTCCAGTACTCTTGCCTGGAAAACCCCATGGACGGAGGAGCCTGGTAGGCTGCAGTCCCTGGGGTCGCTAAGAGTTGGACACGACTGAGAGACTTCACTTTGACTTTTCACTTTCATGCACTGGATAAGGAAATGGCAACCCACTCCAGTATTCTTGCCTAGAGAATCCCAGGGATGGAGGAGCCTGGTGGGCTGCCATCTATGGAGTCGCACAGAGTCGGAAACGACTGAAGCGACTTAGCAGCAGCAGCAGTCAAGGCTATGTTTTTTCCAGTGGTCATGTAGGGATGTGAGTTGGACTATAAAGAAAGCTGAGCACCAAAGAACTGATGCTTTCAAACTGTGGTGTTGGAGAAGACTCTTGAGAGTCCCTTGGACTGCAAGGAGATCCAAACAGTCCATCCTAAAGGAGATCAGTCCTGGTTGCTCGTTGGAAGGACCGATGTTGAAGCTGAAACTCCAATACTTTGGCCACCTGATGCGAAGAGCTGACTCACTTGAAAAGACCCTGATGCTGGGAAAGATTGAGGGCAGGAGGAAAAGAGGATGACAGAGGATGAGATGGTTGGATGACATCACCGACTTGATGGACATGGGTTTGGGGGGACTCTGGGAATTGGTAATGGACAGGGAGGCCTGGCGTGCTGCAGTTCATGGGGTCACAAAGAGTCAGACACGACTGAGCGACTGAACTGAACTGAACTGAATAGAGGCTCAGTGAATTGCCCAAGGTTACATTCAGAAAGGTCACCAAGCCAAGAATCGGGTTTCCTAATTGCTTATGATGCTCTTTTCTCCTCGCCACGCTGGCTCTGGCTCTGGGATCTTTGTGAAGCATCTTAAATTATTCTCCAAGGACCTTGGATACGACCCTGACTCTCTTCCCTTCCATTCTCACCTCCACCCCTTGAGAAGTGTCACTATCTTAACTGAGTCCTTGTCCTGGGGCATTTAGAGATGTGGGGTTGGGAAGGAGAGAAGGAAGTGCTATCCTCACAGCCCGGCACAGCCCAACTCTGACCCCACAGAAAGCTGGGGTCCCTGAGACTAGTTTGGCAGAGATCAGGAGGAAAGATCAGCAAACTGGATGGTCCCAGGGCTCTATGAAGATGTCACCATGAGAGGCTGGCACAGGGCAGGCAGCTATAATTAAGACCTTGATTGGAAGTCCGTATGGACAGAGAAAGCAGCTCCAGGGACTCAAACCCAGCCCAGATACTGGAGGGCAGTGATTCCCCTCAGGCCATAAGGAATCTGCAGGCAGCATCCCCAGCCCACGGGGATGTGTTCATGGGGTTAACCCACTAAAGTCCATCTTGCTCCCGGGGCCCCAGTGGGTTCAGCTCACATCTGTCATGCTTAAGAGCACAGAAGAGCCTGGCACATATTGGCACCCATGAAATATTTGTCGAGTGGGAGAGTGGTACCTCATTAGCCATCTCATCCATCCCCCAGCCTCTGTGCACCACGACCTCCATCACTCACCCATTTCGACCCTCCTTGGTGGTCTGGGAAGTTCTGTTGGAAGTCGGCCCTCCACTCTCCCTGGAGCAGCCTCGCCCATGCCCCTTGTGTGGTAAATGAAGCATCAGGCTAGGGGCATGGGGGATATTTTATAAGGAGCTGCAGCAGAGTTACTGCAGCCCCCTCGGCTCCCAGTGTGCAGGAGAAAATCACCGCTGTAAATTTCCCCAACAGCCCCGCCCGGCTCCTCCCCGATTCCAGCCCCTTAGCTTATGATTTACAAATGCGGAGAAAGCAGAAGCGCCTCTGCAGGATGGAAGAGGGGACCAATAGCCCTGGCAGAGGGAATGTCCTCACCGCAGGGGACCCCAGCCACTCACCAACACCTATGCTAAGCATGGCTCTTCCGTCTCCCCGCTGGGGGCCCCATTATCCTGCCCACCCCACCCCAGACTCCTTGGGAAGCCAGGAAGCATCAGCTCCCAAAGAAGTTCATTCCACAGCCATTCTCCCTTGCCTCTAGTTTTCCATCTGTCCAGTGGGACTACTGGGGCCTCACTCTGAAATGGGGAGGGATCTAGCCGGGACCCTGCTGGAGCTGAGAAGAAAATCACGGCACTCACTGTTTTGCATTCATTCCGTTATTCTCTCCCTCAAAGCCAGGGCCCAGATGGCACAGAGAGGAAGCTGTGGGGTGTCTGGAGGGGGTGGGATGGGGGCTCTCGGGCTCCTTTTCTGGCTTGGGGCTCCTTCCACCAGGTGGCGACGGGGAGAGAGCACTGGGCAGTGAGTCCAGATGTCTGGATTCGAGTCCTGCTCTTCCAATAGCTCGGGATATTCCCTCGGTGAGCGGCCCTTTCTGGGGCTCAGTTCTTTATAATGGGGGCCCCTGGGTCAGGTAGGGTGGGAGCCTGAATGGCACTCCCACTTCATCCCACCCTGGAGTCTACTTCACGTCATGGGATAACCCTCACTGATCTGGCTCCCCCAGTAACCCCCATTTCCCCAAGTTGTGACATTATGCTATGCTCCCAACTCCCTGATTCTGGGGGAGGCCCAAGGGTGGTCAGCTGCTGCCTATGTGCCCCCTTCATCCCCAGGGCTGTCACTGAGGCCAAGGGCCCCCTCTCATCCTAGCCTGAGGTCAGAGACTCTTGGAAGTACCCCCCTGCCCCGGCCTGCCCTCCATCCAGTAGAAGTTCTTCTTACACTCAAAGGAGACTCAAACACAGAAGCCACCTTCTGGGGCTTCTTATGTCCACCCCCAACCCAGGCAGGTCTGCCCAAACCAGGCTGCATCCTCACAGCTCTAAGCAGGAACCCGGGAGCTTCTGAGAGGTCTGGGCCTGGGTATCTCCTTGGCCCACTCCCAGCAGCAGGCAGACACCGGGCTGTCCCGCTGTATCGGGGCCCCAGGGAGCAGAAGGTGGAGTGGGTGAAGAAATGACCCACGTCGGGGACAGCTACAGCAGTCCATGCACACTTAATGGGCTTAATGCAGCCAGTGTGGCAGTGGGCTATGGGCAGCACTCGGTCACATAGATAACAAAGACGAAGCCACGATAACAAAGATGAAGCCGCATTCATGGAGCCAAGTACTGCCCTAAGCTCTTTTAATCATCACAACAACCCTAAAAAGCATATGCTATCACTCCAGTATTCTTGCCTGGGAAATCCTGTGGACAGATGAGCCTGGCCGGCTACAGTCCATGGGATCGTGAAGAGACAAACACTACTATCCCCGACTTACAGGTAGGAAATGAAGCTCAAAGGGGTTGAAGTACTTGGTAAGCGCACAGGGCCAGGTTAGCACCCCAGGGGTCTGGCTCTGACGCCTGACCCCTACCCACCACCCTGAGCATCAGACTGGGAGGCACCTTTGCTCTCCTCCTTTTATGGGAAACAGAGGCCCAGAAACAGGAGAAAAATACCCCCAAATCACACAGCAAGGCAGAAGCAATCTTGTTGCTCAAACCGGTTCCCCAAGGGCCTGCCCTGAACTCTCAGCCAAACTCAGCCATTCCTGGGGAAGCCCCGAGCAGAGCGGTCCCCACCACACAGAAAACCCTTCCCCTCCCCACTCTCTCTTTAGCAGAAAAGAAGACAGGTCTCCCAGATGCAGGAGGCTGCTCCATGGCACTTGGTCAGGGATTCGTAAGCCTCTTCCCAAAACACAAATTCCAAGGCTCAGATCATGAAACCGAGTGTGCCATTTTTTTAAATTAATTTATTTATTTCTATACTTTTATTTATTTATTTATGGCTGTGCTGGGTCTTTACTGCTCTGCGCGGGCTTTCTCTAGTTGCGGCGAGCAAGGGTTGCTCTCCAGCGGCGGTGAGCAGGCTTCTCACCAGGGTGGCTCCTCTTGTTGCAGAGCACAGGCTCTAGGCGTGTGGACTTCAGTAGAGGTAGCACGCGGGCTCAGTAGTTGTGGTGCATGTTATTTTTATATTAGCTCGAGTTCTTAGGCATGAGTCTTGCCCTCCTGGAATTCAGCTTGGTTATTGGTGAAACCCTCTATCTGCCCTGAGACCTCCCACCTGCCTGCTCAGATACCGGGAAACAGGATCCAAACTCAGCTGAACCAAGCTCTGAGTCATTTTTGCCAGCAAAAAAAATTTTTTTAAGGTCTATAGTCCCCCAGTGCAAGATCTATGTGTCCTATCAAACTGGCAGTGTCCAAGGCAGAGCTCTGTCTCCCCCATCTCACTGGGGATTCTCCCAGGAGAGTGTCTCCCCCATCAGACTGAGGGCTTTCCTGGGCCAGAGTTGTGACTCCCTCGTTAGACTGGTTTATTCTCCAAAGACAGCAATGTGTCTCCCCCATCAGACTAGTTGCTCCCTGAGAAGAACAGTCTCCTCCATCAGACTGAGAAGGGTCTGGGCTCCCTCCAGCAAGCTCCCATCCTGGCACAACTGAGCCTGTACCATCCAGCACAAGACCGTTTCTCCCAGAATGAAATTTTGGATGACAGAGAAACCCCTGTATCCCTCCCACCCCCACCTCAGGGAGCCAAGCCAGAGAGGCCACGGTAAGGAGTCACAGGGGGGGCCTGTCCCGGGCTGGCAGGGCCCAGCCAAGCCCACAGGCTCCTCTCCCCGCCTGCCACCCCCACTGGGCAGCCCAGCGCCCCCTGACCCCGTGGCCTTCCATCATGGGAGATCTATAACATTTACAATCCCAAAACAAAAGGCCCCGAGAGCCGAGGACAGAATTCATCTTCCCAGCTGACAAGCCCCGTTAATTAACGACTTAGAAATCGATGACGAGAAGGGACAGGCGGCAAATGACACCTCGTCGTGGCCAGGAGGAGGAAGAAAACGTCCGGGGACTGGCGGACACGCACCACGGGGCTGGCGGGGCGCCTGGGAGAGCCACCACACCCATCCGTCACTGTCACTTCAAACGCGGTCAACTACCCCCCGGCCCAGAAATTCTCATTTCCCACTGCCACAGACCCTCAAGAAAAGGAGGGTATGCACCCAAAAAGTGCAGGAAAAGAAACGGTGGAGCACCTACTGTGTGCCAGGCACCATGCTGCTGCTTTGCGTTCATCATGACCTCCACCAACAGCTGTGAGAAGTAGGTTTTATGATTCCCATTTTAGGGATGAGAACATTAAGGGCAGGAGGCGAGTCAACCCAAGGCTGGAGTTATGTTTTAAAATATCTGTTAAAAACTTCTTTTAATTAAAAAATAAAAATAAATCAATAATTAAAAAAAAAATATTTCCCCCACTGGTGGTCCAGTGGTTGAGACTCCACTGCAGGGGGCTCAGGTTCGAACCCTAATCAGAGCAACTGGATCCCATGTGCTGTGCAGCATGGCCAAGAAAAACTAATATAAAATGAAGAAAAATAATTTCAATGTCTGTTAGAGGTTGTAGAAACCAGCCCTTGCATCTAAAGAGGAAACTTGAAGAAAAGAGCTTTGGATGTGAGAGGGCAGAAGATCGGAAACTGAGGCCGCCTCCATCCCCACTGCCTGTGTGATATCAGACAAGCGGCTGGGTTTCTCTAAGCCTCAGTTTCCTCATCTGTTACAGAGGAAGAAATAACCTCACCTGACTCAGAAGATCAAGGGCTCACTAACCCTTACAGCTGAGCTTGGGACGCACTACACTTCGGGAAGGAGTCGGACAGCATTTTCTCATCACCAGGCCTGTTGATCACCCCCGTTCAAATCTAGAACATGACAGATGTGGGGTGAAGTGCTACCAGAGCCAGAGGACTGGGCCAGGGCAGGGAAGATTTGGGAGGTCCGAAGGGTGGCCGTCACAGAGCCAACGGCAATAAGAAGCAGCCCCCTTTGGGCCCACCTGAGAGGGGCACCTTTTTCTGAAGAAGGAGTACCTACCTTTTGAGGTCGTTGTGAACTGGAGACAGATGATGTAAGAGCCCAGTGTGGCCTGGGATATAGTAAGTGCTCAATAAATGCTGGAACCTGTGAATGTTCTCTCATCCCCTACACTTCCTCCAAACAAATGCTCACCGAGAAGAGGAGCAGAAGGAGAAAATACAGCAGAAGGAGAAAATACAGCAGAAGGAACCCCCGCGTGCTCCGGGACTCCAAGCTGAGGGCCCGGGGGAGGGGCACGGCACCCGCTCTTGGAGGAAATCCCTAAATGTGGACCTAAACCATCATTTAACATCCGCCAGGAGGAGCTCAGTGTTGAGACGAGGACAGAGGTTCCTAAGAGCCCAGAGGGGAATGCTGAGTCCTGCCTGCAGGAGGTGCTGTCTGGGCTGGAAGCACAGGCAGGGAGTCATCACGGAGGGACGTGAGGGCAGGGGACTCAGGCCAGGGGAAGGAGTCCAGCCTGGGGCCGGCACACAGTGGACACCTCTCCTTTCCTCTTCACCTGCAGCTCAGCAGAGTCCCAGCAGTGTCTGTGGAACATGGGAATCCTCTGTGGGTGCTGGAGTTATGAGGCTGCAGAACCTGGAGGGGCTGGGGCCAAATATGAATAGGCCCAGAATGCCACCCCACACAGTTAAGACCTCAGCTTCCTTTTCTATAAAATGGAACCAGGTTCCAAAGAAAACATTCAAATGGCAAATAAGCACATGGAAAGATGCTCAACATCATTTGTCATCAGAGAAATGGAGATACAATTTCAGTCTCCTAAGATGACAAACCTAGACAGCATATTAAGAAGCAGAGACGTTACTTTACCAACAAAGGTCCATCTAGTCAAAGCTATGGTTTTCCAGTAATCATGTATGGATGTGAGAATTGTTCAGTTCAGCCACTCAGTCATGTCCGACTCCTCGCGACCCATGAACCACAGCACGCCAGGCCTCCCTGTCCATCACCAACTCCTGGAGTCCACCCAAACCCATGTCCATAGAGTTGGTGATGCCATCCAACCATCTCATCCTCTGTTGTCCCCTTCTCCTCCTGCCCTCAATCCTTCCCAGCATCAGGGTCTTTTCAAATGAGTCAGCTCTTCACATCAGGTGGCCAAAGTATTGGACTTTCAGCTTCAACATCAGTCCTTCCAATGAACACTCAGGACTGATCTCCTTTAGGATGGACTGGTTGGATCTCCTTGCAGCCCAAGGGACTCTCAGGAGTCTTCTCCAACACCACAGTTCAAAAGCATCAATTCTTCGGCACTCAAAGCAAGCTGACCACCTGATGTGAAGAGCTGACTCACTGGAAAAGACCCTGATGCTGGGAGAGATTGAAGGCGAGAGGAGAAGGGGCAACAGAGGATGAGATGGTTGGATGGCATCACCAACTCGATGGACATAAGTTTGAGCAAGCTCTGGGAGCTGGTGATGGTCCAGTGGTTAGGACTCCATACTCCATTGCAGGGGGCACAGCTTTAATTCCTGGTAGAGGAATTAAGATCCTATAAGCCTCATAGCACAGCCCCTTTCCCCCAAAAAAGAGAGAGAAGAAAGAAAGAAAAGAAACAGAAAAGAAAGGGTGGTGGGATGTGGAGACATCGGAAGCTTCATGCATTGCTGGTAGAAGTGTAAAATGGTGCAGCTGTTGAGGAAAATAGTTTGGAGGGTCCTCAAAAATTAACCATAAAATTACCATGAAAGTGAAAAGTGTCAATCGCTCAGTCATGTCTGACTCTTTGTGACCCCTTGGACTGTAGCTTGCCAGGCTCCTTTGTCCATGGAATTCTCTAGGCAAGAATACTGGAGTGGGTAGCCATGCCCTTCTCCAGGGGATCTTCCCAACCCAGGGATCAAACCCAGTTACCATCTGAGCCACCAGGGAAGGTCAGCAATTCCAGTCCTAGATGTATATCCAGAAAAGGATTGAAGATAGGCCCCCTCAAATAGATACTAATATACCAATGTTTCATAGCAGCATTATTCACAACAGGCATAAAGGTGGAAACAACTCAAGTGTCCATCAACAGATAGATAGATAACTGAAATTTGTTGCAGACATACAATGGACTATTATTCAGCTACAGATAGGAATGAAGTTATGCTACATGCTACAGCACGGATGAACTTTGAAGACATTATGCTAAGTGAGAAAAACTAGACACAAAAGGATAACCATCACATGATTCCACTAATACGAAATATCCAGATGGGCAAAGTCAGAGAGACAGAAAGTATATTAGCAGTTACCAGGGGCTGCGGGGAGTGGAAAATGGGAGGTCATAGCTTCACAGGTACAGAGATTCTGTTTGGGGCAATTAAAAAGTTTTGGATATAGACAGTGGGGGTGGTTGTAAGACATTGTAAATGTAACTAATGCCACTGAACTTAGAAAATGATTAAAATGGCTAAGTTTATCTTGCATATATTTTACCATAATTTAAAAAGTTGTAATCCAACAGGAAAACACATGGGGCCAAGACCCTCTTTGGCAAGAACTCTGCTCTGTCTTTTTGGAATTAGGGGAGCCCTGTGTAGGGTGGACCCCCTAAAGCGAGAGTGGAAGACGGATTGTACTGTCCCTCTTTCTCTTTGCCAGCTGCCCTCAAGTCTCCAAACTGCCCCCTCTTCTGGCCCAAGGCACAAGGGGCAAGTTGGCCAGGACGGGGCCAACCTGGGCCTCCTCCGAGAGCAGATGGCTTCTCTCGCCTTCTCTCTCCCCACCCCCAGCCCCTAAAGAAGAAGAGACCTTTCCAGAATACATCATCTCACTGGCGCTGTACATGTTGAATTTAAATTCATACTTTGTACCACCTTTGATTTCAAAGCGGATTACACCTCTGCGGTGAAAGGCGACCCCAGCGCAGGGCCTGAGCCGGCCTCCTGGGCCTCTGCTGGGCCCTGAAGCATTGTTAACTCCTTCCGATTCATTAGGTCTAATCCTGGTGGCGCTGAGTAAGGGGCCCTGGGCCGCAACCGGCACTCGGGACCATATGTGCCCATTGTATCTCTCAGCTGCTAATCCTGCGCCATTGTGGGCACCAACCCGCTGGACAAGGGCTCTGGCCCCCTACACCAGGCCAGGAGAGGGTCCTGACCCTCAGTGGGAGGGCAGTTGGGGTCTGGCTCAGCTCCACCCCCAACCCACAAGCCTCTTAGAGAGTGGGCTGCAGGGAGCACAGTGTGGGAGTCAGAGAGGAGTGGAAAGATGGACACCCGTCTGCCCTGCTAAGGTTCTCTCCACCAGCATACACTCGCTTACTAAATGCCCAATGTGAATGCACACGCATGTGCACACTTATTCCCACACCCACACTCACTCTGCAATACACTTGTGCAACATGTCCACATGCTCACAACAGCCAGCAGCACACCTGTGCACCAAGCATGTGCACCCCCAGACACAACCACTCTTGTGCACACTCACACAATCACCCCATGCACGACAGCCAACCCCCCAGGGATATCCCCATGTGCCTGCATACTCGTACACCTCACTCAGGCAGACGTGTACACACCCATGTGCCCTCAATACACCTGATCACTCAGGTATGCCCACCCACACACCTGTATCTACCCACTCACATCTACCTGGTCCACTTTACAGAACTTTCCAAGTTTGTTTTTTAAAAATTAGAGTCCTGGGCATATATTTGGAGAAAACTGTATTTCTAAAAGATACATGCACACCAATGTTCATTGCAGCACTGTTTACGATAGCCAGGACATAGAAGGAACCTAAATGTCTATGCGCAGAGGAATGGATAAATAAGATGTGGTACATATACACAATGGAATATTACTCAGCAATGAAAAAGAACAAAATCATGCCATTTGCAGCAACATGGATGCATCTAAAGATTGTTCTACTGAGTAAAATAAGTCAGACAGAGAAAGACAAGTATCATATGATATCACTTATATGTGGAATCTAAAAAAAAGGGTACAAATGAACTTATCTACAAAACAGAATCAGAATTGCAGTTGTAGAAAACAGACTTATGGTTACTAGAAGGTAAGGAGGGTAGGGATAAATTGGAAGATAGGGATTAACATATACACACTACTGTATAAAATCGATAACTAATAAGGACCTACTATATAGCACAGGGAACTCTACTCAATACCCTGTAATGGCCTATATGGGAAAAGGATGTAAAAAAAGAGTGAATAAAAACACATATGTATAACTGATTCACGTTGCTGCACAGCAGAAGCCAACACAACACTGTAAATCAACTATACTCCAATAACAAATTTTTTTAAAAAGAGCCCCTGGCATTCCTCACCCCCTCACCCCCACCCCTGTTCCCCACCTATCGCAATGCCCAGGATGTTAGTGCTGGAAGGGCCGTGAATGCGAACTGAGTCCCTCTGTCTTATTTACAGGTGGGCAGATGTGGCACCGCAGACTGACAAGGCCCAGCAGGCAGGGTGGAAGCCTGGGAGGAGCAGGACCTGCTGTGAGCAGCTCTGCCCCATCTTGCTAGTGGACTTTGAGAAATTCTCTCAAGACTCCAGAGCTCCCTGCTTCCTCATCCAACTGAAAAGAAAATGGCACTTACTTATTTATTTTTGGCTGCTCGCGGGCTTTCTCTGCTTGCAGTAGCTGGGCTTCTCAAAGCAAAGTCCCCTGCACTGGCAGGCAGATTCCTAGCCACTGTACCCCCAGGGAAGTCTAGAAAAAGATATTTATAAGTGCACTGGACCCACAGGACTGGGGTGAGGATAAGACAAAACAATCTGTTTCAAAGTGCTTTGTGAATGCAAAAGTGCCCCACGCCAGTGTGTGTGCCAAACGGGTTTCCAGGGTGGCTCGTGAAACAGCAACAATAGGAAGACCAGAACCCAGAGCCCTGGCCTCTGCCCAGGTTCCCACTGCCCACGGCTTTTCGGGAGAGAGAGAATGCCAACCCAGACATCCAGGCCGGCAGGAAGGAGCCCAACAGCCCACAGCTGGGCCGGTCCTTGCTCAGGCCGCCCCCACACGGTGACCTGAATCTTAGGAGAAAGCGGGTTTTCCAGGTGAAAAGAGTGAACAGGGCATGTCTGGCCACTGATAAGTCCACGCCTGTGCTCCGAGCCTGGCGCTCAGGTCTCTGAGAGCTCCCTGAAATGCAGGCTGGCTGCAGGAGACACTCCGCTGGGAGACGGGGGCAGAGGTCACCCTCTCACCGCTGCCGTCCCCACATGGAGCCCCTAAGGCCTACCGAATGCAGAGGCCCCAGCCCAGCACCACCTGTCTACCTGCCATCAGTCTTTCTGGCCACCTGCCCACAGTTAGGGCCGCCGAGGGAGAGGGCTGAGGGTAAGGTTGGCGGGGGAGGGGCTGGTTCTGTTTCATCTGATGATTTTCTCAAGCCAAGAAAAGAAACCGGCACACACTGGAGTCAGCTCCTACCTCACAATAGCCACACACACACACACTACTTTCCAACTCCGTGTTCAGGGACACCACAGTTGACAGCTTGAAACCGGCTATGATGGAAGGACTTATCCTACCGAAATGGGTGATCGCTACTAGCCAGGACTTTTTCCCAGAGAGCCAGCTGATAAACATTCACCAGCCTCCCAGGAAGCATCAGCCTGGAGTCCTGTCTCCTTCATCACCCGCTGGCAGACCCCCAGACCCTGTTCACAGTGCTGACCCTGGATCCAGAACGGCAAGGGAGCTCCAGACTCCCAGAGCCACACAGCCACTTGTTAATTAATTGCACTAATTATGAGGGATGAGGCCGGACATCTGGACACTGCCCCGGGTGAGTGCAGACCCTCAGCACACTCTGGCTGAGGACAGTTGCCCGCAGGGACATCATCTCCAGTGGGCCGGACCTGAACTCCCCCCTCGACAGGCACAGAGTTCCCCTGACACTCTGAGCACCCCAAAGGGAGGGGACGCCAGATCAGGCTGGGGCTGGGAGCCGTAAACTACATCCCCACCAAAGGCCGTTCCCCCTACCCTAGCCACCTCTAGAGTGAGGAAGGGTCGTGCCCTGCCTAGGGCTGGAAGGAGCTCTTTGAGCTGGGAGACCACTGGGTCCCTCCTTGTAACCTTGCTCGTCTCCCCTGGGGCCCATGGACCATGGTCCCCTTCATCCTCAGCACCCAGGGCCACTTACTGGCATCTCTGTTTGAATATTCCTCTAGGTTCTCAGAGGTAATGTTTCTCAGAAAAAAGCAAAACCATAAAGGTCTATCATCCCTGCCATTCATTCATTCACTCATTCATTCAAAAAAATACTGATCAAGCACTGACTCGGGGTCATGCACCATGCCAGGCACGGAGCCTGCAGCTCTAACCAATACATGATCCATACCTGCAATGGAGTAATATATGGTCACAAAAAGGAACGGGATTCCGATACACGCTACAACACATGTGGGCCTTGAGAATGTTGTGCTAAGTCAAATAAGTCAGACACGGAAGGGCTAAAATTGAATGATTCCGCTCACATGAGGTATAGGCAAATTCAGACACAGAACGCAGAATAGGGGTTACCAGGATTTTCGGGGAGGAGGGAATGGGGAGTGATTGTGTAAGGGGGATGGAGTCTGTGTTGGAGATGACGAAAAAGTATAGGATACAGACAGTGGTGATGGTTATATAACATTGCAAATGTTTCTGATGCCACTGAACTGTACACTTACAAATAATTTAAATAAATATTGTTATATATCCCACAGTAAAAACACAAAACAGAAGTCCTTATCTTCATGGAGCTTAGATTCTAATGGAAAAAGAGAGCAAAAATAATAATAAGAAGTAAAAATATATGAAAGATGGTGACAAGTGCCATGGAGAGAAATTAAGTCAGAGAA
Organism: Oryx dammah; assembly: GCF_014754425.2. Classification (NCBI taxonomy): domain Eukaryota; kingdom Metazoa; phylum Chordata; class Mammalia; order Artiodactyla; family Bovidae; genus Oryx; species Oryx dammah. The sequence continues at coordinate 49,005,675 of NW_024070192.1, forward strand.
GGGAGTGCCGGGGGGAGGGCTATGGAAATAAACAGGATGGTCAGGAAGACCCCACAGAGAGAGAGGACCTTCCGGAGAAGGCATGAAGTGGGTGAGAGCACGTGGATATCTGGGGAGACAGAGACAAAGGCCCTGAGGTGGGAGCAGGTCTGGGGCCTACGAGGTGCAACAGGTCAGTGGAGGGGGCAGAGGGCAGGGGTGGGAGGGGAGGTGGAGAGGAGCGGGGCTGATGGGAAACAGGCCAGAGCACACTTGGAGCACACACCTGTGAAGGCCTGTTGCACCCCAGGACCTCCCAGGCCCCTCTCCCCAACCCAGACCTACCCCTCACACACCTGACCCACCTCTTAGGTCCATCCGTCCACGGACCCTCCTCCCATCTCTAAACTCGACCTCCTCCATGTTCCCCCCTCAGGATACCCTCCTGAACTGCCCCCCCACCAGTCTCACTGCAACTACACTCAGGTAGATGTTCTAGTTCCCATCTATATGGCCCTCGGAGGGGCCCCCGGCCCAGGGCTCTCCCACAAACTTTGCCCCCACTTCTCAGGTGGGTACATCAAGGCTCAAACAGAAGGACGCCAGTTTCTTGACCTGAGGTTTCCTAATTCTGCTTCAGCAGGAGGAGGAAGGCTTGAGTCCAATCCCAGAAACCAGTATCTTAAAGCTCCAGGAGGTAGCCTGCACGTGTGTGTGAGTGTGTGTGCACATGCCTCCCCGAGGCTCTTACTCCAGAAGAAATGCCTGCCACAGACCTCAGCGGGCAGAAAAGGAAAGGTGATTGGAGGAGGGAAGCTCCAGCTCAGGACAGCAGCCCAAACATGTTCTTAGCAGAAGAAAACTACCAGTTCACGTTGAACATGCTCAGGACCACCCACCCCAGCCCCTCCGGCCCCATCACCCTCTCTGGCTCCCACCTTCCTTCCCCTACAGTCTACTGTCAACCCAGCAGCCAGAGGGACCCCATTAAGCCTAAATCAGATTACATCTCCCCAGACTCAAACTCTGCTATGGCTCCCTGCTTCCCGCAGAGCCCCCCAGTGGCCCACCAGGACCACTCTATCTGTCACCAGTGCCCTTCCCTCTCAGCAACCCCCTCCCACCATGCTCTCCCCCTCTCATTCCACTGGCTTCATTCATTGACTCACCTCCAGTCCCCCAGGCCTGTCCTGTCTCGGGGCTTTTTCACCTGTTTCCCTCTGCCCAGAACTCTCCTCCTCCAGAATTCTGCACAGCTCATCTAGATCAGGTCTCTGCTCAGCTGTCACCTTCTCCGGGAAGCCCTCCTTGACTACCCTGCTTAAAACCTATTCCACTCCCACAACAGCCTCCACACCCCTTTTGTCTCTTTCACTCACCACCTGATGTTATGTACCATCTGTCTCCTTCAGCTTGGATGTAAATTCCCTGAGGGCAGTCATTTCTGTCTCTTCATTGCTTGTCCCCAGTGCTTAGAGCCGTCCCTGCACCTAGTCTGTTTTCCATCAGATGAATGAATCTACCAGGAACTCCAACAGAGAGTGAAGCTCCCAGGGAAGGGGTGAGGAAAAGGGAAAAAGAGGAAAACTGGCATTCATCTTAGCCTTTGGGTAGCTCAGATGGTAAAGAATCTGCCTGTAATGCAGGAGACCTGGGTTGGATCCCTGGGTCTGGAAGATCCCCTGGGGGAGGAAATGGCAACCCACTCCAGTATTCTTGCCTGGAGAATCCCAGGGACAGAGGAGCCCGGTGGGAGTCCATGGGCTTGGAAAGAGGACTGAGCGACCAACACTTTCACTTTTCACTTTCTGTAAAAGGAGCACCTCACATTCAGGAGATTGATGGTCAGAGAGGTGAAGTAACTCGCCCAGGGTCACACAGCTTAGAAAGGCGGGGAGAGTGAGGCGTCTCTGCTTCAAAACCTGTTTAATTTACCCCGCGCTGCATCCTGGCCTCCTGGGTACAATCCCCTCCGCCCTTCCTCTCTGCCCTCCTTGTGCCACTAAATGATGTTTCCAACAATTCTCCCTCTGCTCCTTCATCAGGCAACAACCCCACTCCTCGCTCCTCCCCCCCACATCATTCCCACTCGGAATCCTGTTCTGAAAAACCCTGGATTCTGAGTTCCAGTACCAGGAAGCCATGTGACCTTAGGCAAGGTCCTGCCCTCTGCACCCTGTGCTTTCTCCCTGGTAAGCTTCGGGGCTGCATTAGAAGACATCTAGGCCCCTTTGCGCCTGCTGAGATGGGACGGACGTGTCCACGTGCCCCTTCGCTTGCCCCCTACCCAGAAGACCTGCGCACGCGGCTGCGTTCCTGGGGGCGGGGCGGGGCGGGGCGGGGCAGGATGGAGGGGGCGGGGCAGGGGAATGAAGGAAAGGAACACCCTTGAAGCACGCCAAGCTTCCGCTGGTGAGGGCTGCATCTGGGACCAGGTCGAGGGACCCCACCCAAAGGAGGGGGCCGGAGAGGAGCTGCTAAGGAGAACAGAGCTGAGGGAAGACCCTAGGTGGGCATGAGGACAGGTGTGGTCTTACAGCCCTCTCCGAACCCATCCGTTGCAGGGTGATCGCCGCCACCATTACTGAGCGCGTGCTGTGTACCCTGTGCCGCGTCAACAGCTTCACACGCATTAATCTCCTTTCATTCTCCCAGCTATCCTGGCAGGTCAGTCCTATTACTAGCCTCCATTTTATAGGTGAGAACACTGAGGCTCAGGGAGGCCGAGTGACCCGACCGTGCTCCTACGGCCAGAAAGAGGCAGAGTTGGGATTAGAACTCAGTCCTTGCTGAGCCCCAAACCCATGCCCTGTTTTGCAGCTTTTAGGTGGGGCACCCACCACCCCGCCTCTCCCAGAATGCCCCAGTTCCCTCAGTCTCATATTTAGGGTCATCGATTGATTATTGATGGGTGCATTTGTGGTCTGGCTCTGGGGCCTCTCAGTCAGGCCCTGGGCAAGGACAGGAACGGGGGTGGGGTCAGGGATCCTCCAACCCCAGGAAAGGCCCTCGGGCTGCCCCCACCCCAGTGTCTGCTTCTGGCAGCCAGCACTGCCAACTCAACCCACCTTCCCTCCGCCTCTGGATTTAAAGGCACAGTGACAATTAATCACCCCACGACGTGGAGGGCAGGCTGCAGAGAAGTTAATTAATTAGGGAAATTTCTCCCAGCCCTTTGAAGGTGAAATGTGTGGGGAGGGGACAGGGCCAGAAACAGTTATTATTCAAGCTGAACAAGCTGACTCTGAGAGAAGTCTTCAGGAGTGGCTCCAGGGGGGCTTTGGTAGGGTGGGGGTAGCTTTTACCATCACCACTCCCCCATGTAGGAAAAGGGGGCTTTTACTAGGAAAGATCTGGGCATGCCCAAGACTGCCCTCCTCAGCCCAGCTCTAGGCCTCCAGCCTCCAAGGCTGAGGTCTCCCTCCTTTGTCAGTGGGATGTGCGTGCGTGTTAGTTGATCAGGCGAGTCTGACCCTTTGCGATCCCATGGACCGTAGTCCACCAGGCTCCTCTGTCCATGGGATTTCCCAGGCAAGAATAGTAGAGCGGGTTTCCATTCCCTTCTCCAGAGGATCTTCCCATCCCAGGGATCAAACCCAGGTCTCCTGCATTGCAGGCAGATTCTTTACCATCTGAGCCACCAGGGAAGCCCTGCCAATGGGATGGGGCATTCCTAGAGGCAGATGGGTCTCTAAGAAGTAGAAGAAGAAAGGCAAAGCTGATTCCTGCACCTCTTCACCGAAAAAAAGCAGCCAATGATATTGCATGTGCCAAAGCCCCCACCCCCTGGAATGATCTGAGTGTTGTTTTCACAGCTTGGGTGCCCCAGACACACAGATGCCTGGTAGGGAACTCAGCCTGGGCTCAGGGAGGGTAACTGGGCAGGGGGCACGCTTGGTCATCGGAATGGGGGACAGGAGGGTCATAAACCCCCCTCCCCTCTGCCACTGTGGCCTTGAGGGGTTGATTCTCTTGTGCTGGAGGGGGCTCTGCTTTCTGCCAGGCTGGGCAGCTGGCCCTGGGGACACACTCTCACCCACTGGTGGAGCAGGTGGGCGGTTGACATGGTCACGAGAGTAAGGGCAGCAGGAAACCCCAACTGTCCCCCCAACTGCACATTAACTCTCACCCTCTGCAGCATCAAGGCTCGGAAGCTAGAGAGACACCGCGCTGAGAGAGATGCTTGAGACCTGGTCCCTACCTCAAAGGCCCCCACGATGGGGTCAGATCATCGTATACCATTGGCAGACGAGCCAAATGTTGAAGTCAACACATGGTGGATGCAAAGCCCCATGGGAGCACAAAAGAGGCCCGATTCAGAATGATTAGGGGGCTCAGGAAAGACTGGAGGAGGCATGTCATCAGGGTGAACACCTGAAAGACAGTGAAAATCTCAACAAGCAAAGGAACGGATGGAGGTGGCACTCACATGGTACACGTGGAGAAGGGTAGATGGTGAGCAGCTGGCTGCACTGTGGAGTGGATAGACGCAATGTGGGGAGGGCTGGACTAAGAGTAGAGCAAGCAGGTGGGCCCCAGCGGCACATGGCCTTATATGCTGGGACTGGACAGGATTCAGGCAGCGGGAGGGCTTTAAGGCAGAGCTGCCATGACTGGAGAGCTCTGGGCTTGAGAAAGAATCCCCTGGCAGCTGGGGGGTCAGTGGGTTCACTGGGGAGGGGTGAGGCAAGACGGGAAACCACTGAGGAGGCAGGTGTCATGGTCCAGGAGAGAGATTATGTTGGCTTCAGCCAGGAGATAAAGCACAGGGGAAGCAACTATGGTTTATTGTTCACCTACTACGTCCCGGACATTGCACTGGACATTTTCATCATCTTCTCCCTCCATCTTGGGATTTGTATTATGTCCAGCATTTGGGGGCAGCTAGAGTTCCAGAAAAACATCTATTTCTGCTTTATTGACTATCCCAAAGCCTGTGACTGTGTGGATCACAATAAACTGTGAAAAATTCTGAAAGAGATGGGAATACCAGACCACCTGACCTGCCTCTTGAGAAACCTATATGCAGGTCAGGAAGTAACAGTTAGAACTGGACATGGAACAACAAACTGGTTCCAAATAGGAAAAGGAGTACATCAAGGCTGTATATTGTCATCTTGCTTATTTAACTTATATGCAGAGTACATCATGAGAAACGCTGGGCTGGAAGAAACACAAGCTGGAATAAAGGTTGCCAGGAGAAATATCAGTAACCTCAGATATGCAGATGACACCACTCTTATGGCAGAAAGTGAAGAGGAACTAAAAAGCCTCTTGATGAAAGTGAAAGAGGAGAATGAAAAAGTTGGCTTAAAGCTCAACATTCAGAAAACGAAGATCATGGCATCTGGTCCCATCACTTCATGGGAAATAGATGGGGAAACAGTAGAAACAGTGTCAGACTTTATTTTGGGGGCTCCAAAATCACTGCAGATGGTGACTGCAGCCATGAAATTAAAAGACGCTTACTCATTGGAAGGAGGGTTATGACCAACCTAGATAGTATATTAAATAGCAGAGACATTACTTTTCCAACAAAGGTCCGTCTAGTCAAGGCTATGGTTTTTTCAGTGGTCATGTATGGATGTGAGAGTTGGACTGTGAAGAAAGCTGAGCACCGAAGAATTGATGCTTTTGAACTGTGGTGTTGGAGAAGACTCTTGAGAGTCCCTTGGACTGCAAAGAGATCCAACCAGTCCATCCTAAAGGAGATCAGCCCTGGGTGTTCATTGGAAGGGCTGATGCTAAACCTGAAACTCCAATACTTTGGCCACCTCATGCGAAGAGTTGACTCATTGGAAAAGACTGATGCTGGGAGGGATTGGGGGCAGGAGGAGAAGGGGACGACGGAGGATGAGATGGCTGGATGGCATCACCGACTCAATGGACATGAGTTTGGGTGAACTCTGGGAGTTGGTGATGGACAGGGAGGCCTGGCGTGCTGTGATTCATGGGGTCAGACACGGCTGAGCGACTGAACTGACTGAGGGATCTAACGGAGAAGGAAGTGACAACCCACTCTGGTATTCTTGCCTAGGAGATCCCATGGACAGAGGAGCCTGGCGGGCTACAGACCACGTGGTCACAGAGTCAGACACGACTTAGCGACTGAGCAGCAGCAGGGAAGCTAATAAAGCTGAGCTAAGCAGGTTCTGCACACCTGAGCAGGTGGCTTTTCTCCGTTCTTTCCTCTCCCCTCCCCCTGGAAACCTCCTTCCTACCCTGCAGGAGGGTCAGGGGCCTGGGAACCCTGCTGGTGCCCAGCTCAGGGACCCCCACGGAGAAATCGTGAAAAGCAATGCCACGCAGCCCACACCACCCCCAACCCCCCCATCCCCACCCCTTCTAATCATTTGTATGACAGGAAGAGAACCTAATCCCGAATCTGAAAAACTATGTGATGGAGGATTTACAGTATTAGAAGGCAAACAGTGGCAGGTGTAATTAGGAGAAAAATTTGTCATGCTCTCGACTTGGGGAAGGGAAGGGAAGGTCTGGCATCACAATCTCCCCGGTGTTTACCCAGTGTGTGCACACACGCGGGGGAGCGGGCGCTGGCCACGGGCAGATTAATATTTGATGCAAGGAAGAGAAATGCATGCTGTTCATGTTTATTTAGGATATTGTGAAATACAGTGAAATTTGCAATTTTATTGGATTTGGGGGGGACGGTGTTTTGGAGAAGTCTTAAGCTGCATGGTAGGACACGCACATCTCTCTGGAGCATACCAGCTTCGGCTTTGGCGGTGAGCCCTCTCGACCCCCCTTCCCAAATCCAAACTTCTAGTTCCATTCCCCCTCCTGAAATGAGAGACGATTGGCCCCAGGGGTATGGGGGGAACAAGAGAAATCTCAGCTGGGCCTCTTAATCTGGAGTTTAGTGGCATGTGGCTGGCACAGAGAGAGGCCATCTCGGGGAGTGGGGGTTCTTGTCGATTACAGTAGGGCTGGAAGCCATGCTTGGACAGCTTTAGGCACTGGGGTCCAAGGCTCATGTTAGTGGGGGTGCCTGGGAGGGGTAGGGAGAAAGGACAGAGTGAAATAGAGTCTTTCTCTTTGTATTCAGGAAACTGGGTGATGGGACTCCCCTGGCGGTCCAGTGGTTAGCCATCAGCACCAAATTTTTTAGATCTGTGAAAATAAAGAAACTGGCTGGTGGATAGAGCCTTAGAAGGTGGGAGTCTAAACTCCTTCTCATTCAGGGGTTCACCGTTTCCATTTCCTTTCTCCACGTGGTCATCTGGCCTGCGCTTCCACGTCTCCAGCGCTGGGGAATCTCATGAACGCATTCCACGGATGAACACTCCCCATGGAAAACTTTCCCTTAGAAACAGTTTCCAAGGTACATAGTCAGGTTGCGGGGGGGAGGAGGGGCAAGGGTGAGGTCATGCGTGCTCTCTGTTGTGTTACAATGAAGGATCCAGATGATAGACAGATAGATGGAAAAATAGATTGATCGACCAATATATAGATACGTATGTGTGATGCACAGTCCATTTCTGAAAGAAAACATGAACGTTGGTAATAGTGATTGTTTCCGGAGAGGGAAACTGGGAAGTCTGGGAAGGGACAGAGACCTCCTTTTCACTGTTTGTATTTGACCAGTTCGAACTTTTCATCACGTGCACATAGTACTTTCTGTGAACAAAAACACTATTTACTTTTTAAAAGAGAATATTTGCTACTCAGAGAATAGGGTGAGATAAAGATGAAACAGTGTGGTATAAAGAAAGAAATATGGGGACTTCCCTGGCGGCCTGCCAATGCAAGGGATGTGGGTTCGATCCCTGGTTGGGGACCGAAGATACCATTTGAGATCAAGAAACCAAAACATAAAACAGAAGCAATGTTGCAATAAATTCAGCAAAGACTTTGAAAATGGTCCACATGAAAATCTTTTTAAAAAAAAGAAATAGGAGAGCAGTTGAGGTAAAGTACTACTAGGAAACTAAGAATGCGAGAGCAGAATACACGCACACAGAGAAATCACACCCATCGCTATATTGAGCCAAAGTCTGACCGTCTCCTTGGAGCTTCTGCCCACTTTCCCGCTGCACTAGTTCTATCAACTGGGTCACACAGAAATCTCTTCCCTCTGCCTACGGCAGCTGTAACGGTATTTGAAGATAGAATGAAATTCCACGAGTAGGTCTGGTACCTATAACCATCTGAGCTGGACTGAATCGAGTCCTCGCCCCCACCCAAGCTTCTCTCCTTCGCTACATTCACTCCTCTTTTCCTCAAGGATGTGCTCTGCTGAGCTTGTCACTTCTGGTCTTGCCTCCAGGCTCACGGTCCTCTTAGGCTAGGAGCTCAAAGCTGGGCTGAGCCATCCCCCATTCAGGGCTGTCTCTGCTGTTGGCTCGCACTCCACGACCTGGACAGAGGCCCAACCTTCTTCAGCAACAAAAACTGTAGACCTCTGCAGCCTCGGAGACAATCCAGTCGCCACATTTTAAGAATGGGTGACCCGAGGTGTCACGGGATGGGGGCTCATAAAAGCAAGTTTGGCTTTGGGTCTCCTCCCGTGGTGGCGAGCCCTCTGGAAATCCTGCCAGGCTGGGACCTTGGGCCAGGTCACTGGGAGAAGTGGGAGCAGCAGGAGGCAGCCTAGCGTTGGAAGTGGCTCTGTTTCCAGTATAAACCGCCACCAAGCCCAACGAGCAGGGCAGGCCAGACAGGGCTGGTGACTCAGCCTTGTGGAAAGGCCGGAGGCCAGGAAGGCATCAGCGTGCAGCAGTGAGAGTGGGAAGGGGCCTATACTGATGCTTAGGGTACCCATTTTTGTGTGTGTGTGTGTGTGTGTGTGTATGCACGCGCGCACACATCTGCTACAGCCCCTGGCACCCTCCCTGTCTTGCCACCTTTGTTCAAAAGGTTACCTCCTCCTCTGAACTGTGACTTGAGGTCTCATCTTTTTTTCAAAATTTCAACATTCTCAGTGCCAAGCACCATCGAAGGCATATAGTAGGTGCTCAGTAAACACTTGCTGGATTGAACTGGACTGAACTGAATTTTCCTAGTGTACCAGGGAGGGGACAGGTGCCACGAGTGAAGCCTGGGGACAGTGTGCACACACATGTCTGAGGCAAGGCTCCGAGTGTGCGTAGGGATCCATCTACAGGTTGTAAACCCGCCCTTGCGCGAGTGAACGCAAACCACAAGGAGAGAACACGCACTCACCTGTGCGCATATGTGGGCGTACACACACGTGTGCCAGTTCCAAAAGCCCTCGCGGACATGCAGAAAGCCCAGGGACTCCTGGCTTTAGTTGAGCCAGGTTTCTTCCCGGTAAACCCGGAGCAGCTAAAATTAGTATGAAAATGGTAGTGTTCAGTTAAAAGGAAGGGGGGTGGGAAGAGCTGAGGGTGCCCGTGAGTGCTATTTTATTTCTCAGTGAGAGGATAAAGTGATTTTTCCTACATAATTTTTGATGTAGAGGCTAAATTAGGCCAGAGGAGAGGGACAAAGCAACTTTCGCCCTCATTAGTATTCTGGCCGCGTTGGCCCAGCCACGGCAGTTATGTATTTTTGCAAGTATGCATATAATTTATTGTGGAGAACACAATTTACATGGTAGTCGATGCCTGTTTTATAGCCTCACAAATAGATGTATGAACTCAAGCATATAATGGCCCAACCAGCAGGCGCAAATACGTTCTAAATCTTCTAAATGTGCTTCACAAAAATGTAACTGAGGAATATAAAACAGATCAATTCTTGCATGTTATATATTGGTTTTTGATTTACAAATCTAATCTGGGACATTTCTTCAGAAATGAGGGGATTTTTTTCCCTCTTCCTCCTCCTCCTCCTCCTCTTCTTCCACCAACTTCTCCGTGCACAGACCTGGCCTGTTGGTCAGGGGCCTGCAGGTGTTGCCGCCTCCAGAGTGTGCCCACGTGTGTGCCCGCATGTGGCCTGTGCTCTTCCCCAGCCCCCCGTATGTGCACTCTAGGGGTGTAGGAAGCTGCAGACCTTGGGTGGGAGGCATGGAGTTATCTTTGATCCACCTATGTGACGTCCCCCATTTGAGGCTAAAAACTGGGACAGAGGGCTGATAAGAGAGCGCTCTTTGGCTTCTGGCATCTCTCAGATCTAGTCCCTCTTGGCTCGGTTCTAAGTGACCTGTTTTCTCTGAGACCCAGACTGGCATTGTGACTGACTGGAGAAGAAAAAGAAAGTGGTGAAGGTCTTAGAAATGAACATTGAATTAACACTCTCTGAGTTCCATCTTCAATTTGTGTTTACTGTAAATATTTTTACCAATTTATTTTCATGTCTTTTAACTTCATTTAAAGCTCATTCCATCCATAGTCGGATGGACACATAAACAGTGATAGACTTATACAATGGAATACGATACAGCAAAGAAAAGGGAAACTCTTGTATTCAAGAGTATGGGTGAGTGTCACACACGATGTTAAACGCAAGAAGCCAGATCCAAAGGAGGACCTGCTGTAGTCTAGATTTATATGAAGTCCAATACACCAACTGAACCAAAATATAAAGTTTAGAGATGGCAAAACTATCAAGGTAAGTAAAGAAATATTTTCCATAAAAGCCAGGATGCTTGTTATCTTTAGGGAAGAGAGGCTGGGGGAGTGTTTAAGGGGGCATCTGGGCAGCTGGCAGCATTCTAATTCTTGACTGGGTGTTAGTTCCAAGGGTGTTCCGTTGGTGATAAATTTCTGAGCTGGGTATTTGTTTTTGCTCACTTTTCCATACATGTGTTTTATTTCACAATGAAAACATTTACAAAAACAGCCTGTAAGAGTTCACAATTAAAAGCAAATGGCCTTCCCTCCCCTTCTTAGTCCCAGAAAACAGTCCCTGGTAACTGTTTCTGACTGTTCTCTTCACAACTCTAGAAATGTTGTGGAACTTCTCTGGAGCCTCTGTACTAATAACACTTTATAACCCTTTTTATTTCTATAAGGTCAGTAGTGATATCTCCACTTCTATTTCTGATGTTAGTAACTTGAGTCTTCTTTTTCTTCTTGGTCAGTCTAGCTAAAAGTTGGTCAGTTTTGCTGATCTTTTCAGAGAACCAGCTTTTGGTTTTGTGGATTCTCCTTTGCAGTTTTTGCTTTTTTTTTACTCCCCATTTCATTTATCTCTAATCTTTATGATGTCCTCCCTTCTGTTGGCCTTGGGTTAAGTTCAGTCTTCTTCTTCTAGTAAAGTGAAGTGAAAGTCACTCAGTCTTGTCTGACTCTTTGCGAACCCATGGACTATACAGTCCATGGAATTCTCCAGGCCAGAATACTGGAGTGGGGTACCTTTTCCCTTCTCTGGGCGGTGGGGGGATCGTCCCAACCCAGGGATCGAACCCTGGTTTCACGCATTGTAGGTGGACTCTACCAGCTGAGCCATAGGGAAACCCAAGAACACTGGAGTGGGTAGCCTATCCCTTCTCCAGCTGATCTTCCCGACCCAGGAATCGAACCAGGGTCTCCTGCATTGCAGGCAGATTCTTTACCAACTGAGCTATCAGGGAAGCCCTTTTCTAGTAAGGTGAGGGGTTACTGACTAGAGATATTCTTCTATTTTAATGTTGATATTTCACCCAGCTATAAATTTCCCTCTGAGCACTGTTTTTGCTGAATCTCACACATTTTGGTATGTAGCATCTTTGTTTTCATTCATCTCAAAGTATTCTCAAATTTCCCTTGTGATTTCTTCTTTGACCCATTAGTTATTTAACAGTGTGTCGTTTCATCTCCACATATATGTGACTTTTCAAAATTTCCTTCTTGATTTTTTAATTTCATTTCACTGTCATCAGAGAGCATACTTTGTATGATTTCAATCTTTTACAACTTACAGAGGCTGATTTTGTAGCCTAAAATGTGTTCTCTCCTGAAGAACATTCCATGAACACTTGAGAACATGCATTCTACAATTGTTGGGTGGAATATTCTATTAAGTTAGATAATAGTAGGACTTCCCTAGTGGCCCAGTGGGTAAGACTCCTCGCTCTCAATGCAGGGGGCCTGGGTTTGATCCCTGGTCAGGGAACTAGATCCCACATGCTGCGCCTTAGAATGCCATAACTACAGATCCGGTAAGCCGCAACGAAGATGGAAGATTCCGCATGCTGCATCTAAGATCCAGCACAGCCAAATAAAGACATGTTTTTTAAAAAATAAAGAAAATAGCATCTGCTAGGCCTAGTGGTTTATAGTGCTTTTCAAGTCTTCTATGTCCTTGTTGATCTTCTATCTAGTTGTTCTAGCTGTTACATCAGTGGGATTTTGCTTCTCACCTGTGTGGTACTCATGATATGCAAATCACAGCCCCAGTTTCAAGGACTTACCATCTGGGGAGAAGATGGAGTTTTGGTTCTGCTGAGCTGGGCCACCCCATCCCTGCTCCCCGATAAAGGATGTGCTCTCTCACCCCCACACAGTCCTGTAGCCTGGGGGACTACTGGAAACCCCCATCAGCCTTAAACATCCCCCTCATTCCCAGGGTTAGTCACCCTGCGGGGAGCAAAGCAGAACCAGGAAAGTCTTTGAGACCATGTAATAGCAGCCCATGTGCCCCTGGTACCCAGGGGGAAACTGAGGCTTGGGAGGGGAAGATATTGTTCAAGGTCTCTTGGAGCCAGGCCCACTGGTGTCTTATTCATCTGCTCAGCCCACTGCACTGTGACTGACACATTGGTTGTCAAATAAAGAGGGGGGACCTGTTGAAGTCACTCTGGCTGGCTCAGCGGGAAAGAATCCGCCTGCGATGCAGAAGATCAGGAGAGGCCGCAGATTCTATCCCTGGGTCGAGAAGATCCCCTGGAGGAGGGCATGACAACCCACTCCAGTATTCTTGCCTTGGTGAATCCCATGGACAGAAGAGCCTGGCAGGCTATAGTCCATACTGTTGCACAGAGTCGGACACAACAGAAGCGACTCAGCACACACACACAGGATGGTGGAGGTGAACAGGGGTAGGACAGAAGGTCAGGAGATACGTTGAATGGCCATCCCAGCAAAGAAGACTTCCATCCCAGCCTCACTTACTCTCAGCTGTGTGACCTTGGGTGAGTCATTCTCCAAAGTTCAGTTTCCTCTGAAAGTATCACAATCATTGCCATCATTTTCTGAGTCTCTGGCATGCTCCTGGTGTGGTACATATAGAATCTCATTTAATCCTCCCCCTAGCCTTGGAAGAGGTCAATACCTCAGGTGTAAGAGGAAACTTGGGCCCCCAAAAGCAAAATAACTTCCCCAAAGCCACAGCAATCACCCGTCACTTCTCTGGAGGTCCCAAAGCTACAGCCCAGAGAGTTTGCTATTTGGCTTCCATTCACCCTCGGATTATGAGTCTACATACTTAAAGGCAGATTTAAAGCCAGACCGAGAATTAGATGATATTCATCACTGAGATTACTGTTCATTTGGTTAGATGTGATCACCGTGTGGTCAGTTATCAAGGGGAGATACACGCTGAAGTGTTTCCAGATGAAATGGCCTGCTATCTGCTGATTTGCTTTCAACTACCCCAGCCAAAAAATAAAAAAGTAAGTGAGAGAGAGGGAGTAGATGAAACAAGACGGGCAAAGCTGATGATTGTTGTACCTGGATGATGAGTACCTGGGACTCAAAGTACTCTCTCCAGTTTTTACTGTTTGAACGTGTTCATCATGAAATACTCACAAAAGCCCTCAGGGATTCTGACTCCAGATAGACCCCCATCTAGGAGAGTTGCTGGTTCTCAGATAAATTGGACACTCTTTGAGAACAAGTTCCAGGCCCCTCAGCGTCCCCAGGGTCAGCAAGAGTCTGGTCTCCTGGCCAGGAGGAGGGGAACCAGACATGTGGCTGGGTGACTCCTGTGTTTCTCTTCCTGCCCTGGCCACCTGCCAGCAAAGCCCTGGGGAAGCAAGAGGCCAGCCCCCGGACACTGAGACCCACGGTCCCCAGGACGATGGAGACTTTTCCCTTTGACCCAGGAGAGCCCTCCTGAGAGGCAACGGAAGGAACGGAGCCCTTTGCTTTAAATAACAAAGAGGTGGATGGGCTGGCCCTCCAGTCCAGTTTCCCAGAGAAACACACCCCGGCTGGGAGTCTCCACCTGCCAGGAAGGGGAGGGGTTGGAAGGCTCAAGTTGAACTTCCAGGCCCGTATTCACAGCCAGCATCCCCATAGCAACAAGCTAGTTAGAGGGTCCTCAGCACGGCCCCCTGGGGCCACTCAGCTGCGCCCCCCACCAGGAGGGCAGTATTAATGGGCTACCCTGCCCTCCTCCCACCTCCCAGCTCTCAGGTCTTTCCAAGCGACCCCCACCCCCTCCAACCAATTCCCTGGTGTACAGAGCCCAGGAGACAAAGGCTCCCTACCCCTGGCCCACACAGACTCACGCATGCACAGACATACATACACACACACACACACACACACCCATCTGGCTCTCACACATGTGCATGTCCTTCTCTCTCACACACATACACACTTCTCTCTCATGCATACACCTCCCCTGCTTGACCTCGCTCTCCCTCCCACACAGAGAGCCCACTCTACGTTCAAGGGGAAAAAGGGGCAAGCATTTGCTCCCACGCTCGGACACACTCACAGTCACACAGATGTTCTCACAGTCACACAGGACCTGTCAGGTGTCAGCGGCCAGGCCTGCACCCCCTCCACATACACAGGAAGGGAAGGTCCAGTGTGGGAACCTTCCAGCCTGGGGAGGATCTGGCTCTGCTCTCGGGTATAATCACACCAGCTCAGCAAGCCCTGCTTCACCACCCGGCAATAGGGAAGTTGCTCATTGAGCCTCAGTTTCCCCATCACTACATTGGGAATAATCAGACCAACCACTTATGCCGGCGGTTGTAAAGATTAAATCTGATTAGGAGAACACAGTAGGTGCTCAGTTAAGTGCTTCCTCCTTCTACTCCCGGACCCAGGGCGGTCTCTGTCTCTGGGAGGCTGTGCTGGGTTCTGGGGAGGTAGGGCCTGGGCGTCAGACAGGTGACTCTGGGCTCTGCCACCGACCAGATGCTTGACCTAAATGGTCATGTAATCTCTCAGAGCCCCAATCTCCTCCTTTCTGGGTGTCTGTGAGGATTAGATGTGTTAACACAGCATTTAGAACAATGCTTGCTATGTTGTTGTAGTAATAACATCACTATCGCTTTTCAGGTGGGTCAGGGGTAAAGAACCCTCCTGCCAGGAGATGTAGGTTCGATCCCTGGGCCAGGGAAGACCCCCTGGAGAAGGAAATGGCAGCCCACTCCAGTATTCTCGCCCGGCAAATCCCATGGACAGAGGAGCCTAGTGGGCTACAGTCCATGGGGTCACAAAAAAGTCAGACACAACTTAGCAACTAAACAACAAAAATACTATTAATAATGCGTGTGTGTGTGTGTGTGTGTGTGTGTGTGTGTGTGTGTGTTCAGTCGCTCAGTCATGTCCGATTCTTTGTGACTCCATGGGCTGTTAATAATAAGTAACAACACTATGACTATTATTACAAAAACTATTACAACTATTTTCACAACAAAACCTGATGCTGATGACAGCAAACGCTGCCTGATCAGAGAGCTTACCGTGTGCCCAGCTCTCCATCGACACATGAGCCCAGCTAGTCCTTGCAAAGTCTAACAGGGAGGTACACCCATCATTTCCATTTCACAGATGGGAAAACTGGGGTATAGTAACACTAAGAAACTCATTCAGACCACAGAGATGGAAAGTGGTGGCATGGGGCTTACATGCCAGGGAGCTTGACTCTCCTTGCCCTGCTGGGCTGCACTGCAGTGTTGGGAGGTTCCACTGTCATTTTTAGAGAGAGGTCACGGATCACTGACCTGCTCAGCTTGAGTGAGGGCTGGACCCCTCACTTGACAGAAGGGAGAAGTGAGTTTTCGAGAGGTCGCCCTGTCGCATGACGTGCCTGATGCCACCTCCCTTCTAGGGGGCTCCACGCTGACCCAGGGCTGCGGAGAATCGGGCAGCGACAGCTGGCTGGAGCCTCAGTGGGACTCTCGTTGGCAGACACCCCCAAATCTTGCCATAAGTCCCTCCCCTCCCTCGTTTTTCATCCTTCACTCCTTCCTTCTTTTTCCCTTGCACGAGTCTGATTGAGTCTCAGCTCCTTGGGAGCAGTCTTTCATGCTCAGCAAGACTGCCCTCCCCCGCCCCCTCCACCACGCTAGACAGCACACAGTGGGGCTTCTCTGTTTCCAGATTCCTTGACCTTGGGTGACCCTGCAACCACTTGGTCTTCTGTCTGTAAGATGGGGGTATCACACTCTCATTCCCAGGGCTTTTGTAACAAGTACCTGAGAGAACCTGGAAGAGCTCAGAGCAAGCCCTAGCGTGTGACACGTGCTCAAGAAAATGCTTTACTTCCAGGGCTTCCCTGGTGGTCCAGTGGCTGAGACTCTGCGCGTCCACTACAGGGGGCATGGGTTGATCTCTGGTTGGGGGAGGTCCCACATACCACGTGGCATAGCCAAAAAATAAGTAAATAAAAATGAAAAATGCCAAAATCTTTAAGGAAGAAAGAGATGCCTTTCCTTTGCTCTGTGCAGCTCTCAGCAGCAGCAGGACCACTGGCAGATCCCATGCTCCTCTCTCAGCCCCTGCCCCCAGGCTTGGCACCCCCAGGCCCAGGCTCATGCATTTCTTCCCCCCTCCAATGATCCAGAGTGGAGAGCCATTTGAGGGTCTATTTGCTAAGGCCCTGGCTTCAGAGGACCCCACACATGGCAGGAGAGAGAAGCGACCATCCTAGTAAGTGAGGAGACCACTCCACACACACAAGGAGAAAGCCAGCTCCAGTGGTCCTCATCGCGGGATGCATGTCAGAATCTTCTGGGATTCCTATGCCTGGGGCGTACATGATGGGGTCGCCCCTGGGGTTGGAGTGGACCACAGGGTCTCCTAGGACCCTTGGTCACAGTGTGGGTGGTGGAGAGGAGGCAGAGCACAGAGTCACCGCAAAGAAAGAGTCTGGTACCCACCCCTTCTACCACCAAGTTCTAGAAACAGCAAAGGCTTTTAAAAATGGACTTTTAGATACATGGACTCTCCAGGAAGTTCCCCTGGAGGAGGAAATGGCAACCCACTCCAGTATTCTTGCCTGGGGAAGCCCATGGACAGAGGAGCCTGGCAGGCTACAGTCCATGGGGTCACAAAGAGTCGGACATGACTGAGCACGCACGCATGCATGCACGCACTCCACTCCAAGCTAGAAAGTGTCTTAGAAATCAACGTGTCCAACTCCCCATACAGATGGGGAAACTGAGGCCCAGAGAAGAGCATGCAGGGAGTCACCAGCATCTGGGGGGCAGTGTTGCATGTGAGAGTTCCCTGCACAGTCCCCCGGGGGAGGGGCAAGGATGGGGGATGTCCCAAAAACACACTGGAGGCTGGTGAACCGTTTTAAGGGGCTGTATTCATCTCCTAGGGCTGCCACAAAAGTATCTCACTCTTGGTGAAACGACAGAAATGTCTCACAGTTCTCCAGACCAGAAGGCTGAAAGCAAGGTGCTGGCACGGTTGGTCCTCCTGCAGCTTCTGAAGGAAAATCTATGCCATGCCTCTCTCCTTACTTTCTGACAGCTGCCAGCATCCCTTGGCTTGTGGCTGCATCACTCCAGTCTCTGCCTCCATCTCCACATGGCCCTCTCTGTGGGTCTCAAATCTCCTTCCTCTTAAAAGGACATGAGTCATTAATGCAGTCGTTGTGGTTTAGTTTGCTAAGTCGTGTCCAACTCTTTGCAACCTCATGGACTGCAGCCTGCTAGCCTCCTCTATCCATGGGATTTCCCAGGCAAGAATACTGGAGTGGGCTGCCAGTTCCTTCTCCAGGGGATCTTCCCGACTCAAGGATCAAACCTGTGTCTCCTGCTTGGCAGGCAGATTCTTTACCACTGAGCCACCAGGGAAACCCTGTAGGGCCCACCCTAAATGCAGGATGATCTCATCTCAAGATCCTTAATTATACCAATGAAGATTCTATTTCTGAATAAGGCCACATTCTCAGGTACTGGGGGTTAGCTTTTGGACACATTTTTTGGGGGGAAGACAATTCAGCTAATAAGGGCCTCTCTGGGTCACCACAGAAGAGGGGGTAGCAGCAGGGTCCCCACATCTGACCCTCTCAGCCCTGCACTGTCCTGGGTCCAGCAGCCTCGAGTGTGCCCTCCGTGCTCATCGGCACCCCAGGATGAGCCCAGGTGTGTGCTGGAGCCGCGAGTCCCAGAGGGGGCAGGACACTGCATGCTTCCCATGTGCTGGGGACTGCATTGGGTGCTGGTGGGAAGCCAGAGGGGGGGCTGAGTTCCAGACTCCTGAACAGAGGGGCCTGAGAGCGCTGGCTTGGGCTGACAACGCTGTGGGGCAGGGACCGCCAGGGCAGCCTGCCAAGAGGACCAGGAGAGGATGAGGGAGGGTCAGGAGGTGATGCTGGGTTCAGCCTTGAAGGATTCGAAGGACTTCAAAGGGGAGAAGTGGGGAGGAGGTTCTAACTGTGGGAGTGGGTGCAGGGAGGGTCGTCCCTGGAGCTCCCCAGGCTGGGCCCCAGGAGACGCTTGCTACACGTAGTGTCCTTGGTTTGTCCTCCGCTGACCGCTCCACCCAGCACTGAGCTCCTCAGAGCAGAGGCTGGGTGTCTCATCAGAGCCCCTGCACACAGCGGGGACTCAACACCTTCTCTGACTGAGTGATGGACAAAGGACTGCTCCTGCAGGGACCCCCTAAGGGAAAGCCCCTGAGAATCTTGAGATGAGGGCTCCCCCACTTCATTTTCAACTCATGCCACCATCATTACCATCAGTGATTGATTCCTAGGGTCCTTTATGTACCATGCAACACTCACACACACACACACACAGTCAAGAATTTGATGCAGCGTGTAAAAACAACATACAAATCAGTTCAGTTCAGTTCAGTTGCTCAGTCGTGTCCGACTCTTTGTGACCCCATGAACCCCATCCCTGTCTATCACCAACTCCCGGAGTTCACCCAAACTCATGTCCATCAAGTCGTTGATGCCATCCAACCATCTCATCCTCTGTCGTCCCCTTCTCCTCCTGCCCTCAATCATTCCCAGCATCAGGGTCTTTTCAAATGAGTCAGTTCTTCACATCAGGTGGCCAAAGTATTGGAGTTTCAGCTTCAGCATCAGTCCCTCCAATGAACACCCAGGACTGATCTCCTTTAGGATGGACTGGTTGGATCTCCTTGCAGTCCAAGGGACTCTCAAGAGTTCTCTCCAACACCACAGTTCAAGAGCATCAATTCTTCAGTGCTCAGCTTTCTTTATAGTCCAACTCTCATATCCATACATGACCACTGGAAAAACCATAGCCTTGACTAGACGGACCTTTGCTGGCAAAGTAATGTCTCTGCTTTTGAATATGCTGTCTAGGTTGGTCATAACTGTCCTTCCAAGGAGTAAGTGTCTTTTAATTTCTTGGCTGCAGTCACCATCTGCAGTGATTTTGGAGCCCAGAAAAATAAAGTCAGCCACTGTTTCCCCATCTATTTGCCATGAAGTGATGGGACTGGATGCCATGATCTTAGTTTTCTAAATGTTGAGTTTTAAGCCAACTTTTTCACTCTCCTCTTTCACTTTCATCAAGAGGCTTTTTAGTTCCTCTTCACTTTCTGCCATAAGGGTGGTGTCATCTGCATATCAGAGGTTATTGATATTTCTCCTGGCAGTCTTGATTCCAGCTTGTGCTTCCTCCAGCCCAGCATTTCTCATGATGTACTCTGCATAGAAGTTAAATAAGCAGGGTGACAATATACAGCCTTGATGTACTCCTTTTCCTATTTGGAACCAGTACAAATAGGTAAAGCAAAATTTAAATATATGAAGATGAAATTGAGACCAAAGAAAAATGTAAATAGAGGTATTAGCATTGGCCTTATCCACTGAGTACCTACTGTATGCCTTCACAGATGAGTGACTCCAGCTTCTCAGTTGGACCTGGCCAGGGAAGGGGCTGGTCATTTTAGAATTCCAGGGTTTTCAATCTGGAAAAGCCCCTAGAGGTGCCTGAATTCAATCTCCTACACAAAGAGGAGTGCCCTAGATTCCATTCATTCACTCATTCATGTGTTTATTCCACAAGTCCTTTATTGAGCACCTACTGTGTGCCCACTGAGAAGCACAGACAGGCTGTCTGGACAGAATGGCAGCTGTTTGTCCCTGCTCCATCAATCTCCGCTCTTTACAAAGTGCTCTCCAGGGTCTCTCTCTCTCTCTCTTTCTCTCTCTCTCTCTCTCTGGTGGCTCCATGCTGTGACACAGAGCCGCCCCTACAGGGAAGCGGGACACAGATGCTGGGATCCAGCCTGCCAGGGCCATTGAATAAGAGACAGGGTGGAGGCCAGGCCCGATCCAGGCTTTCTGGAATGGGAACGGGACTGAGGCCAGGCATTCAATAGGCTTTTCATGCAGTATACTTCATTTTCTGTATCATAATGCAGCGTGACCTTGGGCTAGATACTCAGCTTCTCTGGGCCTCCCTAAGCTCATCCGTAAAGGTGAGACGATCAAAAACTCAAGGACCTAAATGTGCCAATGTTGGTTTTGACAAATGTACGGTGGTTACGTAAGATGTTAACAACAGGGGAAGCTGGGTGAGGGGTTGGTGGGAACTTTCCGCTATTTTGGCAACTTTCCTGTAAATTTAAAATTACTCCAAATGTAAAAGTTTAGTAAAAAAATTAAAAGGCTGTCTCCAAAGTTTGTTGTGAGGAGGACTAACTATGTAATAAAATACATTCTAAGTACTGGTGATCATGACTTAATCCTCACAAAACAGTGATGGAGGCTTATGAGTTCCATTTTCCAAAGGCCTCAGAGAAGTTCAGGGAGTTGCCTGAGGTCACACAGACAGTATCAGGCAACATCTGGATTCAAACCCAGGCCTGAAATGCTCCAAAGGCCACATTCTACCACACTCAGCTCCCTCTAACATTTTAGAGCTTTCAGTGACAAGGAAATGACCGCTTTTCTGGGAGCAGTTCTGCTAACTGGAGCCTGATCACCGTAATGACAAATGATCGCATGTCCTCTCCTTGCTCAGGCCTCCATTCTGAATGAATGGTCACCACCTCACCCACCCCATCTCACACAAGCTGACCCATCTCAGCTGGTCATCGTCCCCATTTACCTTAAGTGAGGGGCTCAGAACAGGCTCAGGGCTCTGGGTATGGCCCCTTAGAGCTCAGCCATCCTCTTCCTCCAGGGATCTGGGCAGCACGGTGCAGTTCATGCAACCTGGGAGGAAGGAAGCCTCGTCCTGCTGCTGAAGGAGCCAGGGAGAGCACCACCCTGGCTGCTCGGATGTCATCAAATAAAAAGACACAGCGTTCAGTCCTGGCCATTCTGTGTGTCGGTGTGGTTGTGGGCAGTCCATTAACCCTCCTACGACTCAGTTACCTTACCTGTTACACAGGAGACTAATAACAATACTTCCTGTCCCCACCTGCCTCCCGGGCAGAGTTTCAGGTGAGATACCCCAGCCCTGCCCATCTGCCCACCACAGTCCCTATACTTCCCAATGGCATAGCCTATGGGACTGCAGCACGCCTGCATAGCATACGTAGCGTAGCATAGCCTATGGGACCTTGGGCTTCCCTGGTGGCTCAGACCATAAAGAATCCACCTGCAGTCTGGGAGACCTGGGTTCGATCCCTGGGTTGGGAAGATCCTCTGGAGCAGGGCATGGCAACCCACTCCAGTATTCTTGCCTGGAGAATCCCCATGGACAGAGGATTCCAGCAGTCTACAGTCATAGGGTTGCAAAGAGTCAGACACGACTGAGCGACTAGGCACGTGGGACTGTGACACCACTTTTCTTATATCTCTTCCCCCCAGAAATCTATCATTCCTTCTGGCAGGAGCAACTGTGTCTTATTTATCTTGGGGGTGCTCAATGTCTAAGAAGACTGACAGAAGAAAACTTTCTAGAGCACTTCCTCTGGGTTGGGCTCAACCCTGTGAGGTAGACACTATTTTTTTTTTCCCAGAAGATCACTCTGATACATATTTATTCATCCAACAAGCACTTATTAAGCACCTACTATTCGCCAGCCATGGGCCTGTAATAGCTGCCCTCCTGGAGTTGACATCTTGTGGGAAGAGAAAGGCAGATGGGCGATGGGGCAAGCAAGACCACGGAAGAAAGAAGAGGCCACAGGGGTTCTGAGAAAGAGAGAGGGACAGCGGAGCAGATGGGGATGTGGAGGGGAGAGGAGAGAAAGGGAGCAGGCTGAGAGATGCAGGAGGAAGCTTCTGCAGGCGTCTGGGTGAGTCAGCAGTGGTCCAGGGGAGGGCAGTCATGGTGGGGATTATGAGAAGAGCCCGGGGTCGGGCCCTCCTCGGCTCAAGCTGAGAGCTCTGCGGCCAGGACACCTGGCCCGCATCTCCTCCACCGCCTGGAGGAGTCTCACAGGTGCACCACACCTGCGCGCTCAGGCTTCTCTGACTCTGTGCATCCCGCCTTGGGGTCCACCCCTTACCACCCAGATTTCCGAGACCAGTAGATCCTATTTTTATCCCTATTTTACAGACGAGGAGCCTGAAGCACAGAGAGATGTCTGGAACTGTACCTGGCACCCAGTGTCTAATATCTGCTCTTGTTAGAGAGATGGAAGCCAGGATAGGTGAGTTAATGAGCGGCTCGGTGGATGGATGGTTGGGAGGATGGATGAGTGTATGAAGGGATGGGTGGATGGGTGCATATGAAGTGCAGATGGCTTGGTAAATAGGTGAGTGCAGGGGTGAGTAGACGGGGTGGGTGGGCATGTGGAAGGATGACTGGATGAGTGGGAAGATGGATGGGTGGACGGATGGGGGCGTGGGTAGATGGATAGATAGTGGATGTGTGGGTGAGTCAAGAAATGGATGAAGGAGTGAGTGAACAGATGGATACCTGGACAAGTGCTCAGAGGGTGATTCGGAAAGCGCCTGTGTTATCAAGTCCTGAGAGTGAGGAAATAACCTTGCAACCATTTAAAGGGTGGAGGCATTTAGAAATAGCAAAGGAAATCTCTGCACTAATCTTGGAAAGCTACTCCAACAGGAGACGGCCTCCCTCCACCCCTGACTCCAGATCCTTGGGCAGGCGGCCACCCCCACACGTGTGATCTCTCTCCTCCCCCGCCCCTGACACCGGCCCCCACCCCTCACACCTGAGGATGAAAGGTGGGCAGAGGCAGCGGGGGGGGGGGGGGGGGGGGGGCGGCTTGCTCCCTCATTGTCGGCGGTAACCTTCCTCCCGGCTGCTTGTTCTGCGTAATGTTACACTTGTCTTCCTGCAACACTTGGATACCCGAGCCAATTTTGTCATGCAAATTAATTCAGCCCACTGTAAATCCCGCGGAGGGAGCGGGTCTCCGAGCCAGCGGGGGCGGGGCTCCGCCAAGAGCCGAGCGGTGCCCCCAGCACCCCCTCCTCCACCACGGAGGAAAGGGGTTACAGAGCTTTGCAGCGGACCACCGGCCCTTCTCCACCCCCCAGAATCCCAGATCGTTAAAGGCTTCACAGATCATCTCCGATGACAGGTTAATAATCTGAGGCCCAGAGAAGGTCAGTGACTTGACTTAGACACACAGCCGTCATTAACAGTCAGGGCTCACCTGCTTCTCAGTCAGAATTCCCTCCACTGCGGTGGAGCTGCCCCTGCTATGCCTTCATTCAGAGCCCACTGGCCACCAGAGTGGCCCCAGTCGGCTCCTCCATCCAATCTAAACTTCAGGGTGACAGTAGCACCTTCCAGGGGCAGGGACCTCCTGGGAGCTAGTCCTGCTACAGGGGGCAAGACTGAAGCGGGGACTAGGGACACGTCTGACTCAAGAGAGGCAGGAAGGTCTAGGGAACAGTCCGACGGTCTAGGCAGGTGAAGACCATGTCCAGGGATGCTGGACATGGCAGGCAGGGCTGCACCGACAGGTGTAAGAGGTGGATTTTCAGGCTGGAGTGCAAATGCCAGGGGTTTTGCTGAGGAGAACAGACTGGCATGAATGCCAGGATGTCATCATCAGCAAAGGCAGGAAAGGGTGGGAGCAGTGCTTGGCCCCTGGGAGACGAGGTGTGACTAAACCCACATCGCTATCTGGGGCCTTGAGGAGCGTGAGCACTGCGCGTGAGCTGGCCTGGGGAGGGCAGGCTGCCTTGTTCCAGCTGCAGTGCTGACAGCGGGCAGGGTAGGAGGTGAAGACCCGAGAACTGGCTTTTAGTTCAAGGCTGCAACACTCCAGCCACTTGACACAATCCTGAGCTAATGCTTGCAGCAATCTGTGAGAGAGGTGTTGTCCCCACTTTACAGATTAGAAAACTGATTCCAGGGAGATGATCTTCCTGGCCCCCAAAGCCTCGGAGCCTGGAGATCGGATTCACAGTTCACTAGATTCGGGCATTCCAGAGGCAGTGATCTTGCCACTCCACATTCTGCCACTCCCGCCAAACTCTGCTACGGGGAATCAGTCCCACAGTGAGCTGCTGGCACCTGAGGAAGATGGGTTTGATGAGGGTGGTAGTACTGCATAATAGAAAGAAGGAAAGAAGGGAGGGAAGGAGAGAGGAAGGAGGGGATGAAGCGGGAGGGAGGGGGATGGGGGGGAGGGGAGGAGCGGGAAGGGAAGGGAAAGGAAGGAAGGAACCACAGGCCAGCTGGCCCTAGAAGGAAGACATGGAGCAGACATGGAGTGAATAAATCCCAGACTTTGGAGTCCGAGAGTCCAGAGTCTTACGGCCTGTTACTTTGTCTCTCTGGGGTACTTCCCTGGCAGTCCAGTGATTAGGACTTTGCCCTCTCACTGCTGAGGGCCCAGGTTCAATCCCTGCTTGAGGGGACTGAACAAATGGGATGTGCAGTGGAGCCGAAAAAGAGAGAGAGAGAACATGCTTCATCTCCCTGGTCTCAGTGCTTCCCCCTGTAAACTGAGCATGGGGATGGCTTCCTCTTAGGTAGTGGTGAGATAACAGAAGAGAAGTAAAAAAACGTGTGACATGTAAGAAGGGCTCAACAGATGCTGAGTCCCTTAACTACGCCCTGCCCAGGGCTGGGCTCTTGCCAAGTGCCCAGGAGGGTGCGTGGGTGAGTCATGTGTCAGGAGAGGCTGCGTCTGAGGGCTCCCTCACTGTCCACACCTGCCCCATCCCGTCACTACATCCTCTGCTGATGAGCCTGTCCCTTTCTCAGCTGGCCTGAGCCAAACCAGACGCAGAGGCGCAATCCACTGCTAGGAGCACTCCCGTTTTAGAGCCTGACTTGGGCCATTCTGAGCAAGCTGCAGACCAGAACAGCCTCGGATACGGGCTCAGGGCCCCAGGGCCAGTGGCAGGGCCTTGCGTCCCCTCTGCCCCCCACAGCTGCAAGCACCAGTGATCTCTCTTGCCTGGCCAGCCTGATGACGGAAGCAGCCCAAACGGCAGGATGCTGCAAAGGAGAGGAACCCCACCACCACCGCCCCGGAGAGCTGTGAGACCTGAGCCTTTGTCCAGCTCTGCCTAGGACCTACCATGTGCCCTGGGCCAGCCCCTTCCTTCTCTGGGCCTCAATACCCCATCTGCCAGGCGAGAGGAGTGGACTCAGGAAATGTCAAGGCCTCAGCTTTATGGAAGCAGAAACCTCTCCCCTGAACCTCACTTTTCCCCTTGCTGGCCCAGATGAAGGAGGAAGCGCTGCGCTGTACACAGGCCTTAGGACCATCCAGGAATAGCAACCACACAGAAAGGAACGGGCTTACCGAGCACGCGGAAGGTGCAGGCATTGTGCTAACGTGCGCGTTTGTGCTCGTCACCACAGTCGTGTCCGACTCTTTGTGACCCCATGGTCAGTAGCCCGCCAGGCTCCTCTGTCCATGGGATTCTCCAGGCAAGAATACTGGAATGGGTTGCCATGCTCTCCTCCCAGGGATCTTCCCAACCCAGGGATCAAACCAGCATCTCCTGTGTCTCCTGCATGGCAGGCGGGTTCTTTACTCTGAGCCATCGGTGGGGGGTGGGGGGGTGGGGGGGAAGCCCCAGGGTGCTGACAGACCTTCTTCAATGATCTCGCCAGTCCTTTCGACCACTCTACGGGGCGGCCCCCATTATTATCCACATTTCTCAGTGGGGAAAGGGTAAGAGAAGGGCCCCTGTCCCAAGCTCCCCAGAGCCTGGTTCTGCCCACCCCAGTCTCCACTTCGGCATCTGGGTTGGACCCCGAGTGGCTTCAGGGCTTGGTCTGGGGACATTTGTGAGCCTCTCTGCCCAGACGTTTCCACTCCCCTCTGCTGACTTTGAAGGAGGGTGGCCCATGGTAGACAGAAGGAGGAGTTTACAGGCAAAACATGCTCACAGTGCCCCTCAGCGCCTGGCTCCTCCTAGGCACTGGTGCTGGATGAAGGGCAGGTGAGGAAGGGAGAGACCCACAGCCGATGTTCAGGGTACATCCGCCCTCCACGTCGCCCCCTGGACAGCAGTCCGGAGGCTCACCTCTTTCAACCAAGCCACATGGCAGGTGTGGGCCAAGGTGGAAGTCTCTAGAACGACAAGAACCTGCAAGAGGCTTCAGGTGCACCCTTCTCTTCTCTGATCCTCATCACTGCCAGAGGTGGACTTGAACCCCAGGACCGTCTCCACCGCCCACCGGCTTCACCGCACTCCCCCAGCCCCTGGCAGCTCAGTGAGCCTCCCCCGTCCCCCAGCACCTCTGCCCACAGCCCCCGCTGGTGAATACACTGCGCCCAGGGGGTCCGGATGCGGGATCCCCTCCGGGCCATCCACCGTGCCCACGGGGTGCGCCTGGCCGCCCGCGGGCTGGACGCCGCCTTTCGCGGGCATAATGTATGCCCCGCGCCGCCGCCACCCCGTCACTCGGTCCCAGCCGGTCTGCGGAGGCAGAGATAGTCCTTAATGAGAAGGGCCCCGGCTTTATCTGCTTTCTACTTCAGCCATTATCTCCCCCAGTCTATAGACACGCAGTTACCTCTGACAATAATGCTCAGAGGCAACAAATGCTGATGAGTTTTCTATGCAGTCCGCACAATAAGTCTATCAAAACAACCTCGGAAAATTATGAACCCCCGTGACAGACAAATACAACCAGCTCCGGCATGAATTTAGAGCCCCCAACGCTCCGTTTCTTTTAATTCTTCAGGCCTCTCTTATCTCTGCTGTTCCTCTTCTGGTAGGGAGATAACAGTAATTCTTCTCCGTGCTGGGTTTTTTTTTTTTCCTCTCTCTCTCTCCCTCCCCCCTCCTTTTTTTTTTTTTTTTCCACCCACTGAGTGAGATGTTTTCCGTGTCTTTCTGCTTGCTAAAGATAAAGGGTTAAAGACCAACTTATGTTGGGTGCTGGGAAGGGGGGAGGGGGCACGGGAAGGGGGGGGCCAAAAGTAATCAGCATTCAAGAGATTGCTATCAGAGAATCGGCGCAGAGAACAGTAATTTTGCTGGCTTTGGCGAGGGCTCTCTCCGCTCTCCCCCCACCTTTTTTTATGAATGCACGTAATGCCTGGAGTGTTGGGGCCAGATAAAAGAATTAGCGGCAGGCAGGGGGACGGAGGCCCGGAGAACAGGGGAGAATTAGAATGTCTATCTTTGTCTCTTCCGGCTCATCCAGCCAGCCGAGGCTCCCGGCTCGTAAACAATTTAATCTTTTTGCTACAGTTAAAATACAAAGACAGCAAGCCTCCTTCTTCCAAATGGAAACGGGAGGAGGAGCAAGAGGAGGAGGAGGATGGGGAGGTGGGGCTGGGGGGGTCCGCAGGGTGAGGGCCAGGCAGATAGGAAAGGGCTGACGCCAGAAACTTGGCTGCGGAGGGCTTAACCCCTTGGCCTTGAGACCTCAAGAACTGACCCCCCCCTCCCATCCATCCACACTGCCCCCGACTGGGGACACAGCCTAGACCTGGTTTGGCCCAGCCACTGGAGGAAGGGGGCACTGCAGGGGTTGGGGGTGGGGCGGTGCTGGAGGCAGTCTTGCTTCTTCAGAGGGTCCCTGGTCCCCTGTCTTCCAGGGAGGTGACAGCTGAGGCCATTCAACCCCATGCTTCCTCCCTTGGAAAGTAAGGAAAGCCAAGGCCTTTCTTTATTCCTCCTCCACCTCCTGCCTCTCCTCCCCTGGTTCCTTCTAAGCTCTGCTGAGAGTTCTCAAGTCTTGCAAAATGACTCGCTCGCCAGGCTGCAAGCTCCCTGAGGCTCAGGGGGTTATAGCGGGCATTGTGCCGCCGTGCTCCCTGCAGGGGGCAAGAATGGGGCTTTCTGCCTTGAAGCAGGGCTCCAGCTCTCCACCTACTGAGACCAGGGATGGAGAAGGAGGTCCTAGGGATGGAGAGAGGTAGAGATGAGATGTAAGGGCACATCCTTTCTCCCTTTTTCCTGTTCTTTCACACGGGCACACACACAGTGGAAGACCAGAACTCAGGAAACAACCTAGTCCAGAAGGAGAAGCCCCTCTGCAAGGACAGATCATTTTGAGGAACTTGAAAATAAGCCAGAAAAGTAGAAGCCTTCTAAGGGGTCCTAGAGATGAGTTTAGAGAAGGCGGGACCCCTCCAACCCAAGGGTGCCAGCAGCCCATGTGACTGGCCAGCTGGGCATCCCAAGGCAATCCAAACAGCCCCCACGTGCTCGTGGTGACACCACACTGTGGCCACTCTGAGCCATTCCAGCTGGACTCTTGTCCCAGACGACATGAAAAGCTCACTTCCCACAGGGCCAAGTTGGAAGCTGGTTCCTCCTCCTCTGCCCTTGTCTCTCCTGCACAGTACTCATCCCAGGGTACCGGCAGTGAATGCGCCGCCCCCTCTTGCTCGAAAGCTCTTAAATGGCCAGGAGCGTCCTCCTCACCCCTGGATGCCTGAACCCAGCACAGCACCTGGCCAAGCCGAGTGAACTCATGCTGAGTGATTCGGTAAATGAAGAGAGGAGTGAAGGCAAGGAAAGCTGGGTGAGAGGAGGGGGCTTCTTTGGGCACCAGACACACACTTGAGGAGGGGCCACCAGGCAAAGGACGGAGGATGAGGGCTCACAAGAAGCAGGATGGAGGTGTGGTCCCGAGAGCCAGTCCTTTCTCCCCAGGCTCCAGCACTGCAGCCATTCCGCTAATGGCAGGAATCAAAGCAGCGATCGGGCCTCAGCCACTGTCCAGTGAAACCCCAGCCCCTTGGCTTGGGTCCCTTCCCAGGCAGGCATGGAGGGAAATCGTGGGCCTTGGGGTCAAGGTCGCTGGGGGCACTCGCAGCTCTAACCTCTTGTGAGCTGTGTGTGTGGACTCCATCCAGTAGGTCCATCTCTCTGAGCCTCCTCAGCCCCCTATCTATAAAATGGAAATAATAATGACTCCTATTAATACCTTGTAGAGTTGGGTTAGCACAGAGTAGTTGGTCATATCAAAGAAGAAGAAGCAATGCCTTGTAACGACAAGCATAGCATAGCAGACACAGTAAACCAAGGATGCTGAAAACTGAAGCTCAAAGCTCCACAGAGAAGCTTCCATTTACAGTTGACCCTTGAACAGCCTGGGGGTTAATTTCAGGTGATAAGCTAGACATAACATATATGTCTAACATAACACATAGAACATATGCATAACATATACATATGTACAACATATGATATAACATATATATATATATGTAAAACTTAAATAACCTGTAACTTGGAGTTGGGCCTCCGTATCTCTGGGTCCTGCGCATCTCTATGTATTTACATAGTCCATCCTACCTCTGCTCTCTACTCCCTGGGAAACTAAGACTGGTCTGAGCCATGACTGAGGGGCAGGGATTGTAAAGTTGCTTCCCCCAGCTCCTCTGTCCCTCCCAGGCCTAGGAAAGGGGCAGTTCAGGATGAGCTCTTGGGAGACTCCAAGGGAGGTGGGGGCTAGTCACCTACTCCAGGGTTCACAGCTTTGCAAATAACCTCTAGCCTGCTGGCTTCCCTTCCAGTCCCTTCACATCTGTGACCTGGGCTAAACTCTCCCTCTGGTCCCAAATCCAAGCCCAACTTATTCATCCTTCCGCACCCTGACTCCAATGTTACCCTGAAAACGACCCCCCCACCAGTGTAGCCGAGGTGACGTGGGAGTGGAAAGTAGTGTATGAACATGGGTTTACATAAACAATGTTCAAATAATAGTGTTTAGTATTTATATCTTCAAACCAGGTAACAGTTATTTTCAAACATACATGAATTATATGTAATCTTGGTCATGTCCTAAGCCAGGATATCCCCAAATTATCCACATGTCGTAAAAGAATGCTAGATTCTGAGGCCAAGTCTGGAGATTCTGAATCAACATCTATGTGGGTGTTTTTAGATTTGGGGGGTGAGAAAGATCCCAGGTGATTGAGTTGAGAAGTCTAATTTGGGATCTGCCTTTAGCAGCACAGAAAATGGCTTCACTTTATTCATTAATTCAACTTTTTAAATTAATGAATTCATTAATTCAGTACTTTTGAGCCCCTTCTATCTTTGTGTTGCAGACACAGTTTGGGGGGCAGGACATAAGCCAAAAAACTCACGGGGCACAAACAGCAGTGTCTAACCATGCAGCTAGTCCCCACTCCCCAGCCGCAGTGGAAAAAAGCACCCAACACTGATTTGTCCCCTTCTGACATCCGTAGGGCTTAGTGTCTCTTCTCTACTTAAGAACAGAGCGAGTCAAACTCTTTGCCACCCCATACAGTGTCACCCCTCAGGCTCCTCTGTCCATGAGATTCTCCAGGCAAGAATACTGGAGTGGGGAGCCATTCCCTTCTCCAGGGGCTCTTCCCAATCCAGGGATTCAACCTGGGTCTCCTGCACTGTAGGCCGATTCTTTACCATCTGAGCCACCAGGGAAGCCCCAAGAATACAGCAGGAATACATATTAAGTAAGGATCTGTTAAGTGCCAAGCACTGTCAGTGTGTAACTATACCTCTGATTGAATTTAATCCATACTTTGAATTGGTAGTTATTGTTTTTTTATATTTCATTTATTTGGTTGCGCCAGGTCTTATTTGTGGTATGAAGGGTCTTCAATAGTCATTGTAGCCTGCGGGATCATTCAGTTGCAGCACGTGAACACTTAGTTGTGACATGTGGGTTCCAGTTCCCTGACAAGGAACCAAACCCGGGCCCTGTGCATTGGGCGTGTGGAGCCTCAGCCACTGGACCACCAGGAAAGTAGTTATTATTACTTCATATTATGAATGAGGACACAGAGGCACAAAGAGGCTGAAGAATTCACATAAGTTCACAATGCTAGCAAGGGACAGGGTATACCTTTCCACCGGAATTGTGTGCTGCTTAAGTGCAGGGTCTTGGCTTTCTGTTTTTTTTAATGATTAATCACAGTGTATACTGCTTAATCAGTCATTCATTCAAAAAACAGATAAACCACCCACTATGTGCAAGGCACTTGACTGTGGGGGGGGAGGGAATGAAAAAGACCCTGTCCTCAGAGTGCAGTTTAGCAGGTGAACTTGGGCAACGAGCACATAATTCAGAGGAAACGTATGAGTGCCTCCCAGGAGAGGGGCAGTAGCGAGTGATCAGAATCCGTGGAGAGAAATTCCTTCCAGCTTCAGGACTCGGAATGCCAGAAATCCAGAGGTCCTTGGCAAGCACGGAGGTCTTATTTCATCAGAGAGGTGACACAACTCACGCAAGGTCACACAGTTGGGTGTGCCATAAATACATGATGAATCGAAGGAGATTATTCACTAACTCCAATTACATCTTAACCGCTAATAACTTGGCGCTGGCTCCCCTAATGGGATTTCCTCCTTGGACATCAACTTTCCCTCCCCCTTCCACTGACATCGGCCAATTAGAGAAGGGCAGGTGCTGTGATTGGGGTCACCGTGAGAGCAAGGGATGAAGAGGACCACAGCTCACCCTCACCCACAGCTGAGAAGGAGGTGATCAGTTTCAGGTGCTCACAGCCTCTTGTGACGGCATCTAAGAGAAGCTCACGCACGTGGCACTTGGATGTCTATGTCCAAATGCCCCCAACATGAATGCCTACAGCATCCTTTCCGCACCATGTTGAAGACCAGCAGGCGTGGGGAGAGATGTAGAGCTATACGGAGAGACACTGAGGCAGACCAGCAGACCTGAAGACAGACACCGACAGGAGAGGAACGATAGCCCAAGAAACACACGCATATCCGAGCACAGACTAGGTACTGCCACCAAACTAGCCACTGAGAGAGTCACAGAGATCCAGAAAGATGCGGGCAGACACAAAGGCATTCTGGGCAGATTCAGGTATCCACTGATTTATTCCACTGGAATATATGTGTGCTTGAGTGCTCAATCGTGTCTAACTCTCCACAGTCCCGTGGATTGTAGCCCACCCGGCTCCTCTGTCCATGGGGTTTTCCAGGCAAGAATACTGGAGTGGGTTTGCCATTTCCTCCTCCAGGGGATCTTCCCGACCCAGGGATCAAACCCGCATCACCTATGTCTCCTGCATCACAGGTGGACTCTTTACCTGCTGAGCCATCAGGGAAGCCCACTGGAATGTACGAGGCACCTACTATGTGAAGGTGCAGGGCGCTCTTTGTCCGCACAGAGCTCATGCTCTGGTGGGAGAGAGCAGGCATGGGAACAGCAGTTTCAATACACGGAGCAGGAAACACAAAGATGAAAAGCAGCCCGGAGAAGCACAAAAAGACAGCCAGGGAGGAAAATACACAAAGAGAGACCCAGAGGTGCTGAGAAAGAGGAAGGCAGAGGTGAAAACACACAGAGGTGCTTAGAGAGGGCGAGAGATGTGCACAGGCACACACATACACATGCCAACACCTCTGCTCTGCATGGTGGAGTACAGGAGAGGTTCCTGCCCCGAGCCCCCTTCTCAGCAGACCCAAAGCTTCCTCCCGTGAGGATATGAGAGTGGGGCTTGGGGATGTCTAAGGTTTCTCCTGCAGGGGCCCAGTAGGCTTAGGTGTGGGAAGGGTCAGGCCCCGAGGATGGCAAACAAGATCTGCAGATATCGGCAGAGAAGAGCAAGATGGCAGCTGCTGACACTGCTTCCCATTCCCCACTGTCCCGGGAGCCAAGGCCACCAGCCCAGCTCCTGCAGATTCTCCATGACTATGTTTGGGTCAGCATACCTCTGCCACGAACCAAGAGCCCTTCAGCTGGCCCACTGCAGAGGAAGGGGGTCTCCTGACCTTAAGAAAGTCCCCCCGAACTTCTCTGGTGGCTCAGTGGTTAACGAATCCTCCTGCCAATGCAGGAGACTCGGGTTCGTTCCCTGGTCTGGGGAGATCCCACATGCCTCTGGGCAACTAAGCCCATGTGCCACAACCACTGAGCCTGTGATCTGAAGCATGGGAACCGCAACTACTGAGCCTGAGTGCCTAGCACCCATGCTCCACAACAAGAGAAACCACCACAATGAGATGCCCGAGCTCGCCGCAACTAGAAAAAAAGCCCATGCTGGAACAAAGACCAAAGCACAGCCAAAAACAAATAAATAGATAACAATTTTTTAAAAAAGAAAAAGTCCCCAGTCACCTAAGCCAGAACCATGCAGTCCTGAAAGCTAACATCCTTTCAGTCTAACTTGAGTCTCTCCAACTGGGGCTTATGTCCACCTCCAGTGGTAGAGGGCAGGAGCTCAAGGTCACAGAGCAGGTCTTTCCAATATGCCTACTTCATTCTGATCACCTGCTCAGGAGCCTGGCCCCGTGGAAGTCACCTAAAGTAGCACCCCTTGGAAGAGGTTCTAGACTGAGCTTCACTAGACAGAGGGCAAGTCAGAGACAGGATGGGGAGGAGGAACTGGGCCAAGATTTTGAAGAGGTAGAATTGGAAAGGGATCCTGACTCCTCACAGACAGGCTAAGTCATTTCAGCCAAGTCTGAATCTGTGCAACTGCATGAGCTGAAGCCCGCCAGGCTCCTCTGTCCATGGGATTCTCCAGGCAAGAATACTGGAGTGGGTTGCCATTCCCTTCTCCTCATAACACAGCCCCTTTACCCCACCGCCCCTGGCCACTGGTTCCTGGTGGAAGCCAGGAGCCCCTGGCTGACTTGAACCCACGGGGACACAGTCCACACCCCGAGGACTGGAGAGGGTTTGGATGCAGTTAGAGGACATGAGCTTGTCCCAGTACCCCACCCAAGCCCTACACGCATCTAACAGCACAGGGTCAGGCACCCCACGGGTCACCCGCCTCGGCCAGCCCCCTCCCACCACCTGAGCCCAGGGGCCACCTAATTTCCTCAGCATCCTTCCTCCTGCCACATTTCCATTCATTCCACAATTGTCTGTTGAGAGCCTCCTCCCTGGGCTGAGCACTGGGATGTGGAAGTGATAAAAACTAGACTCCCTGAAGGGGCTGATCAACCGGATTGGAAGCTCGAGGGAGGCCCACGCAGGGCCAGTAACCTCACAAAAGGCCGAACTGGAGCAGAGGGGATGCAGGGCAAGGGCTCACCCACCCGGTGGCCCCTGCCCCGGGCCTCTGCACCCCACCAGTCCCTCGATCCCTGCTCTCCTACCCAGCGCCGCCCAGCCTGGGCATCCCCCAACCGCGTGTGCCCGGCCCAGGCTACTCTCTGATTCCGCTCGCACCCCGCCGGCCTCTGCCACCTGACCGTGACCTTGACCCTGACCGTGACTCCGCGCTTGCGCTGCGGGACGCCGCCAGCACGCCCTCCTGCCGGCGTGCCGCGGGCTCTGTTGGCTCCACGGCCCGGAGCGCACCGGCCCTGTGGAGCGCGCTAGCGCGCGCCCGCCGCTCCTGGGGACGCGCCGGGGCCCGGGCGCGCGCTGCGCCTCCAGAGGCTGTGCCCGGCGCGCCCCCCGCATGTTAAGTGCGGGGCCCAGACTTAAGTAGCAATTAAGGCTGCCAGAGAAGAAAGAGGAGGGCAAACAGGCTGTTTATTTCCCTCCCTCCTCTATCCCCATTACACACACACCTCGTAGATGGAAGAAAAGAGGGTAAGAGTGAGAGAAAAGGGAGGAGGAGGGAAAAAAAAAAAAAAAAAACTAAACCAAACATCACTGCAATTAGGAGAGCCGGCTGGGGGAGAAGAAAAAAGATATGTATTAAATGGATGTTTCTGCACAAAAACCCCAGGCTGACAACATCTCTGGCCTTGTAAGGGGGAAATGACCGTGCCTTGGTGTTTACATAGCCGAAATCAGGGGGAATTATGCTGTCATACTGACAACTGTAGGAGGACAATTTTAAAATTACACCGTTCAACACCTTTAATGATTTGTAACAGAAGAGGTGTGGCTACTCCTATTAAATGTGTTGCCAAATCAATAAAAGGGATAATTGGAGTTGTTAGAGCAAATTATAGCCGCGTCTCTTCTGTTGCTGTAC
This sequence comes from Oryx dammah, assembly GCF_014754425.2. NCBI lineage: Eukaryota > Metazoa > Chordata > Mammalia > Artiodactyla > Bovidae > Oryx > Oryx dammah. The sequence goes on from NW_024070192.1 coordinate 49,040,942, forward strand.
AATGTTCCCTTGTAAACTGCTATTACAGGCAGTGCCGTATTTCTCTCTTATTTGGCCGCTTTGTAATGAGTTGGCATTTTGCGGCATAATAGTTCCACTTTCTTTTATGGAGCTCTTACTTTAACTTTTTCTCCTTTGTGCAGCCTATAATTTCCTCGCCCTCCCAGCCTCCCTGCCTGTTTTCAGAGGTGGCCGCACTGCCTGTCAGCAGCCTCTGGGTGATAAACTATATTATTTCACATTATTTTCAGGCCTTTTCAATTGGCAGTCGGATGGGGCTGAGGGGTAGATGAGTCTGAAGGGATGGGGCTGTGGAAGGCAGGGAGAGAGGAGACAGCGCCAGGAGGAGAACTAAAAATTCACAGAAATGGAAAGGAAAGGGGATGGGCAGGGGGTCCAAAGTGAATCTGAATCCCAGGGGCGAGGGACCTGGCCCTTCAAACACAGGACTTGGCAGAGGCTTCTGAGCTGAGCAGAGACTCTGCCTGGTGACTTGGCTATTGGTGTGATGAAGAGAGGGTGTGTTGCAGAACCCTGCCAGACCCCAGCTTCACCCTCAGCACCCTGGAATCTCCACCTTTCCCTGCTCCTAAAAGTAAACCCAACGAACAGCTCAGGAGCAAGGAGCTATTATTTCTCCCTACCCCGGCCCCATCCACCCACCTTCTCTGCCTGGGCAGAAAGAAGCAGGCATCCAGAGCTAAAGCCAGGCCACCGGAGGAGTGAAGATTGCACTCCTGGAAGCATCTAGGAACCCAGATGGACGGAGGAGCCTTAGAGGATGGACCATTCCCATTATAGACCAAGCCTGAAACCGCAGGGAATTCTAAAGCACCGCAGTCACAGCAGAGGCAGGGAGATGGAGACCATTGCAGGCCTGTTCCGGGGGATGTATCAAGAAACCAGAAGCCTAGCTTCCAGGCCTGAAAGTGCCACCACTCACCTCACCCACACACAGGGTTTGGACCCTGGCTGGAGAGGACTGTGCCCCTGGGCAGCTCTGGACCAGCCTCGCAATGTGTACCATTCAGTTCCCAAGACAGCGACAAAAATTCTAGCCCAGATAAACCTGACTCAGTCAGTCCCTGCGTCGGGTTACAGGACAATCAGTCGGAATCACTGAGAGGTCTCAGTGAAAGACAATTGGAAGCGAAACACCACTTTATTACTTCCACGGGGCTACCATCCCTGGAACCCATCTGCTGCCAAGCAGCGTGGCAGCAAGACCGGCTCGGATGAGCAGATAAGACTTGATGGTGAGCAAATAAGATCCATCTGCAATGAGCAGCATCAGTTTGCTTGCCAACAATGAACAAAGTCCTAATTCTCTATGGTAGGTGCCTTATGGCCTTTGGAGTGTCCTCTTGTTTCTATCCTTCATGGTTCAGGCTAACTTTTTTTTTTTTCCCAAGAAAGCAAATGAAAGTCAGCTTGCTTAGGTGCGACGAGAAGAAGTTTTAGATGATTAAGGTTTGAGTGAATGCCATTTAGCCTGTGACAGATTTCCAGGTACCTGTCACCAAGCTCCCTAATTTGAGCAATAATCAGTCCCATACAATCCCAGCAAAATGAAAACGTGTGGACAGTCCCATAGCATCTGCTTTCAGCAAGAAGGTGACATTTTTCTTTATACTAGTCTGTACTGACAGTACTTCAATTCAAAGAGTTAACTATCAATCCAACCCAGGTTACCAGCCTCTGATATTCCAGGCACTGTACTGACTGTTAGGGATCCAGCGGTGAACAAAAAGGACATCGTCACCGCCCTCCAGGAGGGCACCACAAATGCCACGATGAGCAAGACAGGTGTCAGGCTTGCTCCTATGCAGCTTATGGTCCAGTAGCAAAGCTAGACATCAATCAGATCATCATATGAATATGTAATTGCAGAATGTGATGAATACTGGGAAGGAAACTTAAGCAGGAAATTTACACTACATATTAGGAATACCACTCACTGCAGATGTACTGGGCAGATGGGACTAGAGAGGCCCAAAGCAGGAAGAGGAAGACTGGTCCTGGTGGGCCAGGGGGTCACAGAAAAGTCAGACAAAACTTAGCGACTAAAGAACATTAAAGTTAAATATAAGTATACACTGTGACCCAGAGTAAAGCCCACCAAAAGACATGAGCTTTATTTTTATTTGTAGTAGCAAAAAACCAGAAACAAATGTCCAACAGCTGCAGAATGGGCAAATAAACCATGGTCTATCCACAGTGGAACGTTGTACAGCAATGACAAAGAACAGTCTACTGTTAAACACCACATGGATGAATCTTGCAATAGAAGAGAAGATATACTGTATGTTTCTATTTATATGAATTTCAAAATGGGCAAACAAATCTATAAGGACAACAATCAGAATAACTTATGTTGGGGAGGGATAATGACCATGACATGTGGTAAAGCTGGGAACTTCTATATCTCCATCTGGACGGTGGTTACAATAGGGTAAAATCTCATCAAACTGCATTTCAGGTTTGCACACTTTGCTAAATGTTGCACCTCAAAAAAAGCTTAGTGAAAAGAATTGACAGTGGTTTAGACTAGGAAGGTGGCAGAGGTGATGGCGAGATGTGGACAGAATAGAGAGAGAGTTAACACGTAAGATAATACCTACCTAGCTTGCCTTGCCAAAGTGTCCTGAGGCTTGAATGAGATCATATACAGGAAAGGTTGTCAGCCAGTGGCTTTCTTGCTGTGAAAATTCCAACTAAAACAAAAAGAATTTCTGGCTCAGAGCTAATTTGTTTTAGATGGCCCCACAACACCCACCTCTCCCACACCCCAGAGGAAGAGCATAATGAAAGTGTTTGCCTGAAGTATGGGATTCCTTGTTTTACAGAAGGTGTAGTTTCAATAGAAGCCTCAGCAGCAGCCTGGGATCGACTGGGCTCGGAGACACGCAGGGCTTCCTGGTAGTAAAGAGGCCACTTGCTTTCTAGCTGCAGTGTAACCACTAGTGGCTGCCCCCAAGTCCCTCTTTATCCTAATTGCATTGAATCACACCATTTTCCTGTGATAACGGGATTTCCACGGGTGGCACGGGGTTGCAGCTAAGACCGGATAAGGCTGCTGCTAGTGAAACAGGATGAGAGCGCCTAAGGGGAGGCCACGGAGAGCTTCCCCAGTGCCCTCCCCGACAGCCATGTGCGGTAGGCATTTCTAACGCATAAGGGCATTAAAGCTCAGAAGGGGAAGGGGATTGCCCAACCCAAGCTGGTGGGAGCAGAACTAAACTGTGAAATTTAGGTCTGGTCCACTGCCCTGCTGGTCTACTAGTGTTGCCCCTCCTTCCCCACAGCCCAAGCTCTGAAAGCATCAACTATCAGTTCAGTTCAGTCGCTCAGTTGTGTCCGACTCTTTGCGACCCCATGGTCGCATGCCAGGCCTCCCTGCAGCACGCCAGGCCTCCCTGTCCATCACCAACTCCCTGAGCTTGCTCAGACTCATGTCCATTGAGTCAGTGATGCCATCCAACAATCTCATCCTCTGTCGTCCCCTTTTCCTCCTACCTTCAATCATTCCCAGCATCAGGGTCTTTTCCAGTGAGTCAGTTCTTCACATCAGGTGGCCAAAGGATTGGAGCTTCAGCTTCAGCATCAGTCCTTCCAATGAATATTCAGGACTGATTTCCTTAAGCTGAAAATTCCTTAAGTTGCCATAGTTGAAAGCATCGACTAGAAAAAAGCCGAATTCACCATCCTTGACAGACATAGGCCTAGATATAAAGTGTCACTGTTAGTAACCTCATTCAGCAGGCCCCCTCTTTTTGATCCCTAGAGGGGCACCACTTCATGGCTTACTCATCTTGAAGGTCCCCCGGGCAGCAGGGCTGCTCAGAAGGGGAGAGTCCAACACAGTACTCATAATGTGGACGTGGCCCAGTCATACCTGCCCTGAAAGTTTCTCAGGCCAAGATCAACCCGGTCATGGTCCACGGGGTGGAATTGTGGGTCTAGATCAAGTTCCTGTCTGTGAGCATGACAGGTAGCAAAGCACCCATCTTGAGGGGAAACCTTGGGTTCGCCTACACGGGGATCCTCCAGGCCACCGGCACACGAGACCTTCCAGGTGGGAAGAACACTTAGCCATCTCCTTTAGTCTTAGGATGTTGTCCACTCCTCTGGGTTCCAAAACCTGAGGATCTTCCCACCCTCGGTGGGTGATTGGAAATTCTGAGGCTTCCTTCAGCATGCTCAGGGAACAGTGCAGTTTTGAAATGTTCTCCAGTCCAGGGAAAATGTCCAGCTTAGGACGGTGAAGAAAAGTCTCAGTCCAAAGACTCAAAGGGGAAGAGAAAACCTACTTTTCTTTAATGCAAATTAATTTCCATTTGGAGTCTTCATTCCACTAGTAACGGGGGGCAGGGGGTGGGGGGTGTGGACAATTCAGTCTCAGGCATGTCTGTTTTTTCTCCAGCTCTTTTCCTTTCCCTAGACTTGTAAGTTACAGCGGTGTATTAGTACTGATGTCGAGGAGGGACCATATGACTCACCGTGTTATCTGTTCACTCTCTAAGAGGACCTTCTTTCTTGCCAAAACTTACGCCTTCAGGTCTGTGCTGTATGGGACCATGATGGAAAGCACATTGGTGATTTGCTGCTCCTATCCTGGGAACACCATTCCCCCTGCAGGCACAGATGCCAACTGTCTAGAATCACCTCTCAGCTACGCCCTCTGGGATCTTGGGGCCTCATCATCTGAGGTCCAGCAACACCTAAATTCTCAGCCTGGAAACTGTCCATTCCCCCCAGGCTCCTGAGGTTTTGAAGACCTAAGCTACAAAGCCTTCATAATCTCCACTTTCTACCCCGCTATGGTACTGAGGGGTGGAGGGAGGGGAAGTTGTAAAGGCTGAAAAGAAAAAACAGTAAGCATTTCAAAAATACCCCACCACAGGAGTGATATTTATGCAGTCCTTTTATTCAACAGTAAACATTTATTGTACACGTAGAATGTGCCAAGTAAAATGCTGAGGTTGGGAAAAAAAAAAAAGACCTAAAGACCAAAAGAACTATAGGAGACTGATGTAAAGGGGAAGTCACACTCTGGCCTCACACTGCCTGGGTTCTTTCTAATCATGGCTCTGTTACTCCAGCCCTGGAACTTCGTGCAAGTTCCATAACCTCTCTACCTTCAGTTTCCTCATCCATAAAATGGACTCAACACATGGTTTAAATGCAGCAATATTTATCTTTTCTAAAGTAACTAAACACAGTGCTTGGCACACAGCAGGTGCCTATTAATTGTGGTCATCATGCCAAGGAAGCCATAAGAGCTCAGAGGAGAAGTAGCTGAGCCCTAGGTGACATAAAAGCAACAAGGAAGGGACTTCCCTGTGGCCCAGCAGTCAAGAATCCGTCTTACAACTAAAAAAGACACATGTACCCAATGTTCTTTGCAGCACTATTTACAATAGCTAAAACATGGAAGCTGGAGAAGGCAATGGCACCCCACTCCAGTACTCTTGCCTGGAGAGTCCTATGGATGGAGGAATCTGGTGGGCTGCAGTCCACGGGGTCGCTAAGAGTTGGACACGACTGAGCGACTTCACTTTCACTTTTCACTTTCATGCATTGGAGAAGGAAATGGCAACCCACTCCAGTGTTCTTGCCTGGAGAATCCCAGGGATGGGGGAGCCTGGTGGGCTGCCGTCTATGGGGCCACACAGAGTCGGACACGACTGAAGTGACTTAGCAGAACATGGAAGCAACCTAGATGTCTGTTGACAGATGAATGGATAAAGAAGCTGTGGTACAATGGAATATTACTCAGCCATAAAAAAAGAACACATTTGAGTTAGTTCTAATGAGGTGGACGAGCCTAGAGACTATTAGACAAAGTGAACTAAGTCAGAAAGAGAGATATAAATATTGTATACTGATGCATATATATGGAATCTATAAAGATGGTACTAATGAATTTACTTTCATGTCAGCGATGGAGAAACAGACATAGAAAGCAGACTTAGGGACACATCAGGAGGGGAGGAGGGAGAGGGTGAGACATATGGACAGAGTAACATGGAAACTTACAATACCGTATGGAAAATAGATAGCCAATGGGAATTTGCTGTATGAGTCGGGGGAACTCAGACAGGGACAATGTAACAGTCTGGAAGTGCGGGATGGGGAGGGAGTTGGGAGGGAGGTTCAGGAAGGAGGGGACATGGGTGTACCTATGGCTGACTCTTGTTGATGTATGACAAGAAAACGACAAGATTCTGTAAGGCAAATATCCTTCAATTTAAAAAATTAAGTGGCCAAAAAAAAAAAAAAATCTGCCTTACAAGGCAGGGGATGCAGGTTCCATCCCTCATCTGGGAACTAAGCTCCCACATGCCACAGAGCAACTAAGCATACATATCACAACTCCTGAGTCCATCTGACACGACCAGCGTCTGTGTGCCGCAGTGAAAGGTCCTGTATGACACAGTGAAGATCCCCCGTGCTGTGACTAAGACCCAACGCAGACAAATAAATAATATCTTAAAAAGCAATAATTACGTGCTAAATGATCTTTTTACTAAAAAATATATATATACTTAAGTATAGAGGGAAAAAGAAAAAAAGGGAGCAATCAACCATAGTCTCAACACCCAGAATTCACACTATGAGAATCTTGGGACATCTTTTTTTTTTTCCTAAAGTAAAACCACCTTTTTGCTTTTGTAAGCATTATCCACACTTGCTCTAAAAATTCAAACAATGACTAAAAATTCCAAGCTGAGAGTAAACAAATTCCCTTCATATCTCACCACTTGGTCACTGATGGATTTTTAGGGTGGGGAATGTTGGGGGTGATGATGGAGTTTGTGTATTAGAAAGATCACAGACTGCTGGGCGGGGGACAGTCTGGAGGTAGACCAGGGAAGAGGCAGGAAATGACGAGGTCCCACCCTACACGGTGACAGAGGGAAAGAAAGAAAAGGACGAGCTGGATTGGGATGGACGGTGGGGACACGCCCTCCAGTAGGCATTCTGAATGCTTTCCTTGCTTCCAGCTGAGTCCCTGGAAAGCCATATAGCTGGACCGCACTAACTTAGCCTTCTGCAGGATCGCCTTCACTGGGTCTGAGCTTTCACACTGTGCCCTCGGCTTTTATTGAGGGCAGATGCCAGAAACAGCCACATGAAGATCAGGGATGGCTGCGCCTGCTGTAAATCTCCAATGGAAGCCTTTGTCCACTTGCTCTCTGAGTCCCTGAGCAGCAACTCAGGTGATGGCTACCTATTTGAATGTAGTAGCCGGGAATGTCAATCCTAAAGGAAATCCGTCCTGAATACTCATTGGAAGGACTGATGCTGAAGCTGAAGCTCCAATCCTTTGGCCACCTGATGCGAAGAACCAACTCATTGGAAAAGATTCTGATGCTGGGAAAGACTGAAGGCAGAAGAAGGGGACAGGGAAGCCTGGCATGCTGCAGTCCATGGGGTCACAAAGAGTCGGACATGACTGAGCAGCTGAACTGAACTGAACAAGGAATGGGGCTTCCCTGGTGGCTCAGTGGTAAAGAATCCGCCTGCCAATGCAGGAGACACAGGTTCAACCCCTGGGTCAGAAAGATCCCCTGGGGAAGGAAATGGCTACCCATTCCAATATTCCTGCCTGGGAAATCCCATGGACATGGGTTACAGTCCATGGAGTCATAATGAGTCAGACACAATTTAGTGACTAATCCAGAATAGCAGCCAGGGAACAGTTTGTTTCTCTTGAAAAAAAAAAAAAAAAAGTAGCAGATTTTTTTTCTCCCATATAATGAAAATGATGTGATCCAATAGTTTTCCCCTTTTGCCCTTGTTGCCAAGAAGCTCAGAGCCTAACTTCATGTTATATCAGCTCTATGCCTAGACACCTTTACCTCTTCACTGCTTTTCCATCTTAATTTTGATAACTTTGTTGCAAATGTATCTTTTGAGAAAATCTTTTATGAAATAAAAACTCCCACTTTGAGGCTGGTGGACAATAGATGTTGGGAAAGTGTTTGATGAGTGAATGAAGGAATAAATTAAAAAGTCAGATTTTAATTCTGCTTGGGAGCCAAGCAGGGTGATTCAGAGGCAGATATCTCTTGTGGCCATGGGTGCAGCCCACAGGAAATAATGGGGCATTTAAGGAATTAATAAGGAATTAATGAAACAGTCTCTTTTGGATTGAGTTCATATAACTTATTCTCAGAGCCTAAGTACTATTCAGGAAACACTGAGCCAGTGAAGGGAAGAAACAGTATGAGTATGTGTGTGTGTGTGTGTGTGTGTGTGTTTGATCCTCTGAACTATCCTTGGCAACAACTACCCTCTGCCTATCAAATTTCTGCCTGTCCTTAAGTGCGTAAGGCAAGTTACCCCCGGATCCCAGTACATGATTATAGTTGTAACCCATTTTGCGAATATAGGATCTTACAAGAGGCTTCCCAGGTGGCTCAGTGGTAAAGAATCTGCCTGCCCATACAAGAGATGCAGGTTCGATCCCTGAAGTCAGGAAGATCCCCTGGAGGAGAATATGGCTACCTACTCTAGGATTCTGATTCTTGCCTGGAGAATCCCATGGACAGAGGAGCCTGGTGGGTTACAGTCCATGGGGTCGCAAAGAGTTGGACACAACTTGGTGACTGGGCATGAGTACACGGTATCTTAGAAACATATTGCCTCTCATTCCATTTTCCAACAGCCCTGTGAAGGGCATGGTGCTAGCCTCGTCTGTATTTTGCAGATGAAAATAATCGGGGGTCTCGAGCTGTGCAGTCCCTTAAGGTTGGCCACTAGCCATACGTAAGCTACCAAACGCTTGAAATTTGTCTAGTCTGAATTGAATTTGGCTCCCAGTGTAAAATACACAAATGATTTCAAAAACAGTTCCCCAAAATATAAAATATCTCATTAATAAGTTTTATGTCAATTACATGTCAAAATGACAATCTTTTCATTATATCGAACTAAATAAAATATACTCTAGCTAACTAATTAAAATAGACTCTAAATTCGCCTGTTTCTTTTTACTTTTAAAATGTGGCTACTAGGAAATTCAGACTCAAACATACAATGGTGTTCTGGATTTCTGTATAAATAGATAGTATTTATTCCGTATAAAAACATTTCCGAATAAATAAATACTTCAGCGCCTACGGGCCATACAGTCTCTGTCACAACTACTCTGCCACTGTAGTTCGAAAGATATCAGCCAGAGGTGATAGTCAGTAAATGGGAGTGGCTGTGCTCCAACGATTATATTTACAGAAACAGCCAGCAGGCTGAGCAGTAATTGACTGATTCTTGCTCTAGAGCAAAAAGAAGCAACAGAGTGCAAGAGCGTAGGACTGGGAAGAAGAGAGGTTTGTATCTGCCTCTGCCTGTTGCCAGCTGTGTAACCGTGAGTGGATTACTTAACTACTCTGAGCCTCAGTTTCTTTGTCCACAAAATGGGGATAACTAGTCTAATAGAAAGTGGGCAAAGGGAGGAGGGGGGCTCAAGAGGGACGGGACATATGTACACCAATGACTGATCCATGTTGATGGATGGCAGAAACCAGCACAATACTGTAAGTATCCTTCAATTAAAAATAAATAAACCTTTTAAAAGAAAGGAAAGCAAGTGGGCAAAGGGAATCCCCTGGCTGTCCAGTGATTAGAACCCTGGATTTTCACTGCTGAGGGCCCTGGTTGGAGGAACTAAAACCTTGCAAGTGGCTAAGAAGCATAGCCAAAAAAAAAGAAAATGGGCAAAGAATACCAACGAACAATTTATAGCATGCAGATGGCTGAGAGGTGTAGAAAATATGTTTAACTTCACTGCAAGAAACAGTGAAGACTAAGACAGTAACAAGTTGAAAGGTTTTTTTTAAATTATAAAGTGTGTACTTAAGTGCATGCCTTCTATATAGTTAATGGGGATGTAAATAGATATAACTCTCTTGGGAAGCAATTTGGCAATCAGTTCAGTTCAGTCACTCAGTTGTGTCCAACTCTTTGGGATTCCATGGACTGCAGGACACCAAGCTTCCCTGTCCATCACTAACTCCCAGAGTTCACTCAAACTCGTGTCCATTGCATCAGTGATGCCATCCAACCATCGCATCCTCTGTCGGCCCCTTCTCCTCCCACCTTCAATCTTTCCCAGCATCAGGGTCTTTTACAGTGAGTCAGTTCTTTGCATGAGGTGGCCAAAGTACTGGAGTTTCAGCTTCAGCATCCATCCTTCCAATGAATGTTCAGGACTGATTTCCTTTAGGATAGACTGTTTGGATCTCCTTGCAGTCCAAGGGACTCTCAAGAGTCTTCTCCAACACCACAGGTCAAAAGCATCAATTCTTCGGCACTCAGTTTTCTTTACAGTCCAACTCTCACATCCATACATGACCACTGGAAAAACCATAGCTTTGACTAGATGGACTTTTGTCAGTAAAGTAACGTCTCTGCTTTTTAATATGCTGTCTAGGATAGTCATAGCTTTTCTTCCAAGAACAAGGGTCTTTTAATTTCGTGGATGCAGTCACCATCTGCAGTGATTTTGGAGCCCCCCAAAATAAAGTCTGTCACTGTTTCCATTGTTTCCCCATCTATTTGCCATGAAGTAATGGGACCAGATGCCATGATCTTAGTTTTCTGAATGTTGAGTTTTTTCCACTCTCCTCTTTCACTTTCATCAAGAGGCTCTTTAGTTCTTCTTCACTTTCTGCCATTAGAGTGGTGTCAACTACATATCTGAGGTTATTGATATTTCTCCCGACAATCTTGATTCCAGCTTGTGCTTCAACCAGCCCTGCATTTCGCATGATGTACTCTGCATATAAGTTAAATAAGCAGGATGACAATATACAACCTTGACGTACTCCTTTCCCGATTTGGAACCAGTCTGTTGTTCCGTGTCCAGTTCGAACTCTTGCTTCTTGATCTGCATACAGATTTCTCAGGAGGCAGGTCAGGTGGTCTGATATTCCAGTCTCTTTAAGAATTTTCCACAGTTTGTTGTGATCCACACAGTCACAGGCTTTGGCATAGTCAATAAAGCAAAAGTAGATATTTTTCTGGAACTCTCTTGCTTTTTCCATGATCCAGCGAATGTTGGCAATTTGATCTCTGGTTCCTCTATCTTTTCTAAATCCAGCTTGAACATCTGGAAGTTCATGGTTCATGTACTGTTGAAGTCTGGCTTGGAGAATTTTGAGCATTATTTTACTAGCATGTGAGATGAGTACAACTGTGCAGTAGTTTGAGCATTCTTTGGCATTGCCTTTCTTTGGGATTGGGAATGAAAACTGACCTTTTCCAGTCCTGTGGCCACTGGTGAGTTTTCCAGATTTGCTGGCATATTGAGTGCAGCACTTTCACAGTATCATCTTTTAGGATTTGAAATAGCTCAACTGGAATCCCATCACCTCCTCTAGCTTTGTTCATAGTGATGCTTCCTAAGGCTCACTTGACTTTGCATTCCAGGATGTCTGGCTCTAGGTGAATGATCACACTATCATGGTTATCTGGGACATGAAGATCTTTTTTGTACAGTTCTTCTGTGTATTCTTGCCACCTCTTCTTAATATCTTCTGCTTCTTTTAGGTCCATACAATTTCTGTCCTTTATTGTGCTCATCTTTGCTTGAAATGTTCCTTTGGTATCTCTAATTTTCTTGAAGAGAACTCTAGTCTTTCCCATTCTATTGTTTTCCTCTATTTCTTTGCATTGATTGCTGAGGAAGGCTTTCTTATCTCTCCTTGCTATTCTTTGGAACTCTGCATTCAAATGGGTATATCTTTCCTTGGCAATATGGATCAAAAACCTTTAATAATTTATACCTTTGATCCTGTAATTCCACTTCAAGGAATCTCTTAAGAAAATAATCAAAGATGTAGATAGAGATCTATGTACAAAGATGTTCACTCTAGTGTTATTTATAATAGTGAAAAAAACTGGAAGCAACTTATACATTCTGTAATTTGCATAATGGCTAGATGAATATTGATTTGATCAATACTGAGCAAACATTAAAAATTATGTTTAAGATATTTAAAAGGAAAATGTGTCCATTGTAATGTCAAGTGGGAGAAGAGGTACAGGACTGTATAAACCATGTTATTCTGAGAGTAGAAGTACGGAGCACAAATATTTGCATAGAAAAAAGGGGCAAAAATGCACAGAGATGCTGCCCAGTGTTATCTCAGGGTGGAGGGATTATATGTTGAATCTATTTTCTTTCTTTGTTGCTGTCTTTGTTTTCTAATATTCTTCATTTAAGATGTACTATATGTACTTTATACTCAGAAAATTAATATTATAAATACCTTAAGGCCTCAACCGAATCAAAATATGGGCAAAGCATATACATAGATGAGATATAAAAAGGGCAAAGAAGGACTTCCCTCGTGGTACATTGGATAAGAATTCACCTGCCAACGCAGGGGACATCAGTTTCATCCCTGGAGTGGGAAAATCCACATGCCTCGGAGCAAATAAGCCTGTGTACCACAACTACTGAATCTGTGCTCTAGAGCCCACAAGCCGCAACTACTAAAGTCTGCATACTCTAGGGCCTGAGAGCCACAACTAATGAGCCCCTGTGTGGCGGCTGCTGAAGCCCACTTGCCTAGAGCCTGTGTTTTGTAACAGGAGAAGCCACCACAGTGAGAAGTCTGCATTCCACAACTGGAGAGCAGCCCCGCTCTCTACAACTAGAGAAAGCCCAATGCAGCCAGAAATAAACAAATAAATATAGCAGTGTGTATATGTCAAAAATAAATAAAGGGCAAAAAAATAGAAAAAAAATAGCAAATAAACATAAAGCTCCTCAGTCTCAGTGGTAATCAGTCAAATTAAAACAATAAAAGCTTTTTTTTTTTCATACACAGCTTAACAAAAAAGGAAAAAAGATGCATCAAAGGATACAAGGCGATGAGGGGCCTCTCATACACTTTGCAGGGAGCATGAAGCCTTTTTGGAGGATGGTTTGGCAACAGCTATAAAAACGTTAAGGCATATTTTGCTGCTGCTGCTAAGTCACTTCAGTCGTGTCCGGCCCGTCTGCAATTCTACTTCTAGGTATTGAGCACATGGGCACGAAAGGGCTGCACTGGAATATTCAGGGAAGCACTGCTCATTGCATTCAATATAAAAGAACTGGAAACAGCCCACCCGTCTCCTACATCATAGGCAGATTCTTCACCAACCAAGCCACCATGGAAGTACATATACATAAATATATGTGTGTGTGTGTGTGTGTGTGTGTGTGGTGTGTGTGAAAATTCTACCTCATAGCTCTTTGAAGGAAAGGGAGATGGGAAGGTAGAACGTGGCCAGGGTACAATGAGGCAACACGGAGCTTCTCCCTTTGATTCCATAAGCTTCTCTTATTAAAAGCTTTGGGTCAATGGCTCTGGTGATAGACTCAGTTTAGTTCAGTTCAGTCGCTCAGTCATGTCTGACGGTTTGCAACCCCATACACTGCAGCACGCCAGGCTTCCATGTCCATCACCAACTCCCAGAGCTTGCTCTAACTCATGTCCATCGAGTCAGTGATGCCATCCAACCAGCTCATCCTCTGCTGGCCCCTTCTCCTCCTGTCTTCAATCTTTCCCAGCATCAGGGTCTTTTCTAATGAGTCAGTTCTTCGTATCAGGAGAACTTCAGCTTCTCATGTTTTGGAGCTTCAGCTTCTGCATCAGTCCTTCCAAAGAATATTCAGGACTGATTTCCTTTAGGTTGACTGGTTTAATCTCCTTGCAGTCCAAGGGACTCTCAAGAGTCTTCTCCAACACCACGGTTCAAAAGCATCAATTCTTTGGCGCTCAGCTTTTTTTATGGTCCAACTCTCACATCCGTACGTGACTACTGGAAAAACCATAGCTTTGACTAGATGGACATTTGTTGGCAAAGTAATGTTTCTGCTTTTTAATATGCTGTCTAGCTTTGTCATAGCCTTTCTTCCAAGGAGCAAGCATCTTTTAATTTCATGGCTGGGCTGAAATCCTGGTTCCCCCTTATTGCATGAGTCTGGAGAAGTCGATTAACCTCCGCAAAACCTCAGTTTCCTCATCTATAAAATAGAGACGACACAGTAGCTGTCTCATGAAGTTGTGGAGGAAATGAAACAGGACAGTACTTAGCACAGAACCACCATCCCTAGAACCATGATGATCAGACGCACGGCACTTAAAATACTTCCATTAAATACTTGCACAAAGATAGAAATATTAAAAGGGCCAACAGATTTATATACACCTAAATGACAGTAAAGATCTCAAACTGGGGAGGGAGCTGTGAAGAAGCAGGTATGTGGCACACAGTAGATTACGAGTTTAAGAGCTTCACCTCTGGAGTCAGCTTGTCTCAGAATCTTCCGGAATCTTCCAGAGTCTTCCACATGCTGGTTGTGCAAATTCTCTGCACCTTAATTTCTCAGCATCCCAGTTTCCTCATCTACAGAGTACCAGTCTTCCAAGGTTGTGAGGATAAAGTGAACTTATATGGGCTAAGCTTCTTGAGAAAGTGCTTGACACAGAGAAAGCATTACCTATTCTGGCTATTGCTATTGATAGTACTATTGCTGCTGCTGCTGCTGCTGCTAAGTTGTTTCAGTTGTGTCCGACTCTGTGCGACCCCATAGATGGCAGCCCACCAGGCTCCCTTGTCCCTGGGATTCTCCAGGCAAGAACACTGGAGTGGGTTGCCATTTCCTTCTCCAATGCATGAAAGTGAAAAGTGAAAGTGAAGTCACTCAGTCGTGTCCAACTCTTAGGGACCCCATGGACTGCAGCCTACCAGGCTCCTCCGTCCATGGGATGTTCCAGGCAAGAGTACTGGAGTGGGCTGCCATTGTCTTCTCTGGATAGTACTGTTAGCCACACAGTGATAGTAGGGGTACGGCAACCACTGTGCTGTGCTTAGTCACTCAGTCGTGTTTGACTCCTTTTGATCCCATGGACTGTAGCCCACCAGGCTCCTCTGTCCAGGGGGATTCTCCAGACAGGAATACTGGCATGGGTTGCCATGCCCTCCTCCAGGGGATCTTCCCAACCCAGGGATCGAACCCAGGTCTCCCGCATTGCAGGCAGATTCTTTACCATCTGAGCCACCAGGGAAGCCCAACCACCACCACGTCTATTGCTAAATGTCTTATCTCTCCCCAAGAGGCCCCCCAGACTCCTCCAGGGCAGCAACAACATCTCATTCTTATGAGCCTCTCACCGGTGCCTGACAGATAGTAGGCACTTATATATTTGCAAGATTGCTATCACTGCTTTAGTTTGACGTAGCGTTTCAAAACCAGAGCGAGAGGCAGCCAGAGAGAATGGGAAGAACATGAGCTTTGGAGGAAGGTGGCCTTGAATTCCAGTCCTGATGCCTATCCCACCTGGGTGACCTCCGGCTGGCATGTCATTGACTGAGTCTCCCTGATCCTCAGGGTCCTCACCAGTGAGATGGCTTAATAATATTTTATATCTGGTAAGGTCATTGAGAAAATAAAGGAGGTACTTCATGTAACCCCACCTCCCCATCCCTCAACAGAAGTCCAACAATGCTGGCTCCTTAATGCTATTCTCTACGCTGGCTTCATAGGGATGGGAAAGGCAAGTGCATACTAAGCCTGCTTGGATGTTTGGATCATAATTAGACATCACCACACATCTATTCTGGAGAAGGAAATGGCTACCCACTCCAGTATTCTGGCCTGGGAAATCCCATGGACAGAGGAGCCTAGTGGGCTACAGTCCATGGGGATCGCAAAGTCAAACACAACTGATAGATTAATAGTTTCACTTTCACACATCTATTCACGGTACACCACAACTTGGACCAAATGCCTAACAGGAAATAGCCACTTAAAATGCAGAATTTGCCAAGTTATGAATAGGTAGTAACTTCCTAGAGGCTGAGTTGTAGAAAACAAAGGTGGGTGGGAGGGTAGAATCAAATAATAAAATGAGCAGCAACAATAGCGATAGTGTCTGTGCTGGGCACAGAGCTAGGCATCTCACATCTATTAACATCTTTCTTCTTTACAATGTTCCTATAAGGTTTCGTTCCCAGTGTGTGTGTGTGTGTGTGTGTGTGTGTGTGTGTGCGCGCGCACACAAGCGCGCGTGCTCAGTAGCTCAGTCAGATCTGACTCTTTGCAACCCCACGGACTGAAGCCCTCCAGGCTGCTCTGTCCATGGGATTTCCCAGGCAAGAATACTGGAGTGGGTTGCCATTTCCTTCTCCAGGGGATCTTCCTGACCCAGGGATCGACCCCAGGTCTCCTGCACTGGCAGGCAGGTTCTTTACTACTGAGCCACCAGGAAAACCCATTCCCAATATAATAAACCCCAACTTAGAGATGTGGAAATGAGTCTGAAAGCAGTGAAGAAACTCTCCCAAGGTCAAAGATCAGGAAGCGGCAGAGCAAGAACCTGAACTGCAGACCCTCTGTTTCTAGGACTCAAATAGTGAACGTGTCTCCTCTGAGGGAGGTAGGACAGATGCACACACACACACACACACACACATGCACGCACACGCACCTCAGCGCCCACCCGAGGCATGGATGGCTATGTCTGCAAAGGTGAGGTGAGAAGTCTCACCTCACTTTGTTTCCTGTAGGGGAGGAAAAGGGGCCTCCCACAGCACACCTGGGCAGAGCTGAGCACCCGAGTCCCAGCGTCTGCGCTCCTAGTTCAGCAGGAGCAGCTTTCATCCTTCCTGGACACACAAACGTGTCTACACCAATTTTTTTAAGTCTGTACTTTTCTGAATGAGTATACATCTTTACATAAAAATGAACACACAAAAATAAAAATAAAGGCTCCAGAAGGTTGGGGAGCCAGGAGTCGGTGTTCAGGATCACAGAGCAGTGAAAAGCAGAAAAGACTCAGCTGTGCTGCCCTCTTGGGGCCGGCAGATGGCGGGGCAGGGGCAGGGGGCCAGGGAGAGAGCGGCCCCAGCTTGGTCTAAGCAGCAACCTTCACCCTCCCAAGACTGGAGCACACTTGGGCCCAGGGAGTATCTTGGCGCTGGGTACCCTGGACCACCCTGCGCTCTGGCAGTGACGGGCTATCTGGTTATCTGATAACTATTCCTCCTTGCAGGGTGGACAAGGCCTCAGCATTAGACAGGAGGGCAGACGGCATCATGATAGAGATGAGAAAACAGGCCCAGTGGGACCCATTCCTGGATCCTCTTAGTTAATCTCCGGAAGTTGTGCTTTGTGAATGGGCAAGGGCTCTGAGTGAAAATTTAATGCATGAGAGCAGGAGGGACAATGCAGAACAGAGTGACAAAGCCAGCTGTGGGTTGCATGAATCCACACGGTGGTGTGCAAGTATGTGTGTATAAGCACTCATCTGAGAGTTGCAAAGGGAAGGCGGCCAGACGCGCCCATGTAACCTTACAGGGTTTTTCCAGGCCTGAGATCCTGGGTTTTGGTTTCAGGGAGTAAGAAGGAATCAAATGGTGAAGCCATGCCCGCATTCAAGTGTGTGAGACTCAGCCGGGGAGAGCTCAGAAGCGTCATCAGGGGTATCTGTTGTTGGGTGATGGAGCCAGCTCAGAGAGGGTTTCCTACCCTCCTTTCCCACCTAATCAAACCTCCTGGCATTGACAGAGGGGAATGGGGGTGGAGAGATCTGCCTCACCATTATCTCTGCTCTCGCGGCACCTTCTCCTCCCTCTTCTCCTCCCTCCCTCCCTTCTCCATCCCAGCTTTGCTCCCGCCTATGAAAAATCAGCAAATAAAAAGTTACATTAACCCCACCCTGACCTCACCGACATAATACACTGCAGGCTGATGCGCTGCCTTTGGAGGCTCGCTGAGAACCTGTCACTCTCCAATGTCCCGAGCACAGCCTGGGGAGCATTTACTGGATAATTAATATATTAAATGCATGAAAAATAGTTACACAGACTTCCCCTCCCCACCCTGGGAAGAAGGGTGGGATGCAAAAAAGACAGATTCAGGCTGTATACCATCAATATAACAGCATCCCCCGAATAGCCGTCATAAAAACTGTTCATAATTTTATAGCTTCATTCCTGTTGGAGCACCATAAAGGCAAGTCATATTTTTTACACTCAGGATGCCCCATAAAAAAAAAAAAGGAGCAAGTGAGAAAACGAGAACTTGGCAGGAGGTTCTTTACTCTCACCTGAGGGTGAGGGACAAGAAGGCGCCCCCCACGTTTGTCCTCTCTGACCCCTTTTTTCCCACTTTTCTTGGCCTGGCTGTGAATTCTGATGAGTCTACCAGAATAATTATTAATTGCATGACTTTATTACTTTTTATTTGACCTTTTTTTTGGCTGATTCCGTATTTGCCTTTTTGTGAGGATGGAGGTAGGTGGAGTTGGGGATGAAATACTGTGTCCAAGTACTTCAGGTCCTTCACCTTTCTTCTGAGAGGCTGGGGTATGAGGAGAGAATGATGAGGGTCTGGTTGGACCACCTGGATATGTGAAGGTTCAAGTGAAGAAAAGAGCAGGTGCCATGGATACGTATTCTGTGGAAGATGGTAAGGGCCCCAAACTGGTTGATGGAGAGAGAAGGAAGAAGAGGGGCTGGCACACGGTAACTGCAGTGTCCCCTGATCGCCTGAGCTTAAGCTGTCCTGGATGAAGTCCTCGGGTCCCTCAAAGAAGCCCAGTGTTCCTGCACTAGACTCTCCTGCAGACAGCTCCAGAGTGAGGGCAGGGAGCATTTGAGGTTAGCTACAGACCCAGGCCTGCTCCCCCACCCTGTGATCAGAGCACTCAGAGCTCAGGAGACTGTCGTTTTCTAGTCAGCCCTGCACTGCCCCCAAGAAGGCATGAACAGCAAGAAGACCCCTTGACAGCAACACCTCCGAACACATCCCTGGACCTTCAGAGAGACCCATCAGGCTCCCCGATCCCGCTGGCCCCAAGAGGAACCCTTGCAGCTCTTCCTAACCCTGGGGAAGGAGAGCGGGTCTGGGAAGTGTTTCCCCTCTTCGCGGGGTCAGCTTCTGGCAGGAGAGAGACTCGCAGATGCGCATTCCCCAAGCCTCTGAAAGGAGCTGCGGACGCATGGGGGAGACAGATACTCGGCGGAGAGACGCGTGAGGGAGGCTCCCCACCTCCTGACACACACCCCGGCCGCCTGCCCGTTAAACTCCGGGGACCTTTGGACCGAGAGGAGAGGCATGAAGAAGGCAAAGGTGTGAGAAGGACCCGGAGGGCGGAACTGCGGGTACGCACGGCTACGTGGTCACTGGCCGAGGTGCTGAAAAGGGAGCTTTCCTGGCAGGCAGAGTTTTCCCGCAGGCTTCCAGTTTGACTTTCAGGGTTAGGCTGGCACGCCCATCCTCCCTGAGGATCCGCCACTTTGGTGGGCTTGGGGTGATTTCTTCAAGGCTAACTGAATGGTGTGTACCTCCCCTTCTTGGGATTACCTGCTTTCATTTGCCCTGCTGTCCCTGTCAGAGTAAGAGACACTATGTCTCTTCAATCAAGACTGGAGCATGTGTCCCTGCAGAAAAGCCCCCACCCGCAGTCATACTGGCACACCTCGCTGAGGCCAAGGGGTCTGTCTTCCTCAGCAGTCTGGGAGCTCTGTTGTCTCCCACCAGAAAGGCCTTTTTTTTTTTCAGGCTGTTTCATCAGAGTGAAATCTCTCCAAGATATACTCTGTCTCCCATCAGACTAGGATTTTACTATGCCAGGCTTATGCACCTCTCACCAGGTTTAGAGTTCCCTTGAAGTAAGAACTGCCTCTACCAACAAACTGGGGTCCTCTCCCTCTCCCTCACCCTTAGAACAAAGGCTGTGTGTCTCCTCTACCAGACTAGAGCTTCCTCAAGGGTAGGTAAGGGCTCAGTTTCCCTAACCAGATTAGAAGCCCTCCACCCTGATCAGAAGCTTGGTTTCTCTCACTGAACTAGAATGTCTCCCAGACTGGGGTCTGGAATCCCCTCGTAAGACTAGTACCCCCTACACACACCAAACACACACAATAGGTGCTATAATTCCTTCTTAAGACTTGCAGCCCCTCAAAGAACAAGGGTTTCACCAACAAACCAGAAGCCACTCAGGTCAGAGCCTGAGTTTCTCTCATAAGATTAGGGGCCTCCAGGGTAGGGATTATGACTGCTTCATAGGACTTTAAGGCCCCTCAAGAACAGAGGTTCCCCCACTACACTGGAAGCTCCCACACATGAGGTTTCCCTGGGGCAGGAGGTGTGTGTATCCTTTGTTTGACCCTGCACCCAGGAGAGGTGTTTGGTTCCTGCTGTAGTTGAGTCTGACCACACCATCTGTGAACAGGGGAAAATAGACTAACATGATTGGTCCCCTCCATGTACTTACCACGGTCCCAGGCTTTTCACACCCGTTATCTCCTGGCCTCCCCACCATCTAGCGTGGCAGGTATTCTTATCCCCTTTCCACCGATGAGATGAGACTAATACCCAAGGGTCCTGCTCCAACTCCCTCACCCCTGGTCCTGACCTCCCCCATCCCTCACCTCTCCCATGCTCCTGCCCAAGCCTAATGATCTATTCCCATAAAAGCGGCCAACTCAAGACCAAAATCCCAGGGCTTGAGAGAAACCAGCCTTCCAGCAAAGAAGAAACTGTACACAGGTACATTCTTCCATCTCCTTGAATATTCAGGATTGTGGGCAATAGGGGGGCTGGGCCTGCAGGTAAACAGGGGACTACATTCTCTCTAGAAGCCACTGTTAGCTCTGTGATTCTGTATGCACTAGGAAAAGGGGAGATGAATGGAGAAAAGGAAGGCCACAGGGGTACTCTTTGTAAATCAGATTTTATGATTCCACTTTTCCTTTTTTTTTTTTCTTGCTAAATCAAAACCTAAGCCCTCCTCCTCTTCCTTATTTCCTACTTAGTGTCTCCACATGCTGGACTGAGAGCAGCTATTAGCATCTCTGTATTATACATGGTCTGTGTGTGTGTGTGTTCAATAAAAACAGGTCCACCTCCTGTTCTAGACCAGAACTAAAAATAGAGGGGGTGGGGTGGGGGAAAAGCATCTCTTCCCCAAAAGGAAAAGCATCAACTAATTTGAAAAATATTTAAGAAACTCTGGGTCGTCATCCACTCGCCTCTCCCTGCTCCATAATTACACTGCAGTGCCTGATATTTTCATGGGACATTAAACCAGGAGTCAGGTGATGGGTTCCTTCCGTCTACGCCTATCCGTTAGCCGCCAGGCCCCCGCGGACCTTGACATTATTAATAGTCCTATTCATTAAGTATTACTCTTGTAGAATGAGTAGCATAATATTGGCCTGGAGATAGGAACAGGCAGAAGGAATAAGTCAAATTAATTTTCCGGAGCAAACGCCCCGGTTCTGTAAATGACATTCTGTACTGTTAGCATTTTAAATGTGGCACAAATGGCAGGAGACACAATTTGAAAGCAAAATACTAGAAGACATGGCTCAGGGTGGAATATGGCAGCAAGAAAGTCTAAGAGCATCGGGGACCTGGGAGAGGGAGGGTCTGGCCCATGTAGTCGTGGGAAGAGGAGGCTTTTTTTTTTTTAATAGGCATTTATTTTAAATGCAGGTTAGGGAGGAAGGTGGCAGGAGGGCAGGTAGCAAGGTCTGTGTGTGTGACAGCGTGTGAAAGTGTGGAGACATGTCTCGTGGAATAAGCAAGAGGAATCAATCACTGTTTTCCTTCCCTCTCTCTGACCCCATGGGAAGGGTTGGAGCTGAGAGCTTTCTGCCACTTACTCCCTAAATGGGAGGTTTTTCACCCCTTCCAAGCCTTTCTGATCAGGTCTAGGGAAGGCTAACTCATGAATTCTTTGATAGGTAAGAACATTCAACTTCTATTCATTTGTACAACAATACATGCCAATTCTGAGACAGATCCTGTTTTATATTTTAGAGTGGGTCACACACAAATTGGTTGGGGGTTCCCCAGTGGCTTGGTGGTAAAAAGAATCTGCCTGCAATGCAAGAGATGCAGGAGACTCAAGTTCAATCCCTGGGTCGGGAAGATCCCCTGGAGGAGGAAATGGCAACCCACTCCAGTATTCTGGCCTGGAGAACCCCATGGACAGAGGAGCCTGGTGGGCTACAGTCTGTGGGATCGCAAAGAGTCAGACAGGACTAAGTGACTGAACATGCAAAGCAGTGTACATGTAAATTGGTTAGGCAAGGCATCATACCCTCAAAGCTTAGACCAGTGGTTGACTGAGCCAGGAGGAGCCCAGATAACTGTGGTATAGTGCAGTTTCTAATAAGGGCAGTGAGAGAAGGAAATGTGAAGACTGTAGGGTGCTCAATATAGAAAGAGTCCATGCCACCACAGGATGCTTGCTAGAGGTGATGACGTGAGCCTGGGCTTTGGTGGATGAGCAGAATTTGGACATGAAATAACAGAGAAAGGCAATTCAGATGAAGAAAGTGGGATGAAACAAGGCTGGAGGTATCTGAGGGAGCCATGTGAATCAGGAACAGTGGGCCATCGTCCAGGACAGAAAACTTGGAAAGGGTCATCATTAGAGATGACATTGGGAAGGCCACTCTCAGAAAGTCCTGTTTGTCAGGCAGCTGAAAGTACAGATGCCAGTCTGGGATGATGATGCCTTTTTGGAAGTCTGTACTCCTGCCTCATTCTCCCCAAGACACAAGGGCAGGTGGTTGGTGGGAGTAGGGGGAGGACACTATGGACTACAGGCCATGCCTTGGATGGTTTCTGGGTCCAAACCATTGCATCCCAGACAGTGGCTAGGCAAACCAGCCTGGCTAGAAATAAGATTGCTCCTCAACAAAATTAGGCTGTAGGCAAGGAAAAAGACAAATGTCCACTCATATGACCTTACTATTCCCACCCAGAAGCCAGAAGCAGAACTTCTTTCTATTCAATACTCACTTACCAGTGGGTTTTTTTGGAGTCTAACACTCATCACTACCTAAAATACCCTCAAGTGTTTCAAAAATCCATAGAGGACAGGCAGAGACTTCACCCTGGGCCTTGGGCTTGCCTGGGTTTCTACATAACTAAGTTTCTGTCCTCCTTACCCCATCCTCATCCAAGTTGAAGAAGGTTTTTTTTCTCCTCCTCTTTGAGCAGGGCAATATCCAAACTTACCTGGATTCTGAGTAGGACCTGAGGCCATTCTGCTGCTGCTGCTGCTAGGTCGCTTCAGTCGTGTCCGACTCTGTGCGACCCCACAGACGGCAGCCCACCAGGCTCCCCCATCCCTGGGATTCTCCAGGCAAGAACACTGGAGTGGGTTGCCATTTCCTTCTCCAATGCATGAAAGTGAAAAGTGAAAGTGAAGTCACTCAGTCATGTCCAACTCTTAGCAACCCCATGGACTGCAGCGTACCAGGCTCCTCCATCCATGGGATTTTCCAGGCAAGAGTACTGGAGTGGGGTGCCATTGCCTTCTTCTAGACCTAAGTAAACAAAATTTCTGAGGTACAGGCCTTAGAATCCATCCTTAAGGAACTCAAAGAACAGAGATAAATACACAAACAACTTAATACATTGCAGTGCACACTTAAAATGTTAAATCCAGAATAGCTATCACTTACATAGCAATCTGGAGTACGAACTGGCAACCCACTCCAGTATTCTTGCCTGGAAAGCTCCATGGACAGAGAAGCCTGGCAGGTTCATGGGGTCACAAAGAGTTGGACACCACTGAGCGACTGAACACACACATGCACACACACACACACACGCACACACAGCAATCAGACACTGTTCTAGGTACTGTTGTGTATATTAGCTCATTTAATCTTTATATCAACCTTATGAGGTCAGTACTGTTATCATAGGGATTAACTTGCACAAAGTTACAACAGTAATAAAGTGGCAGGTCCAGGATTTAAATCCAAGCAGCTTGGCTCCAGAGCCCATGCTCTTAATGGCAGCCAGGGCCTAGGGGACCCAGGTCCAGGGAGATAGTCTAGAAGGTTCTTAGGATCAGAAAACCCACATATGTTAGCATCTCAGACAGGGATGGGTAACCATACAAAGAATCCCTCTTCCCCAAGTACAGGGGAGGAGATGCTGCCTTAAGTCTGCCTGGTCTGAGTTTGGCCTTGGCTTGTCTGGGGCAGAGATTTACAGGTCCAAGATGCTAACTCATCTTAGTCCCTGCTTCTGGTACTGGCCCTGTTCATGCTACCATGAAAAAGAGAGGGGTGTAGTAGGAAAAGCACTGGATTGGGAGTCAAGAGCCTGATCCGCCCCTATGGATCTTGGAGAGGCCATGGCCTCTCTGAGCCTCAATTCCTCATCTGCAAAATGAAGAACTTGAACCAGGTGCTTATCTCCGAGCCTTGGTAGGCTCCTAAAGGGATTCTCAGCTTTGGAGGCACACTGGAATCACCCAGGTTCTTACTGATTTTTTTATCAGTAAGAACACCAACACTTGGGTCACACACACCCCAGGCCAATTGAATCAGAATCTCTTGAGATATAAACCCAACATACACTGGCATTTTAAAAACCTCTCCCAGTTATTTTAATGTGATTTCATGGGTGTATAGAACCCAGGTGCATTGAAGAACTAAGGCTGTACTCTCCTAGTCAGAGATCTCAGAAACTGGTGACCAGAGCCGTGGATAGAAGGTTGTGGGGTTTAACAGATAAAAAGACCATCACAGTTGACCCAAGAGTTCCAGAGTAGCCTCAGAACCTACAGAAAAGCAGCCTCTTAAAAATGACTGACTAGAATAAAACCACGATTCTGTGGGCAAGTCTCCAAAGTGAGGACCACATGAAGGTCCCAAGACACAGGGTCTGGCTCATCCTTCTTCCTCCTAACATTCAAGTCCCTTAATGGCTGGTATCTCCCCCCATTTTTGGAGTTGTCTCCCTCCTTAAGTTCCTCCCAGATAACTGGGATGTCCACCTTCCTTCAAATCCCATTGGGCACCACATCTTTTGAGAAACAGTAAGGAGAAGGATCTCTTCCAACTAATCCCAGAGGAGAAGCCACATCGTCCCCTCACAGAACTGAATAAATACATTTAGCACCGCCTCTGCCTTTTTTTTCCCCAATTTAGTATTGTTTAATATGCATTTAATCAGGCCATTCGGTATTACAGCGGCTATGTAGCGTGACTCCCCCCGCGGGCGCGGGGGGAGGGCGTTATAGGCCATTAGGCTAAAGTAATATGTATGAGGAGTCACTTTTCCCCAGGGCGCAGTAACTATTTTTGCTCCCCAGTCGTCCCCATTAAATCATTAAACCTCATGACTATACTTTCTGAACTCTACCATGATCTTTAAAAAGCCAAGCATTAAAGGGCAGCTGTCACCCTCCACCGCCCAGGCCTCGCGCTTTATGTATTCACAGCATTAAGTCCTTTGTCAGTCTATACATCATTGGTGCTGGGGTGGGGGTGGGTGGGAGGTGGTTACAGCGCTTGAGGAGTCGATCCGGCCCCCAGCTCTCCCCCTGGGGGGGGGTGCCCAAAGGGTCTGATGATGGACCACTCCTTAAGAGAACGCAGGTAACAAGGCAGGCTGCCAGGCAAGAGGAGCGAGGTTGCCCGCGTCTGGGGCTGTCCGTGGTGCTGAAGTCCTGTCCCACCGATGGACGTTACCCTCTCTTCCCTTCTCTAACCAACTACATTTGGCTTTCTCAACTGGCAAGTCACTGTATAACCAAATATATCCCCCCAAATCCCTGTTTTTTTCCTCTATAAAGTGGATATGATACCGCCCAAGGAAAGTTGTGGAGTAGCAGAAAGATCTATGGATTAGGACTTAAAAATAGGCTGCAACCCACTCCAGTACTCTTGCCTGGAAAATCCCATGGATCAAGGAGCCTGGTAGGCTGCAGTCCATGGGGTTCCAAAGAGTTGGATATGACTGAGCAACTTCCCTTTCGCTTTTCGCTTTCATGCCTTGGAGAAGGACGTGGCAACCCACTCCAGTGTTTTTGCCTGGAGAATCCCAGGGATAGCGGAGCCTGGTGGGCTGCCGTCTATGGGGGTGCACAGAGTCAGACATGACTGAAGCGACTTAGCAGCAGCAGCAGCAGCCACATTTAGACAAGTCTGAGTATCAGTTTCTTCCGTGGCAAACAGTGATAATGTTGGTCACACAGTGTTGTTAGATTTAGAGGATTTATATTTGTTAGTTATTTGCAAACCACAAACACTGTGTATGTAATAATATATTAATGTGTTCATGATAAATATTGATATTAATTTTGCTTTTATTATTTAGTAAATATTTATTTTATACTGATAATACTATTTATGATTGTTCTTGCGGATAGGTGTTACTCAAGAACCATTTTCCAGAAACTTCCTTCTGCCCTAGGAAATCTCCTCCCGCAGGGATGAAAAAAGAGGACTCTTATCAGCAGAAAAAGAGAACCCTTATCAGCAGAAAAAGAGACCTGGCATGTTTTTATTTATTCCCTTCCTATGAGTTGAAGTAGAGAAGACCCTTGAGTCCCTTTTCCCAAGACCCAGCCCCGACCCTGTGGGGTCCCTGCCCAACCCTAATTTCAACTCTCCAATCTTCACCTCTGACACACAGGTGCTTTTCCTGCTCTGCATCTCGCCATCAAAAACCTGGGCAGGGAAGGGTTAAGCATCTCAGCAACCCTCGACAGGGTCCTCCTCACAGGCTGGGAAACAATGGAGCCATCAGTCTATATTTGACCTTTGCTCCTGCAGCACTTATGACTTATTCCTCTCCTCCACAGCCTGCTGTGATTCAGCCTTCAATCTCCCACCTCTTGCCAGAGCATAGCTGGCCCTCCCCCAACATCCTCCCCAGCTTCTTAGGCCTCCTTCCTTCCCCTTTTCTCACCTTCCTTCCTCACCTCTCCCAGATTCCTTCCTGTCTCCTTCCTCATTTGCTTGTATTCCCGCCTCCCTGTATTTCCTTTACAAGCTCTCCACCCCAACTTCCATTCTCTCTCTCTTTCTTTCCTGCCTTTTCTTCTCTTCCCTTCCTTCCTCCCTCCTTGCTTTTTCTTTCTCCCCTTACCATACTAATTTATCTTGGGCATGCCAGATCTGAGTAAGGACTCTTAGAAAAATCTCAGCCTGCTCTCTTCTCTCCAGTTAATAACCTCAAACTTACAGATCTCTTTCTGCTCACCCCTCATCCCT
The DNA here is from genome assembly GCF_014754425.2 of Oryx dammah. Taxonomy (NCBI): domain Eukaryota; kingdom Metazoa; phylum Chordata; class Mammalia; order Artiodactyla; family Bovidae; genus Oryx; species Oryx dammah. Next base: position 49,067,987 of record NW_024070192.1, read on the forward strand.
GACATCATTATTTCCAAAAGTGGAGATTAGTTGGCAAAATGAAAGTGTGGGGAATAGGGAGGGTGCTGTATCAATTCATGAGGTGGGGGCTCTCCATGGGTGGGGATAGTTTCACTCAGACTAGAAAAGAGATGAATGGAGGGTCTTATCAAAGAGGAGGAACCCTGGTGGGTAGAAAAAAAGGAAAAGAGTGCAAAGGCTTAAATATCAGAAAGAACCAGATTCCAGCCCTAGCTCATCCACCTACTAAGTGACCTTGGACAAGCCCCTTATCCTATTTGAGCTTCTTCCTGCCCTGCAAAATGGGAGTTAATAATATCTGCCTTGACTTGGCTTGCAAGGTTGTTATAGGGATCAAGAAACAGAAAGAGTATAAAACTGTGTGTTGTAAACCGTAGAGGGCTGGATAGATACAAAGTGGAAGGTTGTATTATTTTTTTCTTGGAGACTCATCCCTGCTTCCACTCCCTGCCTCACTCCACCTCAGCCCACCCCACCCCACCTCTGCATCCAGATGGAGGAAGCATTGGTCTATAAGTTTGAGGTTGTTAGCTGGAGAGAAGAGGGCAAGCCGAGATTTTTCTAAGAGTCCTTACCCAGACCTGACAATGATTCCGTAGCACCTTCCTATTTAAAAAGCATTGGGACAGCGTTTTTTCACTTTTAAAACAGGCTTCTGAATGGAGGACATATCATTGGCCCCATTTCATGGATGTGGGCAACAAGGCTTAAGCAGGTTTGAATTGACTTGTCCAAGGCCATTACACTAGAAAGTAATAAAGCCAAGACTCAAGCCAAAGTTTTCAGTCTCCAAGTTCATTGCTCTTTCCACCAACTCCTATGGTTTCTCACTTGCCTTGAGGTCCCCCCGGGCAAAAGGGCATCCGTCTGAACCAGCCTATTACCTACTTTGCACTGTCTGTTTACAAGCCTACCTTCCTCCAGCAATGGTGAGTTCCATGAAAGGAGAGACACGTCTGGTAGGCACTTGAATTGTTTGCCAAATGAATGAATGAATGAATGAAACCCTGCCCCATTCCATCACATACAGTGTTACCCCTGGGGGCAGGGTTATGTCCCAGAAGGTGACTTACAACTTGGTCCTCTTCTTCACAACTCCGGAGGACTCTGGGCTCTGGCATGAGAGTCTCTCTGGAGGAGGGGTCCAACCTGCCACCCCTCTACACATTGCTCAGCCCCTGCCCTCAGCCCTGTGACAGCAGCCTCTGTAATGAATGGCTCTGCAGTGGGGCCCAGCAAAAGGACAGGAGGGCACCAGACAAATCATAGCTGCCAGGCGCTAATCTTCCCCTGGGAAAGTCACCTCCACCCCCCTCATCCATCACTGGGCACTGGGCTGCCACTATAGCCCCACACGCACACACCCAAGACAACTGTGGATGCACGTGAGAGTACACAGAGAGGTGGGCTACAGCATTCACGTGGCTTCTGTACACAAGCAGAGCAGTCCATGCAAAAACAAACCAAAGAAAAAGGCCATTAGTGCTCTATACAAGGCCCCTGCCTCAGAAAAAGTGACATTTAATGATCCCATATAGATCCACTGAGCCATACATTTGTTTAATTGCTTAAGAAATGTTTGTCGAGAGTCTGTTTCAGGTAAAGCAATGTGGTACAGAGGACACAGAAGTGAACAGAACAGGGTCTAGTCATGAAGGAGCTCACAGTCCGGCAGGAGAGCGGAAACAGACCAAGGGACGTGGGGAGGAGAGGGACACGGGTGTGAGAGAGGAGGAGGATGGAGAGTCAAGGGAGGGATTTTTCCCAGCTGAAGGTGCAGGAACAGCTTCACGAAGGAAGACCTTGAAGGGTGAGTGGAGTTTGCAGGGATAGGAAGAAAGCCAACCCGGAGCAGCAAACCGGGTGAGTCAGAGCAGAGTGTGAAGGCAAAGTGTGCCTGTGAGAGCGGCAATAAGTGGTTCACGAAGAGGGGCAGAGGAAGATGAGACTGACCTCTGTCCACTGAAAGCCACACGCTCCCCCACGTCCATCGATTCCCAACAGACGCACACAAAGCATCTCAGCATCATGAAAGAGGAGCCAGTCCAAATTCTGCCAGAGATCAGTGGCAGAGACATGTCCAGCCACCGGTACATCTTTGGAGGCGCGGACCTGTATCCACAAGCCATGTCACTGTTGAGCCACTCTGTGCGTTGTTACCCTGCAGGCCGGTGCTCACTGAGCACCATTCTTAGTGCTTCACCGAGTCATGAATTCCCACTAGAATGTAAGCCCCACGGGGCATGGAATATCTCACTCACTGCTAAACTCCCAGAGCTCAGAACAATTGCTTGGCACACAGGTGTTTGACAAGCTTTCAGTGAATAAATGATTGAGCTCATGGCTTCGTTTAATACGGTGGTTATGCTATAAGAAGACTTCCCAAGTGGCACAATGGTAAAGAATCCATCTGCCAGTGCAAGAGACACAGGAGACGCAGGTTCAATCTCTGGATCAGGAAGACCAGTTCCAGTATTCTTGCCTGAGAAAATCCATGCACAGAGGAGCCTGGTGAGCTAGAGTCCATGGGGTCGCAAGGAATTGGACACGACTTGAACATGCACACACAGGCATGCTATAAGATAGACATAAATATCACCCACCCACCCTCCTTTTATAGAAAACTCAGTCTTGGAGAGATTCAAAAACTTGCCATCTGGTCATGCAACTTGCAGAGGGTCCTCAATGCAAAGCCAGCTTGGTCACCAGGGCAAGCTCTCTGCCAGTGAGGCTAAGAGCAGCGGCCCTGCCTCTGGCTTTTATATCTCTGCAGTTGTGGTTATGTTTCAAGAAGGTATAATTTGAGCCTTCTTTTTCATAGGCTACATAATCATGAACTCTGATAACAAGGCACTAATATACCCACTGTCTACAGTCACACACCCTCAGTCAGCCCACTTAAAGAAAGCCCAATACAAACAAAAATACCCGATTTTCAAAGTAGGTAAATCTAGGAGTTCTCCTTTGCTTTATAGAAAAACTCTTTGCACTATAAATAAGAGGTGTTATCAAAGCAGTGTTTTAAGTAGCAGAACTTCCCTGGATACAGCAGTGCTTACCCAAAGGGGACGGATGGAGTGTTCACACTGACATTCGTGGGTCGCCCGCTGTGTGCCAGGCTCCTTGTAGAAGAGGTAGTTTACCCCCACTTGAGAGATGAGGAAACTGAAGACCATGGGAACTCCCTGGTGGTCCACTGGCTAGGATGCCGTGTTTCCACTGCCAAGGGCCTGGGTTCATTCCCTAACTGGGGAACTAAGATCCCTCAAACTGCAAGAGAAGGCACAGCCAAAAAAAAAAAAAACAAGATGGGGAACTGAAGATCAGGTTCAACACGTTTAGTCATTCAACATTGCTCATTCTGGCTCTGTGCAGGCCCCAGGAAAGCAGATATATACAGGCACATCTTTGCACCTACCCCACTCCCCGACTCCACCCCGCCCAAGGGCACTTGTAACAGGGAGAGATAGGTAATTAATGAAAAAGTACACAAATCTTCAAGAAAATTTCATGTTGTGATAAGTGCTATGAAGAAAATGCAGAGGGTGATAAGGGAGAGCTGGGGTGTCTCATGCAGATATGGAGGCATTAGGGTACCCCCTTGGGCCCCTCAGCTAGAAGCTAGCTGACTTCATCTCTGGCTCTTCCATCTCAACCTCAATACCAAAAAACGGGGGGGCGGGGAGGGAAAGAAGGAAGAAGGAAAGAGGGAGAGAGGGAGGCATTCAGCCTCCAAATGGGCAGAAATCCAAATGGAAAAGAGTTGCTAGAGAAGCCAAGTGTATTTGAAGTCATTGTCCATCACACACCCCTCTGCAGTTAGCTCTGGAGCCCTGGCACTAACTCTCTGTAAAAACAGGGATGTGATCTGTAAAATTCCAGTTCACCCTGCTTGGTGGGAGCCCTGGAGCAAGGAGGTCTGGGGCCGTGGCAGGAGAGGGTGATGCAGGCTGATGAAGTGAAGCTTGGGGAGAGATGAGGAGCCAGGCCTGTGGCTCACCTACCCAAGGGCACATGGCTTCCCTGGGGATGTCTGATCTCTCTGAGCTCCAGGCTCCCCATCTGTCAGCCGGGGATGGTGATGGGCCCCCACTTTGAGGGCTGTGGGAGGAGGAAGTGCATCAGCGCACACCGCTGTCTGCTATGGAGGGACTTTCCGAAGGTCTTCTCATGTGCAGGAGCTGGAGGAACTGAGGGTGCAGATGGGCAAAAAGGGCAGGAGGGAGAAGAGGGGTGCAGAACTGGAGAGCGGTGGGGGGACGAGAGGAGATGAGCAAAGAGGAAGCAGGTGTGCAAATCGTGACCAGGCTTCCCTCAACCTCCCCCCAAAGCTTAATAGATTTCTAAATGGGCTTATTATCACCACCTATGAATTCTTTTAAAGGACCTAATTATCAATATAAAACACCAAACTAGCTAATTAGGTTTCCTGAGCGGGCCTTGACAGGGGTGCAAACAGGCTTTCCGGATGGTAGTCCTGGCAAAGCCTGCAGACCCAGATCAATGGTTGGAGGGTGTAGGGGGCGGTGGGGAGGGCTGCCATGGCCCCCAGTTAGGCCGGTAACTGCAGGGCCCCTCCTGCTGAGGCCAGGTCCCTGGAGACACTCACTCTCTCACCTGGTGGCCTGGAGCCCAGGGCCCACAGAATAGGGTCCAGCTGCCCTTGCACCCCTCTGGGCTAGGAGCTGAGGATGAAGCAAGCGGGTGTCCCCAGAATCCAGCTTGATGGGAGGGTACTGCATGCAGGCGGAGGGGTCAAGGAATCAAGCTGTTGGCATCCCTCCCTCCAGTCCTAAGCAGAAAGGCCCTCCCTCCAGTCCTGAGGAGAAATGTCAGGGGCTTTACTGAGATGCTGAGAAAATGCGTTTGTCCTACACATTAATGGAGGGATTGTGGTGGGGGGCGTAATAAGATGACAGAGATGGCTATGCCCCTCCCCCACCAGATTACAGGACCCCGGTGGGGGGTGAGGGCCTGAGTTCTCAAGGACTGGATGGTGCTCACCTGAAACCCTGTCTCCACTACAGCGATTTCCAAAGTGTGTTCCCCAGACCCCAGACAACATCAGCATCATCTGGGAAATTGTTGGAAAGGCACACCATCGGATACCACCCAGGGGTGGGACCTAGCAAACGGTGGGTTTATTATTATTATTTATCTATTTATTTGGTGGCATTGGGTCTTAGTTACTGCATGCGGGATCTTCCTTGCATCATGTGGGATCTTTCTGATGAGCCCTCCAAGAAATTCAGAGGCTGGCTCCAGTTTGAGAACCTCTGCTCTCGTGTATACGTACAGGAGGAGGTCATTCATCAGCGCAGCTGCCAATGGTGCTGCCGCTGGCTTGCCTGGGGTGGGGGTGCGGGGATAGGTGCAGAGAGGCCTGTTTCTTAAATTAAACTAAATGATGGCCATTAAGGGGGCGTCCCTTGCACATAATTAATTCTCCTTTAGCTAAAAGGGGCAGGTGAGAATTGGACAGCTACTGATGATCTCGGCGTGCCGCACCCTCATCCTCCGCCACCCTCCCATCTCCAGGGTCCTTCTCAAGTCAGGTTCTCCTTCTGTGCAGCCACCCCAGGGGAGTCTGAGCTTTGTTAGCTACCTAGCACTCACTTCTCCAAGTGCCACACCCCTGTCCCCTTCTCCAAGTCAGTCACCCCTCTCAAAAAGTCTGTCCTCCTCCCCCCAGTCCTCTGCAGACACACGGGGTCCCCATGTCCCTCTTTCATCAGAGCACTTCCGCTTTACCCAGGTTGGCATGTTAAACTCACGGGCAGAATTCTGTTTACTATTTAAACCACAGGTGCCACGGCGTTAAGAGATGTAAAAATCTTGGAGCTTGAAATCCACACCCCAGACCTTTCCAGACTCAACGGACTGACTAAGGGAAGCCAAACTCTTGGGGTAGATCGGGGCCATCCTTTAGTAGCTGTGTGACCCCAGATGAGCGTACTCACCTCTCTGAGCCTCATTTCCACAGCTCTCAGATATGGGTGATGCCACCCGTCTTGTTAGGTTTCGGTAAGGATGAACAGAAACTCTATGTGAGAAGCCTCCAGGCAGACTCGGTTCCACATTAGGGCTGGGAACACACTCCCCCCCAACTCCCTCCAGTGGGCTCCAGACGAAGCCAAATGGGGCTCATTCTCTGGGTCTCAGCAGCTCACCCCCTTTATACCTTTATATTTATATTAATAAATCCTGGAGTCCAGGTGCTAGGCCAAGTTCAGGGCAGTTCAATAAACCTTTTCGCAGGTACCTGCTGTGTACCAGGTGCCTTGACAATGGCTGAAGATGCAGAGACAGAGCAAGAAAGGACCTTGTACCCCAGAAGTTCAAGTGTGGTAGGACAGACGCATTTATACTGCATCCTTAAGAAGAAGGAAAGAAGCAGAGTGGTGCCCCAAAAGAGAGTAGCCTTGGAGACAGACCTGGGTTCAGATCTTGACTTTGCCACTAAGGAACCAGCTAACGCTGTGATTTTTCCAGTAGTCATGCATGGCATGGATGTGAGAGTTAGACCATAAAGAAGGCTTAGCACCGAAGAACTGATGCTTTCGAACTGCAGGGCTGGAGAAGACTCTAGAGAGTCCCTTGGACTGCAAGGAGATCAAACCAGTCAATCCAAAAGGAAACGTACCCTGAATATTCGTTGGAAGGACTGATGCTGAAACTGAAGCTCCAACACTTTGGCCACCAAAGGCAAAGAACCAATTCATTGGAAAAGACCCTGATTCTGGGAAAAATTGAAGACAGGGAAAAAAGGGGGTGACAGAGGATGAGATGATTGGATGGCATCACTGACTGAATGGACATGAATTTGAGCAAGCTCCAGGAGATGGTGAAGGACAGGGAAGCCTAGCGTGCTGCCGTCCATGGGGTCACAAAGAGTTGGACACGGCTGAGGGACGGAAGAATAACAACGTTGTGCTAATATTACTTAATCTCTTTGTATCCCCTTTTTCTCCTTTATAAGGTGGGGAAAAGGAACTTCAAAGGATGAGGCTTACAGATGTTCTAGGTAAGCGCCTGGCATGTGTGGAGGCTCAGAAAATGCTGCCATCATTATCATCATTATGAACGCAGTGGGCTTCCTCATCCTCCAGGAGCCCACCCTTCCTCTACAGGGTCAGGGGCTGCACCATCCTGGTGGCCCCAGGCTTTGGAGTTAACCAGATGATCCTTTAATACACAAAGAAACCCCAAATAGCTTAACCTCAGCTGCGGCACAGAGGGCCCGGCTGCCCGGCAAATACTGGCCCCGAATCCTGTGCTCCATTATTGCATCTGAAAATCCGTTAACATTTCACACAATTTCCTGCACAGCAGTGCGCTTCATAATGCTGGAAGCCAAGCCGGCCCAGTAATTGGGACTGGAGTGGGGCAGAGTCCAAAGCAATTAATCCAGCCTCCTTCCTTGTTTGCGCCAGGATAAGCCTGATGGGGTGGAGAGTAATTGGAAAGGAGCGGCCTCCATCCCCAACTCGGAATTAATATTTTCCTGTCCTGATTTAATTCCGCCTGGGAACAGTGACACAGAGACACGCCGTGTCAAGCGCTAAGTAATCCACCACGAGCCACCTGAGGAGGAGCGAAGGACTTTTCCTTTTCTTTACGGTTGGCGGGGGGTAGAGGGCAATGGCGGCTAACAAGACAGAACCTCACAAGTTGGAGGGCCTTCCAAGGACATCTGAAGCCTAACTCTCCTCTCACCCAACCCCACCCAGTGCAAGGACATGCCCCAGAGGAGACGGACCTGGGTTCAAATTATGGCTTTGGGACTTCCCTGGCAGTTCAGTGGTTAAGACTCTGTGCTTCCAGTTCAGGGGACAGGGGTTCAATCCCTAGTCAGGGAACTAAGATCTCACTTGCAGAGCAGCAGCGGATCAAAATATATATATAAATCCTGGCTTTGCTGCTTAGAGGTGTGACTATGGGCAAATCATTTAAACCTCACTGAGCCTCAGTTTCCTCACCTGCAAAATAGTACCTCCCATGAATAACTGTCATCGGATGCATTACAATAAATACAAGGCACTTAATGCCTATATAATGGGCCATCAATGGTTGCTATATTTCCTCTTGTTCTAGTTTTTATGACCAGGAGCTAAGCACAATGGTAATCATGAAGAATAACACACAAGCAAAAAAAAAAAGAACGCAAACAGAAACAAAACAAGCGCCCAGGACTTCCTGGTGACTCAGTCGTAAGGAATCCGTCTCCCAGTGCAGGAGACACGGGTTCCATCCCTGACCCTAGAGGATTCCACACGCCTCAGACTAACTAAACCAGTGCTCTACAGCTCTTGGGTCTGTGCTCTAGAGCCCGGGAATCACAACTGCTGAAGCCCCTGCCCAGCATCAATGAGAAGCCTGTGCACTGCAACTAGAGAGCAGCCCCCATTCACCATACCTGGAGAAAAGCCTCCACAGCAACAAAGACCCAACACAGGCAAAAATAAATAAGTTAAAAAACAAACAAACAGGGGCCCAGCACTGTAGGAGCTTGAATTCTAGTCCCATATAGCTAGAGCTTGTTGTATACAGTAGGCGTTTAATATGCACTGGCTCTTTGCCTTGTGCCTATGGCATCCCTGGGCAGGCGAGCATTCGGCCTCTGCCTGATCACCTCCTGTCACTATGCTGCTGATGCCTTTGCCCACATGTCGGCCTCCTCTTAGGCTTCTGGCTGCCTCCCTGTCACTGCATCCCCCCACCCCACCTCCACCCAGTTCTAGCTCCGTTCTAGGGCCAGCTAGAGAGAGACACATCCAAGCACAGGATCTGGGACTCAGGAACGTGCAGGTTTCTGCTGGAGACTCCTGTGTGGCTGAGCCTTTTCCCAACTGGCTCAGCCGTCGTCTCGTGGGAGGAGGGCTCCCAGCTGTATCCTGTCTCATCCCCAGGGCACTGTCCGCAGGGGCTCGGGCATGTTAGGTGAGGAACTGGGGAGGAATTAACCTCAACTACCAAGGAGGTACCCTTTCGCAACCCACATCCCATCGGTTCCTGGAGCTCCCTTTCACCTTCCCGGCAAACAATTTCCAATGAGTTCTTGTCCCAGAGCCTGCTTCTGAGCAGACTGAGACCGCTGGGTATTCTATAGACCCTGAGGCCCGCATGGCCTGGCCAGGGGTCCCCTCTAATGAAAGTCAGCACCAAGAGACAGAGCGGGGAGGACATGCCTCCTGACGGCCAGGCAGCCTGAGCATCCCAAGGCTTTTGAGGTTTCAGAGTTGCCGGGTGGAAGGGCAGACGTTTCCCAGGAGGTGGGGCAGCGGGGGGGCAGACTTATTCACGAGTAAGCTGAGACCCCTACCCACCCAGGACACTCAGAAACACTTACAGGCCACCAGGCAGCAGGAATCTTACAGGCTCACAAAGGGGCAAAAACCAGGGAGGTCTGGTTATTCGTGTTCCCCCGCACCCAACAGGTGGAAGGAAAAGCTTCAAGGGTGGGAAGGAAGATGCCTCACTGGACTCCCAACTCCCTCAAAAAAGTCAAAGCAGAGAGTTGCCAGAAAAAACCCTGCGTTCCACAAAACTGCAGGAAAACACTATGCAAATGTGAAACTGATGGGGGGTGGGGGAGCAGGCCAGGAATAAGCCAAACATTAAATCACAGCAGTAGGAGAATAATAGCTAAACTCCTTCTTACTTGTAGCACTCAATTCTGCAGTCAATACGGGCCAGAATGAATGAACAGCCTCCTCAGAGCCACATCTAAATTCAACATGTGCAGCACCCCAAACTCCAAGAGCGGGGCAGGCCAGCCAAGGACAATCCTGCCTCACCCCATATCTTCCACCCACAGGGGTTCATGGGAGGGTACCAAACCTAGGCCCCCAAGGCAGCTAGGGTGTAGTGAGAGGAGCTCTGCAAAGGGGCTAGGTGACATGGGGCAAGTCAAGTGCCGTCTCTGAGCCTCAGGGAAGCAACATGGGGGCATCCTGAGGGGGCTGGTGGGATGCAGGGTCACAGAGGCCTGGTGGTTGGCCATAGTGCCCAGAGGGGGAGGAAGCCGCTTGAATGGGGCCAGGTAGTCTGTGCTGTGGCCCAGAGTGAGCCTGGGGGCACAGGAGAGGCTGAAGTGCCCAGCTGCATTCAGGTCCCATGTGCAGAGGGTCACAGATCAGCTGCCCCTGTCATTCATCCCACAGCCATTCATGGATAGAGACTGCATGTCAGGCACGGCCAGTACCTGGGAACAACCACATGTGTGCTGTGGTCCTACCCTCCATCAAAGACCAAAGGGGAGGGACTTCCCTGGTGGTCCAGAGGTTAAGACTCTGCCTGCCAGTGCAGGGGTCACAGGTTCGAACCCTGGTCCAGGAAGATCCCACATCTGATGGGATAGCTAAGCCCCTGACCCACAACTACTGAGGCCCACATGCCTAGAGCCAGTGCTCTGCAGTAAGAGAAGCCGCCATAATGAGAAGCCCATGCACCACAATGAAGATAGCCCCCACCCACCGCACAGCAACGAAGACCCAGTGCAGCTAAAAATAAATAAATTTTAAATGTTAAAAAAAATTTTTTTTTACTAGGCAGCAGCTTTTAAAAAAATTTTTTAATTAAAAAAATACTTTTATAAAAACCAAAAGACCAGAGGGGAAGACACAGCAGACATATCAATTCAGAACCTGGGAGGATTTCTGTATGCAAGCTCAGCTTCTAGGGCCATGGGGCAAATGGGTCTTACCTGAGGAGCTCCTGGGAGCCAGGTTGGGGTCAGCACTCATGTTTTCTCACTCCATCCTCAGAAACTCACTTCACAGAGTAGGGGATTGGCTCAGAGTTCCATTGCTGGAAAGAGGATGTGAACCCAGGTGTGTGATTTTAGAGACCAGCACTGCTGGTGACTCATCAACCAGGCTCACATAGAGATGAGGATGCCGGTGGTGGAGCTGGGACATTCCTTCCCTTCCCTGGGGGGGCAGCCTCAGGGCTCCACTGCTGTCTTCAAGCTCCCCCAACAGGTGAAGGAGCCTTCACACCCTTCCTTGGGCTTTATCCCAGCTTCTCCAAAGGTCTAGACATGACTCAGGGCCAGAAGAACCTCACCTATTCTGCCTTCGTCCTCCCCACTGTTCCCGCCCCTGACCTCAGGGACTTCAGTGGACTTCTGTGGCTTTCATCTCTCCAGAATCGATCTCTTTTGAGACTGTACCTCGAATTTTCCTGGGAGCCTGCATCCCTCTCCCACTGTGAGTCTATGATGTTCTGCAGGGGCAGAACCAGGGATGCCTGTGGGCCTAAATCCTCCCTCTGCCCTCAGCTAGAGTGACTGGTTCATGAGTGGGCATGTAACCTTAGCTGGGCCAGTGAAGTTCAGTCTCGAGAATTTTACTCTTACTATTGGAAAGAACACGTTTCCTTTGCTGAATCATTAGGATATGGGCCTAGTGCTACTGGCAGCCATTTTGTCACCATGAGTGGAAGGCATTGCCTGAGAAAAATCCCTAGAGGGCAAAAAGAACTGAGAGAAGAAGACAGATATTTGGTAATGTCTGAAGTTCCAGGTCACATGTCACCTGAAGACTCCCTTGGCCTCTTTAATAGTCAATAACCTCCTTTGTGGTGCTAGAGAAGATTCTTGAGAATCCCTTGGACGTCAAACCAGTCAATCCTAAAGGAAATCAGTCCTGAATATTCATTGGAAGGACTGATACTAAAGCTGAAGCTCCAATATTTTAGCCCCCTGATGCAAAGAGCCAACTCACTGGAAAAGATTCTGATGCTGGGAAAGATTGAGGGCAGGAGAAGGGAGCAACAGAGAATGAGACGGTTGGATGGCATCACCATTTCAATGGACGTGAGTTTGAGCAAATTCCAATGAAGTAAAGGACAGGGAGGCCTGGCCTGCTCCTGCCCAAGGGGTCCCAGAGAGTCAGACATGACTCAGCAACTGAACAACAATAATAACCTCCTTTTTGCTTAAGCCAATTCAACTTTAGGTTTCTATAAGCCTCTTTCCCCAAACTGAAAAGAATTGGGACTAATGTAGGCAACAACATCCCTTGGGAATTGCGCCAGCGTGTGAACCTCTGCCCACCCTCATCCTCTAGAAGGAATCTCAGACAATGGAGTCCAAATCCATCTTTGGCAGTGGAAGAAATTGAATCCCACAATTTTTTCAAGTCACTTATTCAAAGCAACAGAGCCAGTTAGGGACAGAATTGAGATTCAAATTCAAACCTGAAAACTCTTACTCCTGTGTGCTTTCTGGACAAGTGTGTGATCTGCTTGCCTAGTTCTGAAAAGGGATATGTGTGTGCGTGTGTGTGTGTGTGTGCGTGCGCGCGTGCATGTGTGCTTCTGGGTCCTCAGAGAGACACTGAGGTCCCCAAGGGCCAAGCTTGTGTCACGGACATGCCCATGAGTGCATGCTAAGTTGCTTCAGTTGTATCCGACTCTTTGAGACCCTATGGACCGTAGTCTGCCAGGCTCCTCTGTCCATGGGATTCTCTAGACAAGAATAGTGAAATAGGTTCCTATTTCCTACTCCAGGGGACCTTCCCGACCCAGGGATCAAACCCTCATCCCTTGCATCTCCTGCATTGGCAAGTGGGTTCTTTACCACTAGTACCACCCACCCAAGTTAACATAGTGGGTCCCCCAGGTGATCCCTGGACATTAAGTATCAGTGGGCTTCCTGGAGATGTCCTCTGGCATGCCCAGTGTTGGGCAGTCATCTGTTTCTGGGAATGACACACTGTATGCCCAGGGGAAGAGATCAACCTTTCTGAGACACAGGCTAATATAAAGTTGAATATAATAAGCATAACGCTAGCAAAAGAGGTATCTTTCATAAGTTATCTCTTGTGCAAAAATGGACACTTGCTTAAAAAAAAAAAAAAGGACATTGTATTCACCTTAAGAAAATCCAAGACCCAAAATTTAAATTTACCCTATGAATTTAGAGGATAAAGGACAATTTCATAAAAAGAATCTAATTGTTACAGCAGTTCTGCTATGGATCCAGAGTGGGTGTTTACAGACCTCCCCAGCAGGAAGGCAGGAATGAATAAAGCAAAGAGGTTAAAGACAAAGGCCCTAAGCCCTACCCACTGAAAGCCCCACTGAGAGGAAGGAAAGGATCTCAGAGGGGGCAGAGGAAGAAGTCAGTGGACAACAGTCATGCAGATACATGATTGTGTAGAGGGGGCGTAAACACCTGCGTAAAGCAGCATTACTCCTAATTGCACTGAGCTGAGACCCCCTGGTCTATCCAAACAAGATCCTGGACCCCAAATCCTGGAGCAGCCTGGACCCAAGACCAAGTCCAGGAGGGTATGGTTTAGCACATCACAGTATCCGCTGCCTTCTCCTTCAACCCATTGCTACAGGGCCTCCCCCTGATGGCCATCCTCCTATGGGAGAAGTGTACTTTCCACTCCATTGACACTGGAGTTGATAATATGACTCCTTTTGGTGAATGGAATGGAAGCAGAAGTGATATATACGTGTCAAGCAAAAGTTTTAGGAAAGGATAATGGTAGGATAATGCATGCAGGCAAGCTTAGTCACTCAGTCATGTCTGACTCTTTGCAACCCCATGGACTGTAGCCAGCCAGGCTCTATCCATGAGGTTTTTCCAGGCAAGAACACTGGAGTAGGCTACCATTTCCTCCTCCAGGGGATCTTTCAAATCCAAGGATTGAACCTGCTTCTCCTGTGTCTCCTGCAAGGAGGCAGATTCTTTACCCACTGAGCCACCTGGGAAACATCAGATATTTCCACCATCTTTCTTGCTCTTTTCCCTCTGCCACTGGAATAACAAGTCTTTGATTGAGACTGCTTTTTCAGTCTGACCCCAAGAATGAAGATATACAGGGCTGGGTCACAAACGACCCACAGCAGACGTGTACCATGAGCGAAAAATTATCTATTGTTGCTGTAAGCTGCTGAGACTTGGGGATTGCTTGTTACTGCATCCCAAACTAGCAACAGCTGACTAACGCAGAGGGCAACATTCACAGCCTTAAGGCCACCTCTGACAACAGAATGGGATAAGTGGCTCAGATCACGTCACTTCAGATCCATGGGTATCAAACACGTCTGGGAATCACAAGAGATACTTAGTAAAATGCAGCTTCCCTGATCCCGCTCCTGAGCTTAGTCAGTTCATCCAAGGAAGGGCCCAGGAAATTAATATTTTTGACTAGATCTGAAGGTGACTGTCATGTGGCTATCAACAGACTATACCTTGGGAAACTCTGATCTAATGAGTCCAGTCTTTTTGATACCCAGAGAGGCACAGTGACATGCCCAAGGTCACACAGCAAGATGCCAACAGGAAACAGATCTTCAGCTCTTTTTCCTGAAGCATGCGGTCCTTCCCCAGAGAAGAGGGGCGGGAGGCAGAAGGGAAAAGAGAAACTCACAGACTGAAAATGCAGCTCCAGAGAGAAAGACCAGTGGAGGATAGGAATTCAAGTTGAATCAGGGTCCAGATTCCAAGCTGAGAAGGAGGCTGCCCTGTGGGTGGGTGGCTAAGTGGCCCCTGGAGGCCTTCTCCGGAAGACTAGAGGTGGGGAGAAAGGATTCGGCTTTCAGAGCAGGGAGGCTAGAGGAAAGAGATAGAAAAAAATAAATAAAAATAGAAGGGGGATAAAAAAGCCTTCTAGCCCTGGTGAGCCCAAACATCCCCAGCATCACTGCAGGAGCCGCCCCAGCCTTCTTCGATTTTGATGTACAGTTTGAAACAAATCAATAGCAGTATAATAATACTCAGCACGCTGTGTAATTTTTATATCATTAGTTTTCATTTTCCGCTCCCCATGCATCAAAAAACTTACAACGGGCTCGTAAAGTTTATTTAGTATTCCATGAATTCCTAATCAGTTTCATTTCATAATGATTCAGGAGCCGCCCGCTGCCTAGGCCCCCATGTCAAAAAATCGATAAAACCAACACAGTTTTCCTGATGGCGGCTGCAAAAGGATCTATTGTAAGGGAATTATGATTTATGCCCTGGCCTGACCGTGAGCAGCAGCCTCCACCCGGCAGCTCAGGGCTGAGGTCTTCGCCAATAATGATTTATGCACCTTCTGCTGGCCCCACCCTGGCTCCCTCCCTGCCCCAGCTGGCCTCTGACACTGGGCGGGGGGGGGGTGGATGGGGCGGGCAGGAGAAGGCAGGTTCAGCTGGGAGGGAAGAAGGCACAAGGAAAAGGTCGACCAGAAGTCTGAGATTCTGTGCATGGGCCCAGCATCTGTCTCTGAGTCTATATACTTCCAAGAAGGCCTGAGTAGAGTGGGATGTTTGGGGATCCCCCCACGTGGCCCCAAAGATCTTCAAAGGGAATAGGGGTGCATGGATGAAGCGGGGGTGTCCCTGGCTTTGCAACTAGAAACCTCAGTCCCATCCAGCCCTCCATTCTGGCTTCACAGTTAAGTCCTTGGCCCCCCACCTCAGCCCCATGCAGTCACCTCCACTCTTGCTGATTCTGCCCCAGTGGCTCCAAAGAAGCTCAGTGGGAAAGTGGTCCAAAGGGTCATGGCAGCCAAAAGGCCTCAGCTGAATCTCTTGGGATGCAGACACAGCCAGCCTCCAGGAATTCTGAGGCTGGAAAGCAAGTTTCCCCGCCTCCCAAGAGGGATCAAAGGGTGGGCTTGAGTCTCTCAGGTGCCTTCTTGTCTCCAGAGGCAGCTTGGCTTGGTTTTGAGAACCCTCTGCCCTCCCATCCCCTTCCTCCACTGGTGGGGGATTACTAGGTCTAGGAGACAGGATAAAGGGAGGCATTCAGTCCAACAACTGGTTTAATTAAGAGTAACCAACCCAGCCCAGAAACAGAGACCTCAGGGTGACTTTCCAGGGGAGAGGATGCTACACTGTGAGAGCGGCCACCAGAACTGGGGCCCCAGGATGTGCACCCCCATCCACCACCTATCAGTTGGCTCGCCTGCCTGCAGGGAGCGGGGGGCCTCATTTAGGTGGGTTGAGAGGGACAGATGTTCAGGGGCTGGGTGTCTGCAGGGACTCTGTCCCCGGTCAAAGGGGGCGCTCCAGCCTTAGACCCAAGTTAGAATATGTGTCTTCCTCTTCCTGCTTCCGCTTGCCTTTTTGTTCACTTATTTGACAAACAGGGAAAAGACACCTCACGGCCACTCCATCTACGTGTGACTCACAGATAAGGGGTTCGCCCAACCTTGCACAGGTGAAAAGGGGCAAAGCCAGGGTGCTAAGGAAGGCTTTCCAGGTCTAGGGCACGCCCCGCCCCACTACACCCAGTGAATCCCTCCCCATGCCTGGCCCGTACCCCTCTCTCCCTCATCCAGGCTCTCCCCTCCCCCGCCTCAATCCCATGCACACAGCAGCACGAAAAGAGCCAGACTTTGGGACCAGACCTGGATTCGAATCCTGATTTCCATCATCACTGGCTGAGTGACCTTGGGCAATTTAATTAACCTTTCTGAGTCCAGCTTCCCTCACGTGTGAAAATGGGAGTCATAATTTCTGCCCCACCGATGGCGAGGGCTCAAAAGGGCAAGTATATAAAATGCAAGTATATAATCCCCCGGGAGGCCCCTGAGAGAGGCTTCCTGCCCTTCCCCCCACTGCCCTTCACCTCTCAGCCTCATTCACATCCCCAGCAGAAAGTCACCTGTGTGGTGCTGGGGGTCAGAGGAGGCCTGGACATGTCCCCACTTGCCCAGAATAATTGAAAAACCAAAACCCAGCCAGGACTTGGCATCCACGGGCTCCGGGCTGTGTCACTACTCCAAGCTGCGGTCCAGCTTCATTTACGCAAATCTGAGCTGAGCTTCTGCCAGGGCCCCTGTCCCCGGCTGTGAGACAGAAAGGAGCCTGGAGCCTGGCAGCCCACAGTCCTGGGAATCGTGTCTTAGGAACCAGCAGCTTCTCCCAGGTCAGGAGCTGGAGGCTGGAAGGGGTTGGGGGGTGGGGGGGCGGTGCAGAGCCAGAGCCTGGATCCGGGTGAGAGGAGAGGAGGGACCAGGGCTGGAGAAGCCCTGCCTGAACCCCTCCATCCCCCAAAAGGGGAAGCTGGGTTTCTCCCCTTGCAGAAGAGTCCAGATTCTTCCCCATGGAAACGGAGACCCTGGAGCCTGGGCACCACTCCAAGGATGCAGGATTTGCCGCCCCGGCTCGACCGGGATGGGCAGCCAACAGGCTGCTGTTGGCTCTCCCTGGTCTCACTCCTTCTCTGCCTACTTCTGTCTCCCGGGCTCTGTGTCTTGGTGAGTTTCCAATCCTCCTGCCTCGTCTCTACTCCTTTCCTCCATCACTGACTTCAGCCCCTAGGGAAAATAAACATCTCATCCTGCCAGGCCTGTGGGGTCCTCACACCTCCCCCACCGCGACGGGCAGTGCTAAAAGGCCTGAGATTTCAGGGAATAACCTCTCTCCCCGGATCCCCTTTCTGTTGCCAGATCTCGCATCTTGGTCCCCTCAGCTGCTCTGTCACGCCTGGGCTCAGCGACAGTTCCTACTGGGAGGGTAGGCACACTGGGCCAGGAGGCTGATGGACGGCCAACCCAGAGCTGGACATCCAATGGCTGGCACCGCAGCACAAATGCTGCTTCTGGCAGCTGAGGGCACTAGAGGTGCCCATCTTCAGCCTCTTTTTCAGACCCTATAAACACACACGGGCTCCTCAGCCCAAGGGGCCGGCTCCACACTGCTTTGCTGCCCCGACCCTGCCCTCTCCCTCTCCCTCTGCCCCTGCATGCACCTCTCACTCTGCCAGAGACCAGAGTCTCAGCTGCTCCAGTGCCTCGACGGCTGGGTCCCACTCAGGCTCTCTGAGCATCCGTTCATTCTTTCATCTGTGAAATGGGCTCAGTGAGAGATTTCCCGTCAGGGCAAGGGGTCAGGGTTGACTCGTGCTGTGGGGGCTGTGATGCCTTCTTTAACCATCCTTGGATGGCATCACACAGAGATCTTCCCCAGATGACCCTGTAAGTTACAAAGCTTTCCCGCTAGCAGAGTCACTGGAGATCAGAGGCTTGTTTCAGGGACACAGACAGTCACAAAGAAAACAAGAAAACAGAGGGACTTCCCTCGTGGTCCAGTGGCTAAGACGCCTCACTCCCAATGCAGGGGGCCCAGGTTCCATCCCTGGTCAGGGAACTAGATCCCACATGCTGCAACTGAGAGGTCACATGCCCCAACTAAAGATCCTGTGTGCTGCAACTAAGACCCAATGCAGCCAAATAATTTTTTTTTTTTTTTGGAAAGAAAAAGCGAACAGGAAAACGGAGACCTGACTCTGCACTCCTTAGCCATGTGGCACTGAACAAGGACCCTCCTTGGCCTCCTGAGCTTTAGTTCCCTGTCTGTAAAGTGGGATCGATCATCCTTATTGTCACCAGCTTTAGATGTCACATGGGATGGAAGTCAAAGCACCGTGTTGCAGGGGCACCTGGTGAGTTCACAACAAATGATGCTTTCCTCTCCCTCCTTCCCGTCTTCTTCCTCTTCCCCCCACCCCATTTCTAGAAATGAGAAGCCATTTTCCATAGTGAACATTGTGTTTTTCCATAGTGTTTTCTTAGACACCTGGAAAAATTTGGCTGGAGCTTATGACAAGCAAGTTTGCCCTTTATTGGATGCCAAGTACCATGCTGTTTCCTGTGGCTCAGATGGTAAAGAATCTGCCTGCAATGCAGGAGACCCGGGTTCGATCCCTGGGCTTAGATGATCCCCTGGAGAAGAGAATGGCAACCCACTCCAGTATTCTTGCCTGGAGAATCCCATGGACAGAGAAACCCGGTGGGCTCCAGTCCATGGGATCCCAAAGAGTTGGACAAAACTGACGACTAACACTTCCAACACTTTCAAGTACCACGCAGCATCTTTTTCCATTTTCTCCATGCCACCACAAGGCAGGCATTATTATCTACTGATGATAAAGCCCAGAGATGGGGCTTCCCTAAGATCACATAGCAAGAGCCAGTGTTGGGAATCAGTTCTGTTTGCAGGTGCCTGGAGGCCCAGGTGAGCTCCTTTCACCCAGAGTCTCTCCTTCCCCAACCTCCCAGACAGGCTTGGGTGTGGAGCTGCAGTGTGTCACACGCAGAAGGTGAGAGATGGTTTGTCGTTCCACTTCAGGGATGAGGAAACTGAGGCCAGACAAGGATAAGAGTCTCAGGCAAGGACTCGCAGACGGGAGGGGTGTAGACTCAGCTGGAACCACCAGCCTACCTCTGCTCTCGTCCTGCCCATCTGAGCCACTTGGCATTTAGAGGGCAAGACTATTTATTTTTGGCCTCAAATCCCAAGCCCTAACCCAGCCATGACTAATGTTGTCTCCTTCCCCACCCCATCCTCAGGGATGTGCCCCAGGACAGACCCTCCTTCAGGTCAGGTCCTGCAGCAGGGGCTACACACTTGATTGCTTTCGTGTCTATGGCACTGCAGGTCAGATCTCACTACACCAAAAGCCATTACAGCAAAAGAGCCCGCCTGCCGTTGCAGGAGGCACAAGAGACACAGGTTCAATCCGTGGATCAGGAAGATCCCCTGGAGGAGGAAATGGCAACCCACTCCAGTATTCTTCCTGGAGAATCCCATGGACAGAGGAGCCTGGTGGGATACAGTGCATGGGGTTGCAGAGTCGGACATGACCTAGCCACTAAACAACAACTCTACCAAGATATTTTGCCAAAGCCAGTCCAGGAGGTATGCAGTCAGCTCATATAGCACCTCCTCAAAAGACTGGGCAGAATGGGGAGCTGCGTGTCCTCATTTCACAAGTGGGGAAACTGAGGCTCAGAGAGGGCTCACAGAGAGCAAGTGGTGGATGGCCCATGTCAGTCTGGCCACAAAACCTCCAAGGCTCCTTCCATTTTCCAGACTTTCCTGAGGCAGGAACTGACCTGGGTACCTGGGCCCAATACACACAAGGGGCTGCTCGTATTTCTGCCTTCTGACAAATGCATGTGGCACAGTGCCCACCCCCCACCATAAACACACGCATGGCACAGGCATACACCAGGTACACACGCACACTCTCACGGGCACACACAGGTCTCGGGGCAGTGGCCCTCCACCTGGGATGCACGCTGGTATCGCTGGGGGAGCTTTGAAACATACCCGTGTCAAGCTCCACCCCCAGCGATGCTGATGACATGAATGTGTACGAGTTACCTACTGCTGCATAACAAATTACCGCCTACATGTGGCGCCTTACAACAACACTTCTCCTATGAGGTTTCTGGGGGTCAGGAATCTAGGAGCAACCCTTCCATCCCACCTCCCCTGGAGGCCATCTCAAAGACTCCCATCCACAGGCGCGGGGTCTGGCCCCCAGCCCATCATCACCCCTGCGCGAGGTGCCTCCGGGTCTGGTTTCAGCCCTGTGCGAGCACGCAGGCTTGCGTGAGCAGGTGTCCACACGAACTCGTCTGCTTACCAGTCAGGGCTCCTGACCAGAGGGAACCATCTTCTCTGTACCCCTCCAATGTCGTCTGTCTTTCCCCTTCTCTCCCCTCTTTATCTTCCCTCTCTTTTCTTGCTCTTTATTTTTAATATCTTTTTAAATTTTTTACTTATTTGTCTTTTGTGGCTGCGCTGGGTCTTTGTTGCTGTTCACAGGCGTTCTCCAGTTGCACAGACGAGCGGGGGCTACTCTCTAGTTACAGGGCGCAGACTTCTCATTGCTGTGGCTTCTCACTGCCGGGGAGCCTGGGCTCTAGGGCACGTGGGCCTCAGTAGCTGTGGCAGGTGCGCTCAGTAGTTGCCCAGTGTGGACTTAGTTGCCCGGCGGCAGATGGAATCTTCCTGGACCAGGGATTGAGCCCGTGTCCCCGGCATTGGCAGGCAGACTCTTAACCACTGGGTCACCAGGGAAATCCTTTTATTCTTTAATCTTTTTTTCGGCTGCACCGCCAGGCATGTGAGGTATTAGTTCCCCAACCAGGGATCGAACCCATGACTCCCACAACAGGAGCACAGTCTTAACCACTAGACCGCCAGGGAAGCCCCTCTTTTCTTGCTCTTGACTCTTTTCTACCGCCCTGTCTCTCTGGCCTCTCTCTCCCCTTCCTGATCCTGCAGTCTCTACGCCCTCTCCCTCTCGCCCGCTAGGAGGCCCAGCAGCATCTCGGGGACAACTCTGATGCAGCCGCCCTTCCTTGCCCTCCTCCAGGAATCCCGCGAGCCGGCCATTCTGGGTCTCAGAGCCGGGGTGTAGGGGGGGGGGCACTTCCGTTGCCGAAACTTTAACTTCCGGGTGGAAGGGGACGGGGATGATGGGTGGTGGGCAGGAGCCAGGGAAGAGCCAGTCCTGTGTCTGCATCTACTTCCTAACTCGTCTGCTTCTCTCTCCCCGTCTGCTGTGGGCCTGACCTATGGGCTTCCAGAACCTTCCTTGCTCTCCACACTCTCTCTCTTTCTATCTCCATCTCTCTCCCTCTCTGCCTTTCTGTTGCTGTGACTTCCTCTTGGAGAGAAGCGGGCACTGGCCACAGCTCCGAAGCTGCGGAAGCAAGGAGAGTAGCTCTGCCCTAGTAACACGCAGCAGAGACAACTCTTCTCGGGAATTAATGAGACCACCAAGAACAAAAGAGGCGACGACCAGCAGAGGCCAGAGAGGCGGGGCCCAGCAAAGCCGTCCCCGCAGAACCGCACGCCCTCAATAATAGAGTGAGGAAAAATGGAGTAGAGATCCCTGTGGTAAAAACTATTAGAGGAGGCGAATTATAAAACTATTAACCAGAATGTAACTCCCAATTAAAAGATGATTTAACACTGGAACCTGATGGATGAATTTTGATTAAATGGAGAACTATTAGGAGCCCAGGGATAAGGCTGCTCCTGCCAGTTCTAAAAGTTAAAAGGCAGTTTGATATAAAAATTTATAAATTAAGGTTAATTACTTTAAATAACATGGCTGCAAGCAATGAAAGGAAATTTGTCAGAATCTCCAGAGTTTGGGGCGAGATGGATACAGATGTCCTAGCTGGCCCCCGGGAGCTTGGAGGTCAGGGTAGGGGCGGTTGAGGCCAGCAAGAGGGCAGGTGATGTCCGCACTCCCACCAGGCCCCCCAAAGAGCCAGGCGCGGCCTGAGGCACCAGGGGTGAGGGGTGCCCTCATTGCCCTCTGCTCCGAGACCACAGCAAGACATACTGGTTCTGGGAGATGGGCAGAAAGGAGACCTCAGGGCCCTAGAACTGGTCTGAAGAGCTAGTCTCCTCTGCCTGGGGAGCCTTCCCCCTGTTGGAGGGGTCACAGCAGGACCGGCTGTTTACTGAGCACTCAGCAGGGCTGGGGAATCCATCACCCCACCCCGGTCCTGCCCCGGCTGGAGGAGTCACCAGCACCCCCATGCCTGACCTGCCTGGCTCTGCTCTGTACCCCCCGACCCCATCCCATGAGTCCTTATGGGCAGGACAGGGCCCTACAAGACGATTCTGCAGGGTGCGGACTCTTCTTCTCCATCGCCCCAGGGTGGTGGGTTCTAAAGCCACCCCATAGGCCACCCCTTCCCTGGGGCCCCAGAGCTTCCCTGGGTGGGAGGGAGGCTTCCAGGAGGTGTGGGCACTGCGCATGCCCAGGGCAGTCTGAACCCTCTACTGCCAGGCAGTCCTCTCCAGTGCTCTGCCCTGGGAAACCATCCCCTCCCCAGAGGCCCGCCCCTGCCCAGTTAGGATGTCCCCAGCACATCACAGAGGGGGCTAGGGGGAGCATTACGTCCCTGGGAGGATAGGACCACAATGGGACGACAGCAAGGGACATCCCCCACAGAGGACGGTGCTCAGCTCACAGCTAGGTGACATTAACACAAGGCTGGTTCCCAGGGTGGGAACGTGGGCATTCAAGCCAGACTCCTCGGGTTCCAGCTCCAGTTCCAACACTTACCAACCTATGTCCTCAGGAGTTACCTCTCCAGGCCTCATCCCCTCGTCTGTAAAGCAGAGATGGGGACTTCCCTGGTGGTCCAGTGGTTAAGAAGCTTCCAATGCTGTGGAGGCAGGTTCAATCCCTGATCCGGGGACTAAGACCCCACATGAGGTGGGGCAAAGAGCCCATGTGCTGCAACAAGGATCCCACATGCCGCAGTCAGCACCAGAAGCAGCCGAATTAATAAATGTTTTTTTAAAAATAGATAAAATGGAGATAAAATAGATAAAATCTCTTCTTGCAGGACAGCCAGGCAGATCAGAGGTTAAACCCCAGCATACAGCAGGTGCTCATTAAATGGCCGTGATTCTCATCCCCTGTCCTCACTTCTCATCTTGTAAGAGATGTTATCATCCAGCAGAGCTTTCCCCAGGCTTCCTGGCACAGGTGTATGTAAACACTTTGCACACACAAGGTGAAGACACCTTGTTTAATCTTCCCATCACCCTTTGCAGTCAGTCGAGTCATTGCTCCCATTTCACAGATAAGGAAACTAAGGCAGAGAGGTTCTGTCACAAGCCCCAAGCCTCACAGCTGGCAGTGGCCAGTCTAGAGTCAGGTCTTGCAGCAACTTGACCCCCTCACCTCACACCACCTCCCAGGGCACCGTGTTAAGGCTTTTATATTCTCTCTTGCTGTGCCTCTTGCTGCTGCTGCTACTGCTAAGTCGCTTCAGCCACGTACGACTCCGTGCGACCCCAGAGACGGCAGCCCACCAGGCTCCCCCGTCCCCAGGATTCTCCAGGCAAGAACACTGGAGTGGGTTGCTATTTCCTTCTCCAATGCGTGAAAGTAAAAAGTGAAAGTGAAGTCGCGCAGTCGTGTGCCTCTTACTGTAAACTTTAAATAAACTATATGGAAGCTGAATCAACAAGAAAGGAAGGAGGGGGCAGAGGAATAAAGGAAGTGGGTCAGAAAGGGAGGGAAGGAAGAAGGAAAGAAGAAAAGGGAAAAGGGAAAGGGATAAGTTGATGAGTTTGTTTATTTATTTATTTATCTTTGGCCGCACGTGGGCTTTCTTTAGTTGCAGTGAGCAGGGCCAACTCTTCGTTGCAGTGAGCAGGCTTCTCATTGCCGTGGCTTCTCTTGTTGCAGTACACAGGCTCGAGGTGAGCAGGCCTCGGTAGTTGTGGCTCTCAGGCTTCGCTGACCCATGGCACGTGAGATATTTCCGGACCAGGGATTGAACCCGGGGCCCCTGAATGGCAGGTGGATTCTTAACCACTGGACCACCCGGGAAGTCCCAATGAGTTGTTTTTTGTTTTTGTTTTTTAAACAAACCTCTGTGGGGTAATGGTCGGGTGTGTTAACCTTGGGTAAAGGGAGAATACACCAGGGAGGTTCTTTGGGGCAGGAGATTATCTGCTTCAGATACAGATGCTGATTACACAGATGTTTTTACTTTGTTAAAAATTCATCACTCTGTGTGCTGATTTGTGCTCTTTATGTAGAAAAGTTATTATAATAAACTTTTAAATGAATATGATAATAGGTAAATTTTATGATATGTGAATATCTTAACAAAACTGCTTTTTTAATACAGCATACCAAAAGCTATGACAAACCTAGACAGCATATTAAAAAGCAGAGACATCACTTTGCCGACAAAGGTCCGTCTAGTCAAAGCTATGGTTTCTCCAGTAGTCATGTACAGATGGAGAGTTGGATCATAAAGAAGACTGAGCACCAAAGAATTGATGCTTTCGAACTGTGGTGTTGGAGAAGACTGTTGAGAGTCCCTTGGACGGCAAGGAGATCGATCAGTCCATCCTAAAGGAAGTCAACCCTGAATACTCATTGGGAGGACGGATGCTGAAGCTGAAGCGCCAATACCTTGGCCACCTGATGCGAAGAGCTGACTCACTGGAAAAGACCCTGCTGCTGGGAAAGATTGAAGGTGGGAGGAGAAGGGGACAACAGAGGATGAGATGGTTGGGTGGCATCACTGACTCAATGGACATGAGTTCGAGCGAACTCTCTGGAATATGGTGAAGGACAGCGAAGCCTGGCATGCTGCAGTCCATGGGGTCCAAAAGAGTCAAACACGACTTGGCAACTGAACAACAACATAACAAAAGACAGTCCTGACGTCGCTTAGCAGTGCATAATAGAGACCAAGCAGGGTAAGACTGAGACAGAGCCAGAGAAGCTCGTGGTTGGCCCTGGGATGGGTCCATTATGGATGCTTCTCAGAAGTGGGGTGTCCTGTGCAGGTGGGCTGTGGGAGAGGGGCAGGAGATGGGGGCTGCCTGTCTCACCATACACACTTCCCCTCTCCGAGCCTCCCTTATTTTTGTCAGGAACAAGGGGAGGAAGGGGAGAGCAAACCTAAGGGGCCTGGCCCAGGCAAAGGCTTAGAGGAGAGGAGAGAGGAGCCCCAGGCATAAGGAACAGACTGGAGCTGCCCTGAGCTCAAGGAAGGGATCAGGGTGCTTAGAACTGGGGAGGATGCCGAAAAATCTCCCAAAAATCCTGCACAGAAAAGTATCATTGCAACTGACACACAACTAACGTGATCGTGATGATCTCTTTCACGGTGTCACTGTTATTGTACTGCTACTGGCATCACTGTTGTTACCAGGGAAGCCCTGGGGGTGAAGTACAGCTCTTCCCAAAGTGAGATCCAAGGAATGCTTCTCCCAAAAGCTTCTTCCCAACAAATTATCTCACAGTGAAGAAGTTCATACTAACTCTGCTCTCCTCTTAGAGCTTCCTAAGGCACACGAGCGTAATAAAGGCTCTGAGAAGCAAATAACTTCTAACTTTTTGAAAACAGCCTTCCCTAAATAGAGTTGATCATGGAACATTTTTTAACATAATAATTATTAACAGCCCCCCCACCCAGGAATTGAATAGAAAGAACATACACTCCAAAATAGGACTGACTAAGCTCCATGTCTGTCTGTTTCATGTGGCCTTGGGGAATTTGTTTCACCCCTCTGTGACTCAGCTTCCCCAGCTGCTAAGCGGAGCAATCTCAAAATGTAGTGGCCAGATTTAAATTAAATGTGGCACATAATGGAATTCCCCAGCAGTCCCGTGGTTAGGACTCGGTGCTTTTGCTGCTGGGGCCCAGGTTCAATCCCTGGTGGGGACATGAAGATCCTGCAAGCCAGGCGGTGCAGTCAAAAAACAAATAAACCAAAAAATATGTGTCACATAAGAGATACTCAACAAGTGTATGTCCACCCATTTTACAGATGAGCTAACTTGCCTAAGAGTACAGAAGCAGGGAGCAGCAGCCACGGGGTGCCCAAGTCTAGGTCTTCTGGTTGGAGAGGTGGCTGCAAACCTCTGCCTGGTCTTGATACGTGGGGCAAATGAGGTACTTTTAGCTGAGGAGTCCTGCTCTGAAGTGTAAAGGATACAGGATTAGTTCCTGACAGGACAGCATGGCCCAAGCCCCGGATCGTCTGAGTCTGAGTCATGACTCCACCACTTACAAGCTCTGTGACCTTGGGAAGGTCACTTAACTGCTCTGGTTTCTGCATCTGTAAAGAAGAGATTAAAACAGTTCTCTCTCCATAGGGTTGTTCTGAGGCAGAAATGAGGTACAGTGCTTAAAAATAGAGATTGATATACAGGCCCTTGAGACATGAGCTATTATTTTTATTTTTTAATTTTTATCTATTTATTTGGCTGTGCTGGGTCTTAGTTTGCAGCAGGTGGGCTTTAGATCCCTGACCAGGGACCCAACCCAGGCCCCCTGCATTGAGAGCCTAGAGTCTTAGCCACTGGACCACCAGGGAAGTCCCAAGCTATTGTTTTTTTCTTACTCTTACTGTTCATTGCTGGGCTGCAACTCAGTTGACAGAAGGAAGGGAGAATTCTTTCTCCCACAGGGTCCTGAAAAGCAGGGATGGCAGTCCCCCATCTGCCAGGACCCCTCTTCTAGGTCTGTCCTTCCCCAGATCCCAGCCACGCCTGGGCCCCTTCCTATCCCTGCAGAGGTCTCACCCTGGACACCCACCCTCTTGGGGCTGCAGTGCCAAGGGTGAACCTGTGATGCGCGGGTCCTCACGGGCTTCATCTCGCTGCAGAATCACTGTGACCACCCCCTCACCCATCTCCTGTGTGAACAGTGGATGTGACCTCTCCAATCACCATCACTTCCGTGCCCCCTCCGAGATGAACAATATGAGTCTTGCATCCAGTTTATCGGTGGAGAAACAGGCACACAGTGCAATGAGGGCACCCCTGGAGCCCAGTTGGAGGGCCATGAACCTAGATTTCCTAACCTCCAAGCCCTGGGTTTTCCTCCTGTATTGCAATAAAACAAACCCTGCCTTTCCAGGTGGCGCTAGTGGTAAAGAATCCACCTGCCAATACAGGAGACACAAAAGACGCAGGTTCGATCCCTGGGTCGGAAAGATCCCCTGGAGGAGGCCAGGGCAACCCATTCCAGTATTCTCGCCTGGAGAATCCCATGGACAGAGGAGCCTGGCGGGCTACAGTCCAAGGGGTCTCAAAGAATCGGACACACACACACAAAGTTACTCTGAGTTGTAAGTTTGTCTCCTTACCAAAGAGGCCCTGCGTGCTAACAGGTGAAGCCCAGGGAGACAGTGAGCCGTGTTAATTGTCCTTGGCCTCAAGGCGCCCCACCCCTTTCTCTGCACACCCTCCGGAACACCTGCCACTCCCCCCCATTTCGGGCCTCCCTCAACCACGCTCCCAAGCAGCGAATCACATTGTCATCTGGACTCTGAAGGCTACAGAGGCCTGGAGCTGCGCCACCTTTGACCCCATAGAGAGAGCTGAGCTGTAGGTACCTATAAGCATATTCAAGCCTAAGGAGCCTCCTGATATCCCCCAACACAGAGTTCAAAGACCATGGTGGCCCCATCCGAAGATACAGCTCTAGGGTTAGAGGCCCAGGGTTAGGGCCAGAGTCACCCCCTCTGCTCTCTTTCTCTCCTTGTGCGTGCTAAGTCACTTCAGTTGTGTCCCGACTCTTTGTGATCCTATGGACTGAAGCCTGCCAGACTCCTCTGTCCATGGCATTTTCCAGGCAAGAATACTGGAGTGGGTTGCCATGCCCTCCACCAGGGGGTCTTCTTCACACAGGGATCGAACCTGCGTCTCTTACATCTCCTCCATTGGCAGGTGGGTTCTTAACTGCTAGTGCCACCATTGTATGTGTGTATGGTGGTGGTGGTTTAGTTGCTAAGTCGTGTCCGACTCTTGCAACCCCATAGACTGTAGCCTGCCAGGCTCCTCTGTCCTTGGGGATTCTCCAGGCAAGAATACTGGAGTGGGTTGCCATTTCCTTCTCCAATATGTGTGTGTATATATATATATATATATGTGTGTGTGTAACATGCACACACATTCATGAGACAAAGTGGCATGTATTTGAATCTTCTCCCATCTCCCACTCCCTCCCACAGCTCATTCAAGGTGCCTCAACCTCCCCTGAAGCCCTCACCAAACCAGCCCCTGCAGGTGCCTGCCTCTCCTTGCTCTCCCCTCTGCCTTTTATCCTTCAATCCTCTCCAGCCAGGAGGGGCACGCTGTCTTTTCTGAAGGAAGTTATTCTAAGGTTTCTGGGCTTCTTTCAACTTTCTTTCCAAGCCACTATGCCCACCCAAGCTATTGAGGCCCAAACAGGGCTAAACACAGAAACTTCCTTGGGGACAGAAGAAAGGTGAAGTCTAGGGACCCTTGAGTGTAAACTTTTGGGGAGCCTGTAATAAATAGGTAGATGTTATTACCAGGCACATCAACACACAATTATGGCCAGCACACTTTGCTCCTCAGGGAGCTTCCAGTCAAGTTGAGGAAATAACCTGAAACAATTAGACAACATTGAAAAATCTGACCTGCCTGTAACAGACAGGCTGTTGTGAGCTGAATGTTTGTTCCCCACAAAATTCATACACTGAAGCCCAATGTGATGGGGTCTGGAAATGAGGACTTTGGGAGGTAATTTAAGAAAGTCAGGAGGGTGGGGCCCTGTGGTGGAATTAGTGCCTTGTAAGAAGAGAAAGAGACCAGAGCTCTTCCCCGCTCTCTGTCTACCACGTGAAGGCCCCAGAGAGAAGGCAGCCATCTGCAGCCAGGAGAACGGGGACCCTCCAGGGAACCAAATGAGCCAGTGCCTTGACCTTGGACTTCCCAGAACTAGACAAAATACATTTCTGTTGTTTAAACCACCCAGTCTATCGTGTTTTGTTATGGCAGCTCAAGCTGACTAAGATACATGCCTTCTGAGAATTCTCCGGTAGTCCAGTGGTTAAGACTCTGCGCTTTCACTGCAGAGGACCCTGCTTCAACCTCTGGCGAGGCAACTAAGCTCCCACAAGCCACAAAGCATGGCCAAAAAATAAGAAAAAGAAAAAGATACATGCTTTCTGAAAGAAGTGGTCAGGAAAGGGGTTCCAGAGTGGGAAAGACTTGAGCTGAGCCCACAAAGAAAGAGATGAGTCAGCCTTGACCAGGGGGCAAGAGAGGGCATTCCTGCAGGGCACTCTGAGTTTGCACAGGTGCAGGTAAGAAGAGGCACCAAGAACTGACCAATCAGGAGATGAAAAGTTGAGAGTCGTCGGGGCCGGAGAGGCAGGCTGGGATCACATCACAGTGGGGCTTGAGGGCAGGCTGGAAGTCAGAGCTGTGGACCCTGGGTCATGGGTCCACGATGGGGCCACGGTGGCTTTGGGGCACAGGAATGAAGCAGTCAAATCTAAGTTACAGGAAGCTAACAGCTGGCCAGGAGGAAAAGGTGACGGAAGGAGAATTCTGGGGCGAGGAGCCAGTGAGAAATGCTGCAGAGGTCCAAGCGAGGGATAAACCAGCCAAGGGCAGGAGCGGTGGGGCTGGAAGGAAGGGCTTGATTCAGATATTGACAGCAACCAGATGGGTGGGGTGGGGAAGGGAGAAAGACCCCTGGTTCTAGGTGATGGCTGCTTCCCCAACCTGCATCTCTTGTTGCCCCTGCCGACCCCCTTCCCATCCCAGTCAGTCCCAGTCAAATGTCCTCTGCCTTTTCCCAACCTTGATGGCCTAATTTATTCAGGCCTGTGTGCTCCTTCACCCCCTATCCTTCCCTCTGGAGCCCCAGACTCTGATCCACGGCTTCTCTCCTCACCAAACCCCCCACTTGCTCTTTCCTGCCCTTGAAATACCAGGGAGTTGTTGCCGGCCAAGTGCTGCTCAAAGGAGGGAATCACCTGTGAAATGTTTAGCACAATGCTGGGTACACAGTTAAGTACCCAATAAGCACTGATTCATTTTTGCATATCAGGTCCAGGACTTCCCCGGTGGTCCAGTGGTTGAGACTCTGCCTCCCAGTGCAGGGGGTGAAATTTTGACCCTTGGTCGGGGAAACTAAGGTCCCTCCCATGCTCCAGGGTGCTGTCAAAAATTGACTATAGGGGCTTCCCTGGTCGCTCAGTAGTGAAGAATCCACCTGTCAATGCTGGAGACACAGGTTCCATCCCTGATCTGGGAGGATCCCATATACCACGGAGCAGCTAAGCCTGTGTACCAGAGCTACTGAGCCTGCGCTCCAGAGCCCAGGAGCCGCAACTACCGAAGCCTGTGCTCCTCGGCGAGAGAAGCCATCGTAACTAGAGAGGAGCCACCTCTCCCCCATCTCTGCAGGTAGAGAAAAGCCCAAGCAAGCAATGACAAAGACCCAGCACAGCCAAAAACATAAATAAATTTATTTTTTTAATTAAATATATATATGAAACAGATCCTGTGCCAAACACTAGGGAGGCCAGACACATACATTAAGGAGGGGCCCCTGCTTTCAGAGTAAACAGGATATGCCAAGAAATGAAGGCCTTTTGAATTGCAGAAGACAAAAGAAATAAAAGACACCTCTATACCCTCAGGGTAACCCCATCTTGGGGGAAGGTTTCCGGGGCTCAGTCTCTGCCTTTCAAAAGCTTAGAGTCTAATGGAAGAAACACAGACACCCACCCTCTCACCCCCACCTTCCCAACACCCCTACCCCATCCACAGTCACACTCCCACCCCCACCATCTACCCCGGGAACTTCCTTTCTGCTGGGTACGTTGGACTTTGCACATCGAGGGCTCCTCGCCTGGGCTGTCCTTTCTGTCTGAGCACTTGGACAGCACTTGTCTTTTTTTAAAAAATATATATATATATTTTAATTTCAGCTGCATCGGGCCTTAATTGCAGCACACGAGATCCCCATTGCTGCATGCAGGATCTCTAATTGCAGCAAGTGAACTCTTAATTGCAGCATGTGGAATCTAGTTCCCTGACCTGGGATCAGACTCAGGCCTCCTTCTTTGGGAGGGCAGAGCCTCAACGGTTGGGCCACCAGGGGAGTCCCCGAGAAGCCCTTTGTCTTCCTTCGTTTATCATCTCATCTGAGAAGGCTTCCTGGGTCCCCATCGGACACAGGAGCGCTCCCATCCTTGATGTTCCCGGAGCGATTTGCTTCCTCCTGTATCAGATCATTCACACTCTGCCTCAAAGGAGACTCGTGTGTGTGTGTGTGTGTGTGTGTGTGTGTGTGTGTGTGTCTGTGTCTGTGTGTCTGTGTGTCTGTGTGTCTGTGTAGTGTGTGTGTGTTTGGGTGTCTTCAGATCACCTGCCCATGACCCACAAACCACCACACCTGTGAAGGCGGAGGCCAGCGCCGCTCCACAGTAAGCATCTTGGCACACAGCTGATGGTGAACAAGTGAACACATGGATGGGCTGGCTGAGGGTGAGAGAGACAGTCTGGAGACCTTGGTCTGCTGGAGAAGACGGACACTGGGTCAAGCCGCAGCCTTCTGCCACACACCTAGGATGATGATAACTTCCCAGGGGCCTCTGAGAAAATCTGGGCACCAAGAGCATCTCTGCCTGCCCTGTCTCTACACGCCAGCCATAATCAATAGCAGTGCCCTCTGTCTTCGGGACTGGCTGTCTTCCCCATCTGGGCAGAATGCCCTGGAAAAACCACCACAAATAAAACATACGTCCATTGCCAAACGAAAGAGCAGGAGCATATGACAAGAAAATCACAGAGTGTGTCCCAGTGCCCTCTGGAACCAAGTCAGGGCTTTGCCCATCCCTGGGAGGGTTCACACAGGCAGAACAAGAGCAGCGTAGATCTTGAAAACAAGCTGACCAGTCACGGTCAAGGACCCAGAGGACAGAGAGCGGGCTCCACTCCCTTCCTCCTAAAGGTGTTTAGGAGGGTTCTCCCCAGAGCCCCAAGAGGAGCCTGTAGCAGTGCCAAATTCACATCTTGTGTGATCTTGGATAAGACATTTGGCCTCTTTGAGCCTCAGCTTCCCCATCCAGAAAATGGGTATGATGACAAGTTGGCAAAGGGCTGCAGAGAGAATAAATACAAGCTTGCATGGGGCAGAGCTTTGTAAAGGGCACAAAGAAGAGGCTTGGACCCTGTGGAGTGTTTTAGCGTTACTATTATCAGAGCACAACAGCAGAGACTCAAACCAGGACCCTGAGGCCAGTGCTGCGACCCTGCCAAGGGCCCCCCGGCATCTGCTCTGAGCCAAGTTTTCTGAAATGAGGTCCAACCAAGGCAGAGAACAATTGAGGAGAGGACAGAGAGAGAGAAGAGCGTGTGTGTGCAAGTGTGTGTGTGTGTGCCTGTGTGAATGTGGCACAGGAGTGTGCATGTGGCCCCCTCCGGGGTGGGGTGGAGAGGGGATGGAGGGGAGAAGGGGAGAATTGAGAGGAAAAGAAAAGCACCGGGACGAGAAGGACTGAGGTATTCGGTTACATGATCTAAATTCTAATCAAACATCATTTAAAGCGTGTTTTATTTCAGCCTCGGGAGAGCCAGTCCCTCCTGGCTGCTCACCATGGCAACGGGCCGCTCATTTCAGAAGTGTCATGCCACATTATCGTCCTGCCGCCTCACACGCTCTCGCCGCCTGACAACTTCGCTCTGCCCCTTGCGACAACCATCCCCGCTCAGCCGGTTTATTTCTGGTGTCAGCCGGCCCCCCTCCCCTGCCTCCCGCTCATCATCAGTGGATTGAAAGACAACCTCAGCCCTCCAGCCGGTGAGCATCGCGGCCTGTTTGGTGATAAGAGATAATTTGAGAAGATATTTGCTTACATGTGTATGAACAATTTGCTACATTAAGACAATTCCACCTGGTGTGTGGATGGGGATGGGGGCGGGTGGCCAGTGCTCAAGCTGACAACACCCCAGGCAAGAGGAGAGGGCGGGCACCCCTCATTTCTCGAGCACCCCCCCAAACTGGGAGCCCTAGGAGATCCCCCTCGGGTTGCCTACCCCAGCATCATCACTCGCTGTGTGACCTTGCGCAGGTTGCTCCCCTTCTCTGAGCTTCCCTGCCCTTATCTATCAAAAGGTGGGGTTGGACCAGCTAGAATCTGGGATCCCTGCCAAGGACCAGGGTGGGGGAGCAGAGGGCCAAGGACCCAGAAAGAGGACAGACCCCTGGTCTGGTCACCACTATGAAGGTTGATGAAGGGAAAAGAGGTTAGCCTGACGCCGCCCACCTCCGTCCAAGTGACCAACGCAGAAATGGACGGGGCGGTGGTGGGGTGGGAGGGCGGGGGTGTTCCTGAAGCAACCCAGGATAGGACCCTGTCCTGGGAAGGAAGGGCCTTTCTGGGACCCCCTTCTCTGTTCTTCACAGGACAAGGAACATCTCATCACGTTCACACACACAGACTCCCACGCGCATCTCCCCTAGATCAAGGGCCACCTGGAGGTAAAGGCAGACTCAGAAGAAGCTGGGAGAAAGATGTGTACCCTGAGACCCCGGTTTAGAAGATAAGACCTTGGCCTGAAAATAATGGGCTGAAAGGCAAGGTGGCCCCACCCAATGCCTCCACCCACCAAACATCAAGAATAATAATGGTGTGTGTGTTAGTCGCTCGGTCAGGTCCGACTCTTTGTAACCCCGTGGACTGTAGCCTGCCAGGCTCCTCTGTCCTTGGGATTCTCCAGGCAATAATACTGGAGTACAGAGTATGTATCCATTCCCTTCTCCAGGGATCTTCCCAACTCAGGGATCAAACCTGGGTCTCCTGCATTGCAGGCAGATTCTTTACTGTCTGAGCCACCTAGGAAACCCTAATAATAGCAGACCTATGGCTGGTTCACACTGATGTGTGGCAGAAACCTGCTCACTAATATAAAGCAATTATCTCCAATTAAAAATAAATAAAACAAACAAACAAATGAATAATAAAGAAGCTATGTGTATTGAGGGCTTCCAGGGGCCAGGCCCTGTGCTGAGACCCCTCTCCACGTGCTGTGTCCTCCTGCCCCCACCCCCGGGTCAGGCGAGCTTCTGCCTCTATTTACTCATCGGTCAGATGGAGTTAATATAGTTGCTACTGCACACGGCGGCTGTCAGGATTAAGAGAAGGCTTAGCACAGTTTGGGGCACATGGTCAGTGTTCAATGATGACGGCTATTTGAAGTTGTCATAGGAACTGGGGTCTGAGGAACCAGGGCTTTCTGAAAACGGGCCTCACTTCCCCAAAGCCTCAGCCTGTGTGCACCTGGGTCCCGTGGCTGGTTTTGCTCCCACCAGAGCCCATCCTAGAAAGGATGAAGCCCTGGGATGCCTACACCTGCCCACCTGGCCCCATGGAATTTCTCTAGTAGGGGGTCTTTGGTCTCTCCAGGAGTAATTCAGGCCATGGAAGGTAATCTCTCTCCCACCATCCGGGGCACCTTCCTCTGGAACCTGAGGATACACAGCCCCCACCCCCCCACCCCCAGGGACCCTCTTCTGTCTGCCCAGGGTTGAGGGCAACTGTCAGCTGAGAGCTCTGACCTCCACCTCCCACACCTGACCACCCTCTGCCCTGACCTGCGGTCCCACCCAGACTCCGTAGGAGAACTGGCCCAAGGAAAACCACAAGAGGGAGGTGAATGCCAGCCTCCTTTCCCATTGAGTGCTGGGTCATCTCCCCAAGGCCTCTGCAGTCCACTTCCCAGTGAAAGACAACGGCCACAGAAGAAGAATCTCTCTACAGTCAATGGGACTCAGGTCCAATCCCAGCTTCACCACCTCTCAGCAGTGGAGTTTTAGATCAGGGGCCCAGCCTCAGTGTTCATATCTATAAAATAGGGATAACAATATATATGACGTAGGGTTGCTGGCATGATGAAAGGTATACTGAACACTTAGTAGGCATCCAAGAAAAAGCAGCTGTTATGAATAAAAACCACCAAAGCTGCCCCAAGCCAGGGAGCTGTTTCCTTCCACCCTCTGGGGGTCTCTGGCCCAGCCTTGGTGCCCTGGGCTTACTCCCCCCACCCACCTCCTCCTGACTCTGCCTCTGTCACTTGAGCCTAGGAAATGATGCTGGGGCAGGGCGGGGGGCGGGGGCAGTCTGCAATGTCATGCCCCTACTCCAACAAAGCACGCGTGCCCCAGCTTGGGCCTCTTTTTCTCAGCAAAATAACAAAATGAATCAAATTACTCATCTCAACACTCCACTCACATGCGCTTGGCTCAGAACTGTGGGAGAGATTCAGGGGTCTCCGGGAAGGAAGCTTTGCCCAAAGGAGGGAGGGGTAGACGGGTCAAAAAGAGGGTTATCAAATCACAGCCACATTTCTGTATTTTTTTTAATATGACGTGTTAGTGAAAGTGTTAGTCACTTCAGTCGTGTCCAACTCTTTGCGACCCCATGGACTGTAGCCCGCCAGGCTCCTCTGTCCAGTCATGCCCTCCTCCAGGAGAGCTTCCCGACCCAGACCTGGGTCTCCAGCATTTCAGGTGGATTTTCTGTTCCAGCCACCTGGGAACATGAAGAGCAGGAGTTATTTTCATGATTATTTCCCTGTATTATTTTCAAAGCACAGGAGGTTGCTGGATGCGGACATTTCCTGCGCCCACAAGCTCCCCCACACCCAGTACCCAGATCCCAGAGCTCTTGGAGGCAACCTGCTGGGGATTTAGGGGGCTGAACACAGGCTGGGGGTTCTGCAGACCTAGATCCCTCCCTGTTCATCCCTCCCCAGAGGCAGGGTCTGCAGCAGGTCACTTAACCTCCTGAGCCTGTTTCCACATCTGCACTGTGAGCAGAAGGCCGACCAGACCTCAGGACCCCTGTGAAGAGTTAAGCTGCTCCCCGCACCCCGTCCTGACCAGTAGAGGTCCCTCAGGTCCTCGGGCTGTGGGCCTTCGCCTCTCACATTCTCCCCTGAAGCAGCTTCGGGCCCCAGATCGCTTAACTTCCCCAGATAGGAACGGGTCAGGAAAGAGGAGCTGGGCGTCCGGCTTCCCTCCTCCGGCGCGGCTGCGGCCTCAGGGCCTCAGGGATTCAGCCGGGATCTCGGCGGGTGCCCGCGACAGGCCGCTCCCCCGCACCCCCCACCCCCGGGGCCTTGGGGGAAGGGAAGGGGCGGGCGCCTCCGGCTCACCTTCTGACGGTGAAATGTGGCCATTTACCTTCACGCTTCAATGCCAGGCCCTAAATCACTGTCTCCGCGCCCGCGCTCAAGGTTGCTCCCCGAGCCGGCCGCCAACAAAGCCGCCGCCGCCGCCGCCCGGAACCCGGGCGCCGAGCCCCCCTCCCCCGCCCCGACCCCCGCGGCCGCGAAGACCGAGAAGGGCCGCTCCCCGCCTGGTCCGCTGCTCCCCCGCCGCCTTCCTCTTTCCTTCTGTCTCTGTATTTCCATTTTTTTGTCCCAAGGCCCTATCTCCGGGAAGAGGCATCCAGAGGCTCGCGGTCCAAACTCACCAAGAAACCTCAAGTTCACTCCCCTATGGTAAATGGACGGAATGAGGAACACCGGCTCTTAACTGTGTAGCTACTTTACGCCCCCGGACTGCAGAGTTTTTGATGCAGAGACAGCCTCGCGAGTGTCACTGATAACGCAGGACCGCGTGCGCTTCTCACCTGCAGCCGCAAACACTTCACCCATCTCTGCGGCTCTGCTGGGACATGGCTTCATAAGCCCTGCTCCCTTCCTTCCCCTCCGCGATCTTTCCCTCCCGGATCTTTCTTTCCTGCCCTCCGGGATCTCCATTTGTCTTCTGTGCAAAGAGACAGGGGAGGGGAGAGACGGGAGAGAGTCCAAGTCCTGGGCACACAGGACACGGGGTCGGGGGGCTGTTTGGAAAACGGGGAGCTGTTGGCTCAGAGAACCAGGACCGTGGCGAGGAGGTCTCCGTCCCTGCCAAGGCCTGACGTTTCCCCACCTGCCAGTCACGGGAGAGGTCAGCCCAGGGGGGGAAAGGCAGACGGAGGGAAGGAGCAGGGGGAAGCTGATGACCCGTCCCCACCCCACCCCCACCCCGCTTAGGCCCCGCCCTAACCCGGAAGTGAGGCGCTGGGCACACCAGGGCTGGGGTCCTGCCCTTGTGCTCCGAGCTCTCTGTTTGCAGTGTCCATTCGCTCTGCCTCAAATCTCACTCATTTGCACCCTTTTTCTTTTTTCTCTGTGTGGATCGGTTAGATTGGCGTCTCATCTGACTGAAGGAGACTGTGCTTTCTCATCAGACCAGAGGCACCCTCCCCCACCGCCAGGGCAGAGGCTGTATTCCTTCCCCCCACCTACCCCCCGCCCTGCATTAGATTGCTTGCTCCCCAGAATAGGGGAGCCTCCTCCATTTGCCTGAGAGCTTTCCTTTGGCAGGGGATCTGTCCCCCCATCAGATTCGGAGCTCCCCAGAATAGAGGCTTCTGTCCCCTGCCATCAGACTAAGAACTCCCCCAGGTCAAGGGAGTCTCTCCTCTCCAGACTAGGAGTCTCCATCCCTCCCACCCCACCCCTCAAGATCCTGCTGACCACAGCTGAGCTCGTGTTCAAAAGCCCTGGATCCTCCCCAGTTCTCAGGCACTGAGGCTCTAGGATGCTCTAGTCTTCAAGGATGGATTCAAACCCAGCTTCATTGTGGTTTTGTTCTGTGACCTTGAACAAGTCACATGACCTCTGGGGTGCATACTGCAAGTACTCAGGGTCTCGTGAGGCTTCAAGGAGATAGTATTTGGTGAAAGGGCCAAGGCCAGGGTCTGGCATACAGCAGGTGTTCAATAAATGCTGTCTCTCTTTCCCTCATTAAGCTGAGAAGTACATCTCAAGCCACCTCAGCCTGAGAAGACAGAGAGGAACCAGAGTTGGAAAAGAGTGCCCACAAAACACACACACACCACACACACACACACACACACAATCCCACCAAGCAACTGGGTAGTGGCCTCCTTCTTTAGGGGATGGGGCGGTGGCAAGGAGTTAAATGTATTAAGCAATTTACAATTAATATAGAAGTCATTCCAGAGATAGCTACTAGAAAGAGTACAACAGGGCAATTAACCCACTAATACACTAGGCTATTACATCGCTATGTCTCTTATTTTAGCCCGAGGTGATTTGAAACGCATTGGATTAAAGGATATTACAGGAGATAGCATGAAAAATAGCTTAATGTAATGAGCCATCCCGTGATGTCTGCTATTAAAGATGATTTGCAGTTGAAAACTACAACATACAGTAGTTCAGCTATTTGAGGACCAAGGGGGTGGGGGTGGGGCAGTGCTATTAACCCTTCCCTCCTTCCAGCTGCCCCTACCCCCACCAGGCCCTCCACTACCTTCATGCCAAGATTATCAAGTGCATCTTATTAGGCGACAATGGCTTCATTGGGAGATTGGAGACTGGGGCCTGGGGTTGATAAAGAACCAATAATCTGCTAATAACCTTTAAAAAATAGATTCCCCCAGGGAGCTGTACTAATGGGCTGAGGCTGGGGAGGGAGGTTGATTGGCAATCGGGTGGCTAATGTGGAAAAGGGTGGGGGGATCAGGGTTGGGGGAGGCTTCCCTGGGCAGGGCCAAGATCAACAGGAACCCCAGCCCTGGCTCCCCTGACTGAGAGGGCATGGAGGTGCATGGGTATAGACTGCTGCTTAGAAGGTGTGCCCAGATGTACATGTATGAATAAGTACAACACAAAAAACATTTTTCTTCTATTTAGCAGATCTTTGTAGGATGCATTACAGCTTTTAAAGGGTATTTTACATACATTAGTTCTCCGGAGTTGACAAGCATCCAGAGAGGCAAGGGGTAGTAGACCTTCAGTGGACAAAGATATGTGAATCAGAGACAGCAAGTAACTTACCGAAAGTTAATTCAGCCAATTGTGTCGTAAAACAGGGATCAACAAGAGGTTTTCTTGTTTCAAAGCCTGTGCTTAAAGCCAGGCCACTTTAGCTCGAGCGTTCTACCCGCCTGCTCCAAGGCCACAGAGGTGTTCTCTTATGTTTCCCCCTTCTTCTTCTAAATGTATTTATTTGTTGGCTCTGCTAGGTCTTCCCTGCTACGTGCAGGTTTTCTCTCGTGTGGTGAGTGGGGGCTACTCTCTAGTTGTGGAGCACAGGCTCTAGGGAGGCTTGGTCGTTGTGGTGTGTGAGCTCTATAGTCATGACCCCCAGGCTCTGTTGCCCCACGGCACGTGGGATCTTCCAGGACCAGGGATCGAACCCGTGTTCCCTGCAACGGCACCGGACTACCAGGAAAAGTCCCTTCTCTTACATTTCCTTCCAGAAGTTTTATTGTTTCCACATCTTACATTGAGGTCATTGATCCATTTTGAATTAACTTCTGAGGATGATCTGAGATAAAAGTTGATGTTCATTTCTTTCAGTTGGACCATGAGTGTGTTTGCACATTCACGTGTGTGGATAGGTGTGTCTGGACTGGAGTACACACACATGTGCTGGCTGCCACACAGAGAAAGCTGCCTAATCTGAGGGCACATACGTAGAGGCTAAAGTGAAAGCGAAAGTCGCTCAGTCATGTCCAGTGCTTTGTGACCCCATGACTGTAGCCCGCCAGTCTCCTCTGTCCATGGAATTCTCCAGGCCAGAATACTGGAGTGGGTAGCCATTCCCTTCTCCAGGGGATCTTCCCAACCCAGGGATCGAACCCAGGTCTCCCGCATTGCAGGAGGATTCTTTACTGACTGAGCCACGAGGGGAGCCCAAGGCAGACACATATAGAGACACGCTGAAGGTCAAGGATACCTGAGCACTAGGGCAGGAGAAGCCAGCAAGTACCCCAGAGAGGCTGCGACACAGGCTTGTTTAGAATGTGCTGGCATATGGCTGTGTCTGTCACTGTACCTGTGTTGGTAAATGGGTGTCCCCGGGCATAGATCAGACTATGTATATGCTCACAGCTGTGGGTGTCATTTAGCATACATGTGTGTGGTCAGCATTTGTGGGCATGTCATTGTTGTGGCTGAGTCTGTGTGTGTGTATGTGTCTATGTGTGTGTGTGTGTATGAGGTTGTTGGCGTGTCTGGCACTATGTGTCTGTGTGTGCACCCCATTGTGCGTATGTGTTGTTGTGTGTGTGTGTGTGTGTACATGCACATCATTGTGCGTGTGTGCTGGTGTGTTTGTGTGAAAGCATCATCGTGCATGTGTGCTGGTGTGTCTGCATGCACCATTGTGTGTGCATGCTGCTGTGTCTGTGGGCATGCACCATTATGCATGTGTGTTA
>NW_024070192.1:49113324-49118162 GCF_014754425.2 Oryx dammah
TGCTGCTGTGTCTGTGGGCACGCACCACTGTGCCTGTGTGCTGGTACCACTGTGTATGCATGTCACTGTGCCCGCGTGTTGCTATCTGCAAGTCCCCTGGCGCTGCCACCTCCAACAGCTGCAGGGCCAGCCGGGAAGAGCCCCCGCCGTGCCCCCTCCCTGCTGTCTTTTATCATCATTTGCCACGAAAGGGAGCCCAGGAGGACTGTGATAAATAAGGGCCACTTAAAATATGAGACGACCACTCTGACTTTGGGGAATATTTCTTCTGTGGAGCAGCTGGTGCCGCCTCTGTCCTTGTGGAAAGGGGTCCCAGGGGCAGCAGCCCCTGCCCGGCTTCCTCAAGCTCCCTCCTGTCTACTCCCTCCCCCGCCCCTGCCCTCCCGGCTCTGGTCTTGGAGGGTTTGGGAGGGTTTGGGAGGCCTGGGAAGGGGAATGGAGGGGACGCACCCCGAGGCCAGTGCCGTCAAGTCAGGATGGCCCTCA
Source organism: Oryx dammah (assembly GCF_014754425.2). Classification (NCBI taxonomy): domain Eukaryota; kingdom Metazoa; phylum Chordata; class Mammalia; order Artiodactyla; family Bovidae; genus Oryx; species Oryx dammah. The sequence continues at coordinate 49,113,811 of NW_024070192.1, forward strand.
GCTTGACCTTCCTCGATGCTCTGTGGAAGACTGGGTGTCAGGTGAGAGGGGGTGGGGAGTACGTGACCTCCATCTTATGGGGTTCCCCTTCTAACTCCCTTTCCTTTCTAAACTCAAGTGAGGGGACAATTGAGGGGCTCCACAGAGCTGAGACAGATTGAGAAACACATGTGGACACATACCCAGTCACATAATTTTCAGCACCTACTATGTGCCAAGCCCGAAGAGAAAGACACAATAGACACTTGTCTCGTGCAGAGAGAACCATGAACACAGACACAGTACTTGCCACATAAAGACACAAGCAGGTGTGCAGGAAGACTTGTATGTAAGACTTGTTCTGGGAAGACATGAGTTCTAGAAAGAGGAGAAGGAGGAGAAAAGACTTGAAGAAGCCCAGAGAAGGAAAGAAATAGTTAAAAATACAAAACCATGGGTGTAAAGGATGTACAGCTGCGCCAGGATTGAGGCAGCCCCTAGCGGGGAGGGAGAGGCGGGGCTAGGGGAGAGGACTGCCCTGTACGGGAGTGCAGGTTTTGACTGCCCAAAGGGCAGGCAACAGCTAAAGTCCAGCCTTTGCTCTACTGACCAAGCCACAACCTGCTATGAGGCTGTGGTTCACAGAGAGCGCCCTCCACCAGTCTTGCCCTGAACCCACAGGAAGGCTGTACCCTCTGGAAGGCTGGGCCCTCCCAGAGCAGTCAGTTCAGTTCAGTTCAGTCACTCAGTCGTGTCCGACTCTTTGCAACCCCATGAATCACAGCACGCCAGGCCTCCCTGTCCATCACCAACTCCCAGAGTTCACTCAGACTCATGCCCATCAAGTCAGTGATGCCATCCAGCCATCTCATCCTCTGTCGTCCCCTTCTCCTCCTGCACCCAATCCCTCCCAGCATCAGAGTCTTTTCCAATGAGTCAGCTCTTTGCATGAGGTGGCCAAAGTACTGGAGTTTCAGCTTCAGCATCATTCCCTCCAAAGAAATCCCAGGGCTGATCTCCTTCAGAATGGACTGGTTGGATCTCCTTGCAGTCCAAGGAACTCTCAAGAGTCTTCTCCAACACCACACTTTAAAAGCATCAATTCTTCGGCGCTCAGCTTTCTTCACAGTCCAACTCTCACATCCATACATGACCACAGGAAAAACCATAGCCTTGACTAGACGGACCTTTGTTGGCAACATAATGTCTCTACTTTTAAATATGCTATCTAGGTTGGTCATAACTTTTCTTCCAAGGATTTTCCTAATTCTTACAGAGATGCCTCTTGGACCAGCCAGGCCCTGAGAGGTGGGGCTCCTTCAACTGTGTCTAGGAGACATCATTTGCTTAAAAAAAAGACAGACCTCCCTGGTGGTCCAGTGGTTTAGAGTCCACCCTCTAATGTGATGGAGAAGGCGATGGCACCCCACTCCAGTACTCTTGCCTGGAAAATCCCATGGATGGAGGAGCCTGGTAGGCTGCCGTCCATGGGGTCGCTGAGAGTTGGACACGACTGAGTGACTTCACTTTCACTTTTCACTTTCATGCATTGGAGAAGGAAATGGCAAGCCACTCCAGTGTTCTTGCCTGGAGAATCCCAGGGACAGGGGAGCCTGGTGGGCTGCCGTCTGTGGGGTCACACAGAGTCGGACACGACTGAAGTGACTTAGCAGCAGTAGCAGCAGCAGCTCTAATGTGAGGGACATGGTTTCAACCCCTGGTCAGGGAGCTGGGATCCCACATACCTCGGGGCAACTAAGCCCACGGTCACAACTACTGAGCCCACGAGTCCCAACCAAAGAGAGGCACGTGAACTGCAACAGAAGATCCTGCATGCCATAGCGAGGGCCCGGCATGGCCAAATAAATAAAAAGAAGCTTAGAAGATTAATTTTAAAACAATAAAAAGGTGAAGAAAACTAGGAAGTAAGACAGAGGAGAAAAAGGAAAAGAAAGAGGGAAAGAAGGGAAGGAAGAAAGAAAGAAGAGGAAGAAGAGGGGTATCAAACCACAGCGCTTTTCTAATCAAAGAACTTGTCACTGTCACTCTGCCAGTTGAGATGCCAAGACTAATCTGGGCCTGCCAGCTCCAGGGCTGGGGGTGAGGGGTGAATTAGAACTAACGGGTCACACACACACACACACACACAATCTCCCTGGCCCACCCCGTCTCCCTTCTCAGACTACGCCAGGTGGCCAGGGACCTGTCATGTCTCATTTCCTTCCTAGACCTAGTGATGGGAGCTGTGGAGAGGTGGGGGGAACCCCCCTGAGCTGACCTTTTCTCCTTCAATTTCCCTCCCAAGCTCCTCAGCCGTCAGCCATGGGTCCGCTGACACCCTCAGATTCCATAACCTCCCGACACGCACAGAGCCGTGTCACCCCCCCCCCCGCCATCGGGGGCCATCTGGGAGGAGACAGGGCAGGGCAGAGCTAGCTTCCTTTATCTGGGACTTTCAATCCCTGAGCTTCCCCAGGTGGGCACCCTGGAGTCTACCCAAAGCCCCCGCCCGACCCAGAGCTTCAGATCTTTAATCCCCACCCCATGGCACCCCCCAACAACACCCTCCCCCCAGCCAGTCCTCCCAAACATTCTCCAAGGCCCTGGAACATCTTTCAAGTCTGCTCCCTCTATGGAAGCGAAAGTGGAAGAGAACTGACCTTTACTGAGTACCCAGTGGGGACCAGGGACCCTGAGGCCCAACTGTACCATTTCATGCTCACAAGAACCCTTTGAGATGAGTTTTAATTCAGAATCTCCAGTTAGTAGATGGGAAATCCTCGTAGCTTCCCCAGGAAGCAGGAAAAGCAACCCTGGTCTCTCAACTTAAATCCTGCTCTTTCCACTACAGCATCAGACTCTTTCCTGGAAATCTCCCTCTCCCTAATCTTCTCTATCTGATCACTGAGGGCCTACCCCGTGCCAGGCACCAGGCTAAACAAATTACCGAATGATCTCATTCAACCCTACACTCACCCATAAGGAGTAGCTATTACTATCCCCATTCCACAGATGAGGAAATCGAGGCTCAGAGCAGCTGAGTGACTTGCCCAAGGTTACACAGCATGGAAATGGCAGGGCCAGGACACAAACTGGATCTCCTGACGCCCAGTGAACACGCTTTGCCCAGTGTGATGAAAACATGGATCCTGCCACTACTGCCTGCAGCCTAGAGCTGGCAGCAGGACTCCCAGGGCAGGCCCCTCCACTCCCCAGGGCCAGCAGAGGGAGGTGCAAGAGTCGAGGGAGGGGTGCCTGGGCCTCGGCAGACAAAGAGGAAGGAGGGCTCAGGGTCAGCACTAAGCATCCTCTATCTTCCCAGGAGCGCCGGCCCCATCATCCCCACAAGTGCCCTCAGACTGTCAGAGCCAGAGCCTCATCTGGCCCTCAGAATATATGGCCACAGAATAATATGACGGTAGGGGGTGGAGAGGTGGGAGGCTGGGGCGGAGGGGCAAATGAAGAAGGAGCCACACAGCCCCCAGAAGAAAACTTAATAGTCTGGGGGCTCCCTTGGGTCCTTCTCATTAAAAAAAAAAAAAAAATCTCTATTTAAATGCAAATTTGTGCTGGAGCTGGGATGGGTTGGCGGGAGGCAGAGCAGTATCCAGACGCTGTAACAGACCCGCCATTGAACTTTCTCCCCAAGCTCACCTCGCAGTCTGGGGCCCTGTGCCCAGAAGTTAGCTTCATCCCCAAAGATCGCACCCTCCCCACTTCCCAGGAAAGCCTGGTTCAGTTTAACCCCCTCACCACCTTGCTGTCTCTCTTTGTGTCTGTCTGTCACACACACACACACACACACACACACACACACACACATTCCCTCTAAGCTATAAATAGAAATATGTGGAGCACAAGGAATTATACCCAGTATTTTATAATAACATATAATGGAATATAATCTACAAAAAAAAATCTGAAGTCACTATGCTGTACTCCTGAAACTAAACAGTACTTATCAATTATACTTCAGTTAAAAAAAGAAAGAAATGTGTCATTGGAGGAAGGGTGGCAAACTGTAAGCCTAGATTACAGTTTTCTCCCTAAATCCAGGAAGGCGGGGATCCTCACCCTATATCCCTCCTCCACACACCTTCCTCCAAGAAAAGAACTTCAGTTTGAAAAGCAGCAGCAGAACTTATACATTTGTATCTACTTCTGGCCCAACCCTCTATATCTCCTGTGCTGTGCTGAGGTGCTGTGCTGAGTCCTGTCCAACTCTGCAACACCATGGACTGTAACCCAGCAGGCTCCTCTGTCCTTGGGGATTCTCCTGGCAAGAATACTGCAGCGGGTGGCCATGCCCTCCTCCAGAGGATCTTTCCAACCCGAGGATCAGACCAGCATCTTCTGCATCTCCTGCACTGCAG
>NW_024070192.1:49118172-49342583 GCF_014754425.2 Oryx dammah
CTCAGGGGGGTCTTCCCTACCCAGGAATCAAACCGGGATCTCCTGCATTGCAGGTGGATTCTTTACCATCTGAGCCCCCAGGGAAGCCCCTATGTCTCCCACCCTCCCCAAACTAGAAAACTTTGAATCCCTCTCTCTCTGTCTCTCTTTCTCTGTCTCTCTCTCTCTCACAAACACACACACACACCAGGTTTCCAACTAGACAACAGAAGACAAACCCAGCCCTCAAATCCAATTCTTGTGGGAAACACAGTCACAGGGTGGGGGATGGAGGTGGGCAGCTGGGACCCCCACCTACCCAGCACCCACATCCTGGCCCTGTCCCCCTCCCACAGAGAGGAAGATCAGCAAACCCTTCATCCTGAGCTCCATCCCCACCCCCACCTCTCTAAGCCCATTACCTCCGGGGATAATTATGTGGGTGATTCGCTGGCCCTGGAGGGCTCTTCAGCAGTAGGCATTAACTCCGGATGAGAGGAGGGTTGCCCCTGACTACCACCCTACTCTCCCCTCTTCCTCCCCACTAACCAATGAGGGTGTTAATTTAGGGGGAGATAAGGAGATGCTATGTAACTCCATCTAGAACACGTTTACCTGCCCCCAAACTTTCTTTTTCACTTCCATTTCTGGCTTTATCAACGGAAACTGAGTCAAGAGCCTAATCCCAAGATAGACACAGGGGTAGAGATTCCCCCACACTGCCTGCAGGCCCCGCCTCCTCCTTCCTGCTTCTCCCCCTCTGCCACCCCACCAAGCCCCCCACCCAGGCAGATCTTTTCTGCTCCACGTTGGCTAGGATGAGCTGTCCTTGCCGGATGCTGCATGGAGGTGGCACGGGGAAACGAGGTTTGGGATTGGGGTGGGGCATCCAGGAGACCCATTAAAGCTTCGCAGCCAGACCCAAATTTCAGGCTTATCTGCTCATACCCTTGACAGTCAGCTGTTGAGAAGAGAGGACAGCCAAGGTCAGTTCAGAAAGAAAGTGAAAGTGTTAGTCACTCAGTCGTGTCCAACTCTTTGTGACTCCATGGATTGTAGCCCGCCAGTCTCCACTGTCCATGGGATTCTCCAGGCAAGAATCCTGGAGTGGGTAGCCATGCCCTCCTCCAGGGGATCTCCCCGACCCAGGGGTCAAGCCTGCATTGCTTATACCTCCTGCATTGGCAGGCGTGTTCTTCACCACCTGAGCCCCCAGGGAAGCCCACTGTCAGTTCACCCACTGCCTATTTCCCGTGCTGTGGCCCACACCGGGCTCCCCTCTGGATACCACGGGGCTCTTGGCGTGGGAGGAAAGGCCTCTGGGACCAAGAGTGGTCGGAGCAAGTGTGGGGACCTTGAGTGCACAAGACAGAGTAGAGGCTGGAGGTCAGGGACGGGGACAGACCCCTCCTGCCTCCTTCTGAGAAAAAACCCTGAGCGAGAGAGAAGCAAACAACCACGAGGAGAGGAGGATTCACAGACAGCTGGGGCTCGAAGATCCTCTGCTGAGACAGAGAAGGGCTCAGAGAGGGAACGGCATTGCCTTCTGTCACACAGCATCACAGCTGGGAGGAGAAGGCGGGAACCTGGGCTCTTGACTCTGAAGCCACAGGCTGACTTCAATTTGATGGAAAGAGTTTTTTGGTTTAAGATTTTTTATGTGGACCATTTTTTTTCTAAGTCTTTATTGAATTGGTTACAATAGTGCTTTTGTTGTTTACGTCCTGATTTTTAGGTCTGGCGGCATATGGGATCTTAGCTCTCTGAGCAGGGGTCAAACCTGCACCCCCTGCATTGAGAAGCGAAGTCTTAGCCACTGGACCACGAGGAAAGTCCCTGGAAAGAGTTGTCTACGTACAGTTTGCACACCCACAAGTGCAAGGAGTGCCCAGCATGTGCAGGAGCCTGGACGTATTCACTCACACAATTGCTCACACAATGGTGTCTGCACGTGGCAGTTTGTCTGTCTACATCTTCATGATGTTTGTGGGCGTGAGCCTGTCTGTGCACGTGGGGCTGGGTCACACTCACGGGTGTGTGTGGAGGGCGGGGCCCAGGCCCTCCCTCCCCCCGGCATGTTGGGGAGCAGCAGCCTCTGCCGCCCCACCGGCAGGGGTCCCTGTGCCCAGAGCTCCTCCCAGAGCTGCTCCCCGGGCGCTGGCTGGGCCTGGGCAGATCCCCGGCCCCAAGCTCTTCCGTTCAGCTGCTTCCTGCTGGAGGACCCTCCCGGAGGAGGCCGAGCTACTGGTGCGATGGTAGAAACAATTAACTGGAAGAGACAGCTCATACCCAGAGGAAAACATTTCCAGATACGATATTACAGCCTCGCCCTCAAAAATGGGACTTTACCAGGAGGAAAGACAGTTTATTAGAAGACACATTTTTAATTTAATTATATAATCTTTGGGTTTTTTTAAGTGGTATGGAGTCGGGGAGGGGCTGAGATGTTGGAATCCATCCTTTGCTTCCCGTGTGTGACCCCTGGGACACAGCACGTGAGTGGAAATGAGGAGGTGACTGCGGACGTCCCAGGGATGGGGCAGACCCAAATCCATCCTGGAGCCCCCAGTATAACCCTGAGATGGCTCTGGGGACCGCAGGGCAGAACTGGGAAGGGAAACCACAGGCCAAGTCCACTGCCACCTCGGGGGACGGTGAGGGCCCGGGCTCACGTAAGCCATCCATTTCACTGGCCAGACCAGGCCATGGCACACTCCTCCTGGCCTCTGCTTGACACACATGTACACATAGACTCATACATACACACCACAAAAAAAAACTTATACCATGGAGCGGCCAGGCAGTCCAGAGGAGTCACCCAGACCAGACGCCCAACCATCTAAAAAGTCCCGGGAGAAGAAGGAAAATGAGGCTCCTCCACTTAACTACCGAACAGACTTCTTGGCTTTGGACAAGTTGCTGACCCCTCCCAGGCTGCAGTTTCCCCATCTTTGGGGAAGGTGGGATAGATGGTTTCCAAGAGTCTTTCCAGCTTTAACCCCCGTGCCTTGAATCACCATCCTTTGTACATGCCTCCTTCCTCCTGGACTTTCCCAAGGGTGGGTAGCAGGCCCTGGTATCAGGCAGTCATCAGCTCCAATGCCCACCCACCACTTGCTAAGTATGTGACCCCAGGCAAGGGACCACGTGTCTCCACGCCACCATGTGCCCAACTGTAAAGTGGGGAGGGCAACTATGCCATAAGATGCCAGCCAAACCTTCTGCCTACTGTTGAAGTGTGGGACTCAGGGTCTCCATCATGCTCATAGGTCCCCAGGAGAGACCGTGGAAGGCCCACAAATGCTCCCCAGGGATGAATACAGCCAATACTGGCAGGAAGCAGATACATTAACAGGACCCCAGGTGGCGCTAGTGGCAAAGAGCCCGCTTGCCAATGCAGGAGACACAAGAGATGGGGGTTTAATCCCTAGGTCGGGAAGGTCCCCTGGAGGAAAGCACAGCAACGCATCCCAGAATTCTTGCGTGGAGAATCCCAAGGACAGAGGAGCCCGGCGGGCTACAGCCCATGGGGTCACACAGAGTCGGACACGACCGAAGCAACTTGGCACAGCACCTCTCTTCATCCGACTGCCCAGCTGTGGCCTCTTCCACCCTCAACCCCATGACCCCTGACCTTTCCCCCTGGCCAACTCTAACCCCCTCCTCCATCATCCAGCCTCCTCCCCGGGTCCAGGGTCCTCAAGGCACAGAAACCCAGGCGCCTGTGTCCTCAGCCCAAAGTGCTGGTGCTGCCCAGCTACAGGAGTGGGGCCCGGGGAGGGGGGCTACCCAGGCATGGGGGCATCTTTGGCGGCAGCAAATCTCCCCACTTAGGTACTAATGCAGTAAAGTCCTATCAAGTCAGAGTGAAAAGGGGCGTAATTTTCGCAGAAAACAATGCAAGTGATGTATGCCAGAGACTGGCACACAATAAAACTGTAGAGGAGCGCAGAAAAAATGCGCCCAGTCAATACAATAAAATCAGCACAAATACACCCGTGTAAAGCAAATAAATCTCCCAATCCAAACATTTTACAGCACGCGCACCACAAAGAGGAAGGCAGAGAAGTGAGTGTGTCTGGGCTGTTCAAGATTTTCCCAGAACTCTCTAGGGGAAAAAAACAAAACGGCCAGCGAGGTCCCCCCTCCCCCGCCCTGCATCGCCCCAACCACTGCCCCCCACCCCAGTAAATAAATAAACACATATGAAGGACTTGGGGGCGGGTTTGCGTTTCTGGCCTCAACCAACGAAGGCGACTGGGAGCTGGAGGCCCCCAAATTACCATTCATCTGGCCTTGTTGTGGAAATTTTCAAGGGATTTGCAGTAATTATATGACAAAATGCTTGCAAATCTCACTCATTGCTGAACAGAAACAGGCGGGTCAGGGATTGAACACTTTCAGCTGGGTAATTTGTAAATGTCAATCAGGCAACAGGGCAGAGAGAGAGAGAGAGAAAGAGGGACCAGAAAAAGACTGTAGCAACCTCAGTGTAAGAGGCTTCTTCACCCTCCCCAAGCCGGGGACGGAAAGAGCCAGGCCAAAGTCGAGGCAGAAGGTTTGGGGGGACAGGGGGGGGGGGGGGGCCGGGGGGGGTGACAGCGGCGCAGAGGGGAGAAGGAGGAGTTAGGAGAAGCCAGGAGAGGAAGGAGGAAAAGGACAGAGCCCAGAAACAGACACACACAAAAAAGAAGCTGGGATAAGAGGGGAGGGGGAAGTTGTGGATGGAGAGAAAAGAGAGTGAATCAGGAAAAACAGTTTAAATAAAACCAGGGGAGATTAAATTAACTGATACATACATTCCAAGAGGTAGGTCGCGGGAGCAGCCATAAATACCAGCTCCCTATCTCCCCTGCTCAAGACAGCGGGGAGAGCAAAATAAAATTAAAAGATATAACAATAAAAATTACGAATGCATCTTGAGGACCCTGTCCCCGAGGTCTGTAATGGAGGCGCCAAGCAGGGTGAGCTTGGGGCACAGCCTTCACTCAAGCCAGGGGAGCTTCAAGGTGGAAGCCGGAGGAACATTTTCTGTGTGGCTGCTCATTCTGTGACTCCAATTTTATACAGCAGACATGCGGAGTGCACACTACATGCACGTGAAGGACCTAAAGGATGGGGGTGACCGCCGTGAGAACTGATGGGACACTTGATAAGGTTTTCCTGGTCATCGCCACCCCTGGAGGGAACTAGGTTTTTATTCCACCCATTTTACAGGTGAGGAAACTGAGGCTTGGAGAAGCTGTGATTTTGGCTCAAGATAATTTGCTCCCTAACAAGAAGAGCATGGATTTGAACCTAGGCTCACTGACTCCACATCCTTTCCACCACTGCCTTCAAGTTTATTCCTACCAGCTTCATTTGAGGAAATAAACACATTTTTCGAGCACACATCTGTCACACCACCACTACGTCACGTGAATGGCAAACCTGACAAGCTCTGAACAGAATAAGATACCATTCTTCTGAAGCAGGAATGTCCAGCTCTCCAGATTCCAAGGATCTTTTTTAGCATCTCAAAGTTATTTGACACCCCACCAGCCACAGGCACTGCAAGCGCACTGGACGGTTCTATTTCTAAACACCTGTAAATTGAGAAAAGCGCCCAATGACCCAAAGCTACAATAAACCCAAGCTCACTTTTAAAGGAATTTTAATTTTCATCACCATATTCTTGGGGGGAAAAAAATTAAAACACAGGCAAATAAGTGGGGAGGAGGGTGGGAGGGGGGCTCATGTTTGGGAACGCATGTACACCTGTGGTGGATTCATGTCAATCTATGCCAAAACCAATACAGAATTGTAAAGTAAAAATTAAAAATAAATAAATAAATTAAAAAAAAAAAAAAGACAGAAGTCCTGCAGTCTACACTTTTGTCACGATCTCTAAAGAGGGTTATGTTGACAACCACAGGGCCACTCCAGCAGAGCCGGAAGGTGTTTCTCCTACAGCTTTAAACTGGAGTCTCACCTGCCCGCACTGCCTGGAGTGCATCATTCACTCCTCAGAGGAGCAGCAAGGCTCCTGGCCTCCTACCCTGTGCTGAGCAGCGCTCTAGAGGCCAGAGTCACAGTGGCAAACAAACCAGGGAACCAAAAGCCTGCTGTCCTGGAGCTCACCTTGCATTCATCATTTTCTCAGTCTTGAAATGATTCTGTGAGAGGCACAATTATATGCCTCGTCTTTCGTGAGTTAAAAGTGTTAACTTACAGAATGTAAATCACATAACCCTTCTGCAATCCTTTTTGGCATTTCTTCCTTTTTAAATGCACTGGAGGGATTTCCCTGGTGGTCCAGGGGTTAAGAATCTGCCTTGCCATGCAGGGGACATGGGTTCGATCCCTGGTAGGGGAACTCAGACCCCACAGACTGAGGAGCAACGAAGTCCGTGAACTCTAGAGCCTGCGCTTCACAGCTAGAGAGTCCAAATGCCGCGACGACAGATCCCACATGCTGTAACTAAGACCTGAGGCAGCCAAATAAATAAATAAAAACTTTAAAAATTCATTTGAGTCAGTTCTAATGAGGTGGATGAACCTAGAGCCTATTACATGGCGTGAAGTAAGTCAGAAAGAGAAAGATAAATATTGTATATTAACGCATATATATGGAATCTAGAAAGATGGTTCTGATGAATTTATTTGCAGGGCAGCAATGGAGAAACAGACATAGAGAACAGACTTATGGACCCAGGGAGAGGATGAGATATATGGAGAGAGTAACGTGGAAACTTACAATACCATATGGAAAATAGATAGCCAATAGGAATTTGCTGTATGACTTGGGGGAACTCATGGGCTCTGTAACAGTCTGGAAGTGTGGGATGGGGAGGGAGATGGGAGGGAGGTTCAAGAGGGAGAGGACATATGTACACTTATGGCTGATTCATGTTGATGTTTGACAGAAAACAACAAAAATCTGTAAAACAATTATCCTTCAACTAAAAATAAATAAATTTTTTAAAGATTCAAAAAATTTTTTTTAATGTATCGGAACCTCACAAATAGAAGAGGCCTATAGGGAGATTCTGGGCAGGGCAGGGCACTCAAAGTCATCCATCTCACAAAGGGTAGCTGCTACCCTCCTGGATGCCAGAGGTGGCCAGGGTGATTTAGTCACTGGCCGGAAGGCGCTGACACCGGCTTGACGCATCTTTTCCTCCTGCCTTCCTTTCCCTCCTTTGGCCAATATCGTGGTTCTGGAGTTAAAAGCCCCTGCTCTGATCGGTTCATCCCCCAGACTATTTGTTCTTCCTGCCCACCACCTCTCAACAAAAAGAATTCCTGGAGAGGGAAGGCATCAGGAAAATTTGCAAATAATCCACTTAGCTATGACTGCATGGATGAGGTCACTGCAGAGTACAGAAGCCTTGAGTCTCTCCACCCCAGCATGGTCATAGATTGTGCAAACCTGAGCAAAATGTTTTCATCTCACTGCAACTCTTTTGCCTCATCTGTAAAATGGAGATAAACACTAGCAGCTGCTCTAGCAGGGCTGCTGTGAAGACTCAAGGACACAAGGCATGTGCTCGGTAAATGTTAACTACTATGATTACTGCCTTCAAGAGAACACAAAATCTGGGGGGCAGGAGAGAAAGTAGGGGCAAAGCTACAGAGTATCCGAACCTGTTGCTGGCCCCAGAAAGTAGGAGACCAAGTCTCCATTGGCCAGTCCCTAGCTCTGTAACGGCCTCTCTCTGAGCCTCAGTTTCCCTATCTGTTCGATAAAGAGGTGGGGATATCTGGGCTGGAAGTGTCTCTGGTTCTAGAAATTAGTGTTGGAATGAGATAGGGCACAGGACAAGATCGGATCAGCTACAGTCCTTGACAAAAGGTGGGATGTCCCTGGATGGGGCTTTGTCTTTCTGGCAGGTTCTCCTGGAAATGTCAGGCTCAGAGGAGTAAACTAAGCCGAAATGACCCCACAGACCCATCGACATCAGTTGGCAGAAGGTGGAATGCCTGAGGGGGCAGCAGGAGATGGGGGGGTGGCACCCTACTGTCTCACCTGCCATCTTGGAACCTGGTACCTGCTCCTTCCATTAGCTCCACCCTCAGCTGGATTTAATGAATCTGAGAAAAATTATGAAGTCCCATAAAGCCACAAGTATCATAAAAAGTATAATAAAATTGAGAAAAGCTATTAAGTTATAAATACAACCAATGCGTGCAACATCACTCAGTCGGGGAGGAAGTCGCTATAAAATAAAGTCATTCCACAAGTGACTAAATCTCTTAATTCACAAGGCACACGCTTCCCGTTACGGCGCCCTGCTCCGTTGTCTCCGCCAGGAGTTTTGTGTCACGGGAACTTTCCGTGGCAGAGAACGGTGGGCGGAAAGACAAAGCCAAAACCGAGAGCAGATGACAGAATAATAGAGCGGAGCGAAGGAGGGAACCCAGGCGGCCAGCAAGATCTAGGTAGGAGGCCTGGGAAGTAGGACGCCCTTCGGAGTCCGCACTGTGCGGTGGGATCGTCTGGATCCCAAATCCACCACTATTTACTCCGCCCAGCAGCCAAGGTGAAAGAAGGGAAGGAACTGCACGGGAGGGAAGTTTTTAGCTAGTGCTTTGATTTATGGGCTCCGGGACCCCTTGATTCCGGCCGGCCGGGAGCCCACCCACCCTGCTAGCCCGGGACTAGCGGCAGCACCCCCGCCCCTACACACACACCTCCATCTCTCCTGGCGCCCAGTCCTCCCGGCGCATCTCCCTGGGGCGTCCCCTCTACCGAGAGCCACCCCCGCGCTATGAATATTCATAGCTGTAATTAGAGAGCGCGCCCGGCGCCCATGATGGTTATTGTGCGTCCAATGAAAACAAACACGCTAATGAGCAGCTTTAATGCGGGGCTGGCGGCGCGGGTGGGGAGGACCCCAGCGCGCCCCTCGCGTGGCCGAGAGCGGGAACCGGGAGCAAGACCAGGGCGCTGGGGACGGAAAGGAGCGACCCCGAGAAGGGTGTGAGATAGGTCTAGGAGAAGGGGAGCAAAGGCGAGAAGGCGGGCGCCCCAAGGAACCCCGTCCCCGGAGGGCGGCAACTGTGCTTTCACACCGCGGAGACACCTCTGGGGAGGGAGTCCCGGCCTCGAGCAGGGGCTCCTGAAACCCCGGGAGTTAGGGCTACACAGGCCCCAGGATGGGACGCTGAAGCGGCTGGTGCCCGGGAGCCCCGGCCTCGCTGGACCAGTGGATTCCAAAAGACTGCATTTTTAAAGGTTTTTGCGGATTGCCCAGGGTCTATGTAGAGACACAGAGGGGCTTCCCAGGGGTCTCCGTGGTAAAGAACTCGCCTGCAATGCAGGAGGCCCAGATTCCATCCCTGGCTGGGGAAGATCCCTTGAAGAAGGAAATGGCACCCCACTCCAGTATTCTTGCCTGGAGACTCTCATGGACAGAGGAGCCTGGTGGGCTACAGTCCACGGGGTAGCTAAGAGTCGGACACTGACTGAAGCGACTCATCAGACACAGGGCCTAAGGCAGCCCCGGCCTTGTCCTCCTGGGAAGGGTGGAAGGAATGCCTGGAGCGCTCTGGGCCCAGGCCCCGGGTACCCGAGGTGGGCCGCTGAGGCAGTGGGGAGGAGGTGGCCGTGGGCTTCAGGGAAGGAAGGCAGCCCCAGTGAAGAGCAGGGTATAGAAACAAAAGGGACCTAAAGTCCACCAGCTGACCTACCGGGTGCCCTTTTCAGTAGAAAGAGACAGGGTAGAGGACAGGCTGCCCTATTAGCTGGGCACTAACACAGGGAGAAGGCGATGGCACCCCACTCCAATACTCTTGCCTGGAAAATCCGATGGACAGAGAAGCCTGGTAGGCTGTAGTCCATGGGGTCGCTAAGAGTCGGGCACGACTGAGCGACTTCACTTTCACTTTTCACTTTCCTGCATTGGAGAAGGAAACCAGTCCAGTGTTCTTGCCTGGAGAATCCCAGGGACGGGGGAGCCTGGTGGGTTGCCGTCTATGCAGCAGCAGCAACACAGTAACACATTAACAGAAGTGGCCAGGCACCTTCATATCCATGCCAGGAGCTGGGAGGCACACACATTAGGAAACCCCTAGGAGGGACTTCCCCGGTGGTCCAGTGGTTGAGACTCCATGCTTCTAGTGATGCTCTGGGGACCCCTGAGGGCCAGCAGGAAGGAAAGGGCCACAGTCACGCTGCCTCGGGAAGCTTAGATAAGAAGGACGGTGCAAAGCACAACTACCCTGGCTGCTTGTTGGCCCTGGCATCCACCATAACCTGCACGGGGCACACACAGAAGGTGCTGCCTTAATGTTTGTTCAAGTAATGAAAGAAGGGAGAATTCCCTGGTGGTCCTATGCTTAGGACTCAGCTTCCACTGCAAGGGGCATCAGTCCCCGGCCAGGGAACTAAGTTCCCACCAAGCTGTGTGACGTCAAAAAATTAAAAATAAAAATTTTTTTTTAAAGAATGAAAGAATGTAGAGACTGGAAACAGGAGACTTGGTGTGGGAACACGGAGAGCAAAGGAACGATCTAGAAGAGAGATGGGGGATGAAGCCTAGACCAGTGGTCCTCAAGTTTAGCATAATCAGAACCGGATAAGGATTCCTTACAGTTATGCACACAGAATTTTTTGGATCAAATTTCCATAGTATTATTGTGGGGAAGTGAACAGGATGGCACCAGTGAGCCTTTCTCCCCCATTCTTTCGCGCCCTCTCACCCCATATTCTGTAACCAATGACTTTGCACCATTATGTATCAGCTGAACGCACTTGTAGCACTGCGCATGCGCGTCAGGAGGTCGCCGCTTGGCCACAGGCTACTTTGTGCAGTACACCAAAGGTATGAGCTTCACCATGAAAGCCCTGGCCGCCGCTGCACGCGAGCTGCATTGGAGCAACGTCATGGTTATGTTAGATGAGGCTATGTAATGGCTATGTTATGGTTATGTTACGGCTGCTGCGTCAGCTACTGCATCAGCCAGCAGAGAGGCTGTGTCATGGCTGTCCACACTGTCTCCTGAACCCAGCGTAGGCAAGGCGAGCTAAGAGGCTGGACGGAGGCTTGAGGAGCCATAGGAAATGCAGACACATTTAGCTCCTGCTCACCTTGCCTACCCTGGAAATGGTATGAACAGCAAGACAGTTGGCGTCATGAACAGGATCAGCAATACAATTATTATGATAGCCAAAAAGGAGAAACAACACAAGTGTCTATCACGTGATGAATGGATGAACAAAATGTGGCATACACATACAATAGAATAGTATTCAGCAACAAAAAGACTAAGTTGCTTTTGTACTGCTACCATATGTATGAACCTTGAAGACATCATGCAAAGTGAAAAAAAAGCCAGTCACAGAGGCCCACGTGTTATATGAATCTATTATATAACATTCTGGGAAAGTCCAGAATAGGCAAATCTACTGGAATCAGAAAGTGGATTGGTAGTTGCCTAGGGTTGGGGGATAAGAGAATTTGGAAGTGACAACAGCAATTCTTTCTGGAGTAATGAAAATGTTCTCAAATCAGTGTTGCACATCTCTGTGAATATATTAAAAGCTATTGAACTGTACACATTTTTTTTTTCTTTACTGTGCCTGACAGCATGTGGGATCTTAGTTCCCTAACCAGGGATCCAACCCTAGCCTCCAGCATTGGAAGGGTGGAATCTTAACCACTGGACCATCGGGCAAGTCCTGAACTGTAGAGTTTAAAAGGGTTAATTGTATATCTCAACAGAGCTGTTAACAAAACTTTATGCTAAGTAAAAGAAGCTAGACTCAAAAGATCGCCCAAAATAAGCAAATCTATACAGACAGAACGTAGATTAGTAGTTGCCCAGGGCTTGAGGGAGAGAGAGGATGAACTGTAAACAGACGTCAGGGATCTTATTGGGGTGATAGAAATGTTCTATAACTGGGCTGTGGCGATGGTTGCACAACTCAATAAATTTCCTAAAAAATCATTGAATAGCATGCTTTAAAAGGGTGAATTTTATGGTATGTGAATTATACTTCAATAAAGTTGTTTTTTTAAAAAAACATGGATTGCTGAAGTCTTCTCACAGTTTCTGATTCAGTAGATTTGAAACGGTTGGAGAATCAACCCTATTATCTGGTGACACCCCAGTGGGAGGAGGTCCCACCCCAGTGGGAGGACCGCTGGCCTACAGAAGTGAAAGGCCAAAGCCAGGAAGGGGAAGTGAAGTCGCTCAGTCATGTCTGACTCTTTGTGACCCCGTGGACTGTAGCCCACCAGGCTCCTCCATCCATGGGATTCTCCAGGCAAGAATGCTGGAGGGGGTTGCCATTTGGGGAGGAGTCTGTTAAAACAACAACAACACGAACAAGGACACTACCCTGGGCCCACCTCTCCACCCGGCCCACACCCCTGCCTCCAGTGTAACCCCAGCGGATAACCGGGAGGCACTGTAAGGGGCGGCAGGGAGCCGACCTCCCCCAGCGTCTGGCAGACAGGCCTCTGCGGCAGACAGTGGCAGAGTTCATTTCAAGGCAGCCTCTTCACCATCAACAGAAACTGGCAGCGCAAATAGGAGCCGCTGTTTATTTGCCACTTACCTCTGTCTTGTTCCGCTTAAACACTGAGGGGAAACCGGAGCCATTATGGTCAGAAGAAAATTACAAGCACGCGGCGTCGCTGTGGGTGGGTGAAAATGATATTAGAGATTGGGGGGGGAAATAAATAGAAGAAGGAAGGAGGGAGGGTGGGGAGAAGAGGGAAAACTGCCTTGCACCAACAGAGCATGAAATAAAATAAAATTAAATAAAGATCTGTTTGGTGGGTGGGGAATCTTCATCCTGGGAAATATGGGTGAAGGTTTCAGGGGAAGAGGAGAGTTGTTATTTAATTTTTTTTTTTGTAAAGCCAGACCGAGAAGATGAAATTCTGATTTCTGTTGTCTGGCCTGATGAGCAAAGTTGAGCATGATTCTTTTTTCTCTGGGTCACCAGGAAACAGGCCCAGGGAGGGGACAAAAGCCAAAAGCAACCATCGCCTCCACCTTGGGATGGGGTAAGGTAACCTCCCCCACCTCTGGGGTCTCGGCTCCCCTCCCAGGGCTTCACACCCAGAGGCCGCCCCCTGTTCCCCCACCGGCCCCCACCCCTGGCGGCATTAATTGGAGGCCCGAGCAGTACCACATTTATTACCTTCCCTCCTGCTCCACACTAAATCTTGTGGCAATGCTTCTAAAAGTCAATAAAACGAGAAGGAAGATGCGATAAAATTAAGGTGGAAAGTGCGATGGGGAGAGGAAATGGGAATCTTCTTTTTAATTTAGCTTTAATTTTAATTTTTTGTCACCTCTCCAAACAGCCTGCGTGCTGGTACAGTGGAGGGGTCGGGGGCTGGGGGAGAGGCTGGCCTGGCTTTCTATGGCCAAGAAGAAGCTGTGCTGTAGGCTGGGTCTTGGAGGAGGCTGGGGGGATGAGGAGGGGGCTACCTATCATGGGAGCTGCAGCTGGGAGCAGGCAGGAGTTAGGGGTGGGAAGCTGCCTGCCAAAGCCTTACCCAGGAGGCACTCCTTTGTTTGTGCTCCCAGAGCAGCCTGTCCAGCAGGCTGATTCTGTGCACCCTGAGAGTAGGACCTGGGTCTGGATGATTTTAATCATCCCTTTACCTGGTCCCTGACACATAACCCCTAGTGGCTCAGACCATAAAGAGTCTGTCTGCGATGCAGGAGACCTGGATTCGATCCCTGAGTTGGGAAGATCCCATGGAGGAGGGCATGGCAACCCAAGCCAGTATTCTTGCCTGGAGCATCCCATGGACAGAGGAACCTGGCGGGCTACCGTCCATGGGGTCGCAAAGAGTCGGACACTGAGTGATTAACACTATTACTACTTACCCGGTACGTGACACGTAATAGTGATGCTGATCTGATAATGATGGTATCAGCATCATTGCTCCAGCATTGTCCTAAATACAGTTCACACTTATACAATTTCATCTGATTCTTCCCATCAATGCTATGAGATAGCTATCATTACAAAGCCCCATTTTACAGGTAAGGAGATTGAGGACAGAGAGGTGAAGCCCCTTGACCACAGTCACAGAGCTTGTGGGTGGCAGGAGTGTTATTCAGGAAACAGGTGTGGATAATTCTTACTTATCAAGTGGATGAGGACATCCCTCATGGTCCAGTGGCTAAGACTCCACGCTCCCAATTCGGGGGGCCTGGGCTTTCATCCCTGATCGGGGAACTAGATCCTGCATGCTCCAACTAAAAGACCGAGCCTGCTGCAACAAAGACCCGGGGAAACCAAATAAATTTTAAAAAGAAAATTTTTTAAGTGGGTGGATGAAGGGCTTTAGTGGAAACAACAACAATAACAAAATCCACCTGCCAATGCAGGAGACCCTGGTTTGATCCCTGCTCCAGGAAGATCCCACATGCTGTGGAGCAAATAAGCCCATGTGTCACAACTACTGAGCCCGTGCTTTGCAACAAGAGAAGCCACTGCAATGAGAAGTCCGCATACCGCAACTCGAGAAAGCCCACGTGCAGCAACAAAGACCTGGCACAACCAGAAATAAATAAATCTTTTTTTTTTTAATGGGTGAATTAATGAGTGAATGAAACTTTCAGAATGCTGACATATTGCCAGTGGTCCTGGAGTCCTTCCCACACACACTGAGCCCAGGAACACTGGGGCCGCAGAGCAAGGCAGAGGCAGCTGACCTCAGAGCCCTTGGAGCAGAGGCTTCTCCGTGTTGGTGGGAAAGGCCTTGAGCTCAAGTCAACATTCGCTGCCGCATGATTTCTGTCCCATTTTTAGGAAGGATGGAATCACACTCGATCCCTCATCTCTCTCAAACCAGATGTTCTTCTCACAGAGGTCCAACCGGGAGACAGAAGCTCTGTGGCTCCGGCTGTAACCTCTTCCCAAGAACAGGAGCCCCGAGGCAGCAGCATAATTGAGCCTCCTGTCCCCCTGGCACCAGCCAGGCGTCTGTAAGGTTCACAGCAGAGAAAAAGTCAGGCCCAAGGAGAGGACGGGCTTCCCTTGGGTCACACAGTTGGTCCCCTCTCCATACCTGGAGCTTTGCTCTGTCTTTTGTTATTCTGATGAGAGTCCCAGGGTCAGTATTCTTCCACATCCTAAATTTTCTTGTGTCTCAGGCCTTGGTAACAGCCTTCCAGGAGATGGGTAGGAGGCAGGTACTGTTTCCTCTACATACAGATGGGGAAACTGAGGCTTAGACAGGCTCAAATTGTCTCCAGGACCACGTACTAACCCTGGCATCAATGCCCAGTGAAGGATTCTGACTGTTGTCTAGTCTCAACTGAGTATGAAAAAAAATTATGTTTTCAGAAGATATTTCCCTCTATCAAGCTCAGGTTCTGAAGCAACACTGTCGCCTCCTTGCCCCACTTCCCCATCCACTGGGCGCAGTGAGTGGCCCTGCCCCACCCCAGTATCGCCCTTCTGTCTTTCTGAAGACTGGAGGAGGCCAGAAAGGATGGACTTCTTGCCCCAAATATTGTTTCCCTCATCAAAAAAAAAAAAAAAAACCTCTCAAGATTATTTGACAGCATGGAGAAGCACACGAGAAGTGTTTGTAAGTTAAAAAGAAATCAAGCTACCAAATGTTGTGCAGAATATAATCCTAATTATGTTTCATTTTAAATGTAGTTTATGGCTTTATTTGTGTCCCAGGGTAGCTCAGCTGGAAAAGAATCCGCCTGCAACGCAGGAGGCCCCGGTTTGATTTCTGGGTCAGGAAGTTCCCCTGGAAGACGGATAGGCTACCCACTCCAGTATTCTTGAGCTTCCCTGGTGGCTCAGTGGTAAAGAATCTGCCTGCAATGTGGGAGACATAGGTTCGACCCCTGGGTTGGGCAGATCACCTGGAGAATCAACCCACTCCAGTATTCTTGCCTGGAGAATCCTCATGGACAGAGGAGCCTGGCAGGCTCCAGTCCATGGGGTCGCAAAGAGTCAGAGCGACTGAGAGCAGAAGGCTAGAGGGATATACACACCAAAATATTTATAGTGCTTTTGTTTCCTGCCTTAATATTTCTGCATTTTCGAAATTTTCTGTTGAGGACATGTGTTCAGTGAATTCTTAAATTTGCCTTATTAGCAGTTTTTAAAATACTGATGCCCTTTAGCTTGCTGGCTCCATGGTCTCATAAGCATCAGCCAAGAACAGATCACATACGTGTGTGTGTGTGTGTGTGTGTGTGTGTGTGTGTGTGTGTGTTGGGGGTCCCAACTCCCCCACCTTCTCCCAGTGACTGCTGTTCATCATAACCAGGCCAATTAACCATCACTTATTATTCACACGTCATGATTACTAATCATCCTTATTAATATCCATGATTTGCAAAACCACGAGGCATCTTAGCTGGGATGCTTGGAACTCCACAGGAGTCCAATCCTGACCCCAGGCACGTCCCTTCCTGACTTGTGCCTTCACCTCCCCCTGAACTGGGACGACCTGCCCCTTCCTCATCCCTCTGCAGTGACCACTGCCCTCTGCTTCCCTTCTTTGCCAGCTCATGAGAGCCTCACACCCCAAGAGGACCACCTAAATTCCCGAGCCCATTTGCCACCTGAACCACTGACCTTCCTCCCACTGGATCTGAAATAAGGGTCTCTTCTTATAGTTGATCCCTTTCCCCATTCCACCCACTTTGTTCATAAAATGTATGCTCTACCCCCAAACAGACGTGTTAAGGCTAAAACCTGAACTTCACGGTTCTACCACCTACCCATTCTCAGTCTCTAAATCTTGCTACCTGTTTGGGAAAATGCGTTAGCAATTTCGCGTTAAGCTGGCAATTGATAACCTTGGCCATTTGGCTAACACTAAATCCCCTGGACAAGGTTTGAAGTAGATTTATTCTCCAGGTCACTTCAGCTCTTGATTTTTGATGTGATGGTGGCTATGCAGTAGTGAAATGGGCCCAGACCATGTGCACACAGGGAATTTACCCTGCTGGTAAATTACCGGTAATTACCAATATACCAGTCCCCAAAGAGGTGGTGTAACCTCTTCTGGGTGGACATGAATTTAAAACCACAAGAGATGGTTGAGTGACTTCCTTGGTGGTCTAGTGGCTGAGATGCTGAGCTCCCAATGCAGGGGGCATGGGTTCAACTCCCAGTCAGGGAACTAGATCCCACTTGCTGCAACTAAAGACCCTGCATGTTACAGCTAAAGACCCCACATGCCCTAGCAAGGATCCAAGATCCTGAATACCACAACTGAGACTCGGTGCAGTCAAAATCTGAGTAAGGAGAGAGAGAGAGAAAAAAAGAGGTGATTGGAGCCTGCTCTGCATTGATTGTGCTCTAAGTCAAGATACCGAGGACTGACTACCACCGAAACCCCGACTGTGAGACCGAGCCACGGTACCCTACCTGCACCTACTCATAGAACACACTGGGCATGAAGACCATAGTGGAAGCTATTTGAGCAAAATACTCACAGCAGCTGCATTTATTACGGTAAGAAATTAGACACCCCTCACATACCCAGCAAAGAGAGAGTGACTGAAAGAGGCAGCACCCATCGCAGTGATGGGACACCACGTGGACGTTAAAATGACCGTGTTTCAGACTCTGCCACCCTGAACATGTCTGTGTGCCTGGACGTTAGGTGAAGGCAAGAAATCCAGAGGGCACACAGCCCCCAGGAAGAGTGTCCTGCACCAGCTCAGGGGAGAACCGAGGTTGGTTCCAATCCAACCTCATTGGTTAACGCTGTTCATGAGCCTTGAGTGTTCCATTGGTAAAAGGCAATCAACATCCCTGCTCGTGGCATGGTGTTGTGGGAGGGTTAAATCAGATTCCAAAGTTCCAAACTTTGGGGCTAACAAAAAACACTCCCCGAAGGCTGTAATAATCAAGAAAGAACTGACCAAAATGTGAACATTTAGAAGTGAAAGTTCTCGGAATTCCCTGGCAGTCCAGTGGTTAGGACTCCATGCTCTTACTGCTGGGGGCAGGGGTGGCCAGATTCAATACCTGGTCCCTGGTGGGGAAACAAAGATCCCACAGGCGATGGTGCAGCAAAAAAAAAATTCTTTAGATCATTTTTGGAATAAATCCATTTAAAAAAAGAGAGAAAGAAAAAAGACAAGGCATGGTTTGAGAGGAAGGGCTCCAGAGCTTTGAAGCTTCCCCATGGAGGACAGGAGACCCGGGAAGGATTGGCTGGGCTCTGGAAGAAAGAGGCAGGCCAGCGGTCGAGAGTCCACCTGCCAAGGCAGGAGACACAGGTTCATTCCCTAGTTCGGGAAGACTCCACACGCCGAGGAGCAACTGAGCCCGTGGGCCACCGCTCCTGAGCCCACGCTCTGAAACAAGAGAAGCCTGAGCACAGCAACGGGGAGCAGCCCCCGCTTGCCACAACCAGAGAAATCCCACACGCAGCGATGAAGACCCTGCAAAGCCAAAAATAAATAAATACAATTTTTAAAAGGAAGGAAAGAAAGGAGGGGGAAAGAAGTGTGGGTTCCTCGCCACCGGGGCCCCCAGAGAGGACCAAAGCCACACTCTGTGGCTGGGCACGAGAAATTTGTCCATCTA
The DNA here is from genome assembly GCF_014754425.2 of Oryx dammah. Taxonomy (NCBI): domain Eukaryota; kingdom Metazoa; phylum Chordata; class Mammalia; order Artiodactyla; family Bovidae; genus Oryx; species Oryx dammah. The sequence goes on from NW_024070192.1 coordinate 49,136,678, forward strand.
AAATGAGAAGGAACAAAAATCATTCCCACCTGGCTCAGCCCTCAGGAAGCACCAAGGAGCCGAAAGAGTCATGGAGGAGATGAGGGGGAGAGCTGGAAGCAGGGACGCAGGAGGGCCCAAGCGTCTCCTCCTGTAGCTTGCAGCCTGCCCCCGTCAGCAATGGGCTCTGCCAGATCTCTGCTAGCTGGCGGCCGCCACCTCCTCCTTCTCTCCCGCTGCCCAAACAGCATCCCCTTCCCTGGGTATCCACTTGAAGAAGGAAGAGGCTAGTAAGCCCAGTGTAATGTAAATCACTCGACCTGAGCATTTCTGGCAGAGAACAGGGTCCTCCCCAATGTGTATCTGCCCTGGGGACTTAAGAAAGACACGGGACCCCAGACACCCCCAAGGCTAGACTGTCCCTCTTTATTATCTTAGCACAGCGGGGGGACCACCTTGCCTTCCTGTCTGAACTTCCTCCCACACCACCTTCTTTCTTCAAGGAGTGGGAACAGGGTTAAAGACACAAGGTGAAGTTGAAGGAGGGGAGGATGAAGAAGGAAAAGGGATACTCTTCTGGAGGAGGTAGTGGAGAAACATTTTCCTCCACTGTTGTTTTTAAGGAGAAAGGGAAAAAAAGAGGCGGGTCACCTTGAGGGAGCAGATTCCTCAAATGACAGCATTTTAGTGAGGATCCAAGTAATTCAGCCTCCTCCCCTCTTCCCGGTGCACTCTAGTTTTTTATTTGTTTTTTCAGTTCTTTAATTTAGGCTGCGCTGGGTCTTCATTTCTGCGTGGGCTTCCTCTAGTTGCGGCAACCGGAGACTGCTCTGTTGCACTGAGTGGGCTCTGGGTGTGTGGGCTTCGCAGTCGCCGCACGGCACACAGGCTCAGTTGCTCCGAGGCATGTGGGATCTTCCCAGATCAGGGATCGAACCTGTGTCCACTGTACTGGCAGACAGATTCTTGACTACCTGACCACCAGGGAAGTCCTGGTGGGAAGTCCAGCGGGACTTCTAATAAGCCGGGAGCTGGGTCAAGGCCCTTTCAGCCTCACTCACTCGCCCTCTGCTCTAGGAAAGCAACCTCTTTGCACTTTGGCGCATGTGTCCCCAGCGTGTCCACCTCTAGGCTCTGTTCCTGCTAATCCTTCCACCAGGCATCCCTCCCCTTCCCCACCAGTCAGAGTCTCAGAGCAGCCCCTCCTTCACAAGGCCAGGCAATCTCTCAACTAGAAATGCTCCTTTTGGTCTCTGCTGTCTAGGAAAGGAATTACACTCTGGGATTTTCTGCTCACACCCCGATCCCCCGACTGAATGGCATCTTGCTCATTCTCTGTGCTGCCTTTCACCTAATCAATCAATCAACAAGCTAAGAAAAGTAGTTGAGGTGGGGCACGGGAGGCCACAAAATTGCCCAAATCCCAGGTAACTGATCCTATCAACGAAGTTTGGATTCACAGTCTGAGGCACATCACACACGTCACCCCCTGAAAGTCACATCTCCACCCTACAGAGCAGACTCTATCGCCGTCCCATCCTGCCCAGGATCTGTGCCCCCAGCTGGTAAAGGATCGGAACCCCAGGCTGGCTAACCCCAAGACCCACATTCTTCCTATTCTGTCACACTGCCTCCTACAGGTCTTCTCTGGGGGAAGCGGGAGCTGCCCCCAATCCAAATTCTCCCAGAAGGGAGATGATTCCTCTTTGCTTCTTCAGTCTCATCCAAGCTGAACTCTGACCAGCTCCGCCGCTCAGCCAGCTGCTGGGCAGGTGGGGTGGGTGGGGGCTGGGGAGTCCTGGGCACTAACAACATTAATGGGAGTGACCAAGCACCTTCTTATGGGCACAAGGAGCAGGAGGCACAGACATCGAAAACCTCTGGAAAGGACTTTCCTGGTGGTCCTGTGGTTTAGACTCCATGCTTCCAGTGCAGGGGCACAGGTTCGATCCCTGATCCGGGAGCTGAGATCCCTCATGTTGCATGACCAAAAAAATCTTCTGGGATAGAGTCCCACTGTGTTACTTATTCCTGGTCAGTCCACATCTTAGCAGCAGGAATTAGCGTGGAGGGAGAGGCTGCTGGGGGAGAGGGAGGCTCATGCAGAGAGAGACGCTCACAGAGGAGAGAAAGGACCCCCTGACCTTGACAGGCTTCCCCGCCAGCCCCTCATCCTGAACTGGGATGGGGAGAGGGGTTGATCCCAAGTCAGTCTCTGAAATTTCTCTCTGGACTTCCTGTGTGTGTGCTCAGTTGCTCAGTCATGTCTGATTCTCTGTGACCCCATGGACTGGGACCCACCAGGCTCCTCTGTCCATGGGATTCTCCAGGCAAGAATACTGGAGTGGGTTTCCATTTCCTACTCCAGAGGATCTTCCCAACCCAGGGATTGAACCCGCGTCTCTTGTATCTCTTGTGTTAGCAGCTGGATTCTTTACCACTGCGCCACCTGGAAAGCCCTTGACTTCCTAGACCTTTGGAGAAATGCTACAATTCTCCCCTGGGCCCTTATCTTCACATCTCGGCCTGCATTTCAGTCCCAGACCCAAGGCTCTGGAACAGACATGCTGACATGAAGTGCCAGGCACCACACAGCCATCTGATGGCTTACCTGAACTCAGGTAGCCTGCAGGATGGATGGAGCACAAACGCTGGCATCTCTGTTACACACACACACTTTAAACCGACCCTTCCCCATGCATTATCTTAACTGGTTTAAACCTCAGAACAGGGTCCTGGGAGGCGGGCAGGGCAGATGTCTTGAACCCATTTCTTAGATGAGGAACCTGAAAGTCAAGGAAGGTAAGCAACTGAATCAAGGTCTCACTGTCCAGAGCTAGTGACCACGTTACTGACAACCCCACAGCCATTCAGTACCCGGCCCAGCACTGAGCGCTTTCCATGCATCTGACATTCATTCAGCCCCACGGTGGGGAAACGTTGTTATCATCCCCATCTCCCCCGTTCACAGATGATGAAACACGCACTTAGAGTTGTTAGGTGATTTGGGAAAGCCACTTGGTGCCAAGTCTCAAACCGCCTGACCCCAGGGACCCTCCCCAGGGTGGGTCCCTTGAGTTCCCGGCACCTGTGACAGTGTGTGACCCACTGAGGGGCTCACTGAACGTCTGCAGCACGTTTGTCCACTGAGTTGTCCCCCACTTGCTTGATCTTGCTTCTCCTTCAGGACCGTTCTCGTCCTTCCCTCTCCTGACTCCTTACACGGCTCCAGCCAGACATTTGACATATCTCCTCCAGGAGTTCAGGGTCACGGAACCCCCAGGCCCCCTAAGGAGGCTGGAAAGACAATCTGCCACCTCCCCCCGTACCTACCAGCTTTCAGGGATTTGTGGTTTGATGCAATGACGCCCCTTGCCTCAGTTTCCCCACCTGTACCAGAGCTGTAGGCAAGCAGGCTGCTGGAAAAGAGGCCTTCTACCTCCTTCCACCCCAGGGGGTGCTGGGATCCTCTTTCTCTCTTGAGCCCCACAGAACCCCAGACACGCAGTGAGGCACCTGCAAGGGGAGAGACCAGGACAGGTATGAGGACTGGTCAGGCCCACCTCCAGAGTGTGCATTCCTAAACAGGGAAGATGCTAATATCTGAGGGCAGGGGTCTCTCAGGGAAGAGCCCCTACAGGCTGAGGTTTGAAGGTCCCTTTGGAACACTGCCAACTCCAGCTGCCCCAACCCCAGGTGTTAATCAACCAACATCACTGAGAGTTCACTGGCCTGCAGGCAAAGAATGGGTGAAGATGCCACTGCTGCCAACCACCAGCCAAGAGTGATGCTTCACCTGGGCACACTAAGTGCTTCTCTGGGCACACTCTTGTTTAAGCTTGCCAGCAACTCTGAGAATTAGGTCCATATCACAAAGAGTGCAGCAGAGGTCTCAGTGGCCTGCCCCTCGTCACATGGCTGTGTGTGCGTGTTAGTTGCTCAGTCTTGTGTGACTCTGCAACCCCATGAACTCCAGCACCCAGGCTCCTCTGTCCATGGTACTTTCCAGGCAAGAACACTGGAGTGGGTGGCCATCTCCTTCTCCTTCTCCAGGGGATCTTCCCAACCCAGGGACTGAGCCTGGGTCTCCCACACTGCAGGCAGATTCTTTACCATCTGAGCCACTAGGGAAGCCCCAGTCACATGGTCGGGACACAGCTACACTAGAGACAAAGGCAAGGCTTTTGGGACCTGTGCCTGCATCTTGTTCTGAGAACAAAGCTGTTCCCTCACCAACATTTCCCAAGCCTTCCTTTTTTAAAGATTTGTATTTATTTATTTTTGGCTGTGCTGGGTCTTCATTGCTGTGTGCAGGCTTTCTCTAGCAGCCTTGAGCAGGGACTACGCTCTAGTTGCAGTTCACAGGCTTCTCATTACGGTAGCTTCTCTGGTTGCAGAGAACAGGCTCTAGAGCGTGGGCTCAGTAGTTGGGGCACATGGGCCTCTTTGTCCTATGGCAAGTAGAATCTTCTGGACCAGGGATTGAACCCATGTCCCCTGCAATGGCAGGCAGATTCTTAGCCATGGGACCACCAGGGACGTCCCCAAGGCTTCCTTTGATAGAGGCTGGATGCCTTACAGATTCCTCCTCCCCCCACCCCTCAGCCTCTTACCTGTCCTGGGGTCCAAGAGCAGATGAGGTGGGTCCTAGGTTTAGAACCCTGGGCTTTAGTGGTCAATGACAGGACTGGAGGAGACTCTTGAGAGTCCCTTGGACTGCAAGGAGATCCCAACCAGTCAATCCTAAAGGAAATCAACCCTGAATATTCATTGGAAGGACTGAGGCTGAAGCTCCAATACTTTGGCCACCTGATGAGAAGAGCTGACTCATTGGAAAAGACCCTGATGCTGGGAAAGATTGAAGGCAGGAGGAGAAGTGGGGGACTGAGGATGAGATGGTTGGATGGCATCGCTGAATCAGTGGACGTGAGTTTGAGCAAACTCCGGGAGATAGTGAAGGTGTGCTGGATAGCCTGGTGTGCTATAGACCACGGAGTCGCAAAGGGTCGGACACGACTTAGCGACTGAACAACAACAGGACACCTGGCTCGGGCCGCCCACCCAACCTTCACCCCCACGCAGCACAGGTGTCTCTGTGCTTCCTACTGCCACCCTTCCAGTCCCCACTGCCTGTAGCCCCAAGGATGACCAGGAGACCAGAGTGGGAGGAACAGCACTCCTGACCCCCAGCCTGGCTGGGACCTCTCCAGTGCCTGTCACCTAGCCCCAGCCGGGCGTCAGGTCTAGCCAGACCCCCTTCCCCTCCAAAGTCACCCCTGCCATGCCCCCTGGCCAGGCCCGCCAGGCGCTCCAGGGATTGACCGATGTCAGAGCGCCACCTAGTGTGCCTGGTGGGCGCCCCGGACCCTGCCCGGGACTTGCCGGGTTCACTTCTCCGCTGCTGCTGCTGCTGCTGCTAAGTCGCTTCAGTCGTGTCCGACTCTGTGCGACCCCATAGACGGCAGCCTACCAGACTCCCCGGTCCCTGGGATTCTCCGGGCAAGAACACTGGAGTGGGTTGTTATTTCCTTCTCCAATGCATGAAAGTGAAAAGTGAAAGTGAAGTCACTCAGTCGTGTCCGACTCTTACGTGTCCGACTCTTAGCGACCCCATGGCCTGCAGCCCACCAGGCTCCTCTGTCCATGGGATTTTCCAGGCGAGAGTACTGGAGTGGGGTGCCATCACTTCTCCTCTAGGGCGGGTCAAACACCAGGAAGAGTCTCTGTCCTGGCTGGGACTCACTTGCAAAGAGCCTTAAATCCTACCTGCTGACGTTCTGTGCTGTGAAACTATTCCTCCAGTCACAGAGATCCTGGCACCTAGTGAGGGCGGTGCCCCATCATGGGACAGCACTGCCCGCAAAGCCCTGGCTTCATACTGCCTTTAAGGCTTAAAGTGAGCTTTCCAGTAGTTTAATCAAATTGCCTTGTTTTGTGTCCATTGGTGAAAAGCAAATTTCCCAAATTAGCCACAATTTTGACAAACCCTCTTCGTGTGCACTCAGTCGTGTCCTCTTGGTGACCCCATGGACTGAGGCCCACCAGGCTCCTCTGTCCATGGGATTTTCCAGGCAAGAACGGTGGAGTGACTTGCCATGCCCTTCAAGTCCTGATGTTGCACAAGAGACTCAAACAGTGAACAGTGTGGGGCCTGTGCTCCATCCCACTCCAGTCTCCAAACACAGTCAAAAGAGCACACAGCAGGGGCAGGGAGGTCAGGCCGAAGCCCAGGCTGGAAGCCTTGCTCCGTACCAGCTGTGTGACCTTACAAAATTCACTTAATAATGCCCTGGGGGTGGCCTAATCAGGAAGGCAATCCCAAAAAGAGGGGATATTTGTGTACACACAGCTGATTCACTCTGCTGTACAGCAGAAACTAATACAACATTGTAAGGCAACTATACTCCAATAAAAAAATTTTTTAAAGAAAAAAAACTCACCTAGGCTCTCCGAGCCTCACTTTTCCCACCTGTGACATGGGGTTGTAATGAGCATTGTATGAGATAACAAACGTGGCCTTCAGCGGTTCCAGCCACTCACCTGAGTCTCTGTAACAGCCAGACTCGTCTTCCTCGTCTCCCGCGGGGACTCCACAGCACCTCAAGTCGGGTCTCCACCGTTTTCTCATCTCGGAGCACACGTCACAGGCACGTTGCCTCTGTTTTCTGTGGATGTGTCCATCTACCCATCCCGGTGCCAAGCCAACGGCAAGTGTATATTAACCAGCTGCTCGACAGAATGTTCTCAGGCCAAACGGCCACACCTGTGGGAAGAGCCTATTCTTCAGTTCAGAGGTGAAACCAATCCAGCTTTCTAGTCATGTCCAAACAAACACACCCTGTCCCAAAGCCTCAGGCTTCTCCCCACTCTGAAGTGGTGTTGAAGCTCCTGACTTGCACAGTGTGTTAAGACATAAAGAAGACGTATTTGAAGGCCCTGGTAAAGGGTGTAACACCCAGCAAGTAGAATAACAGGTAGAATGTATTATGCTGATCGCTGGGAGGCCCCGTTGGGTTTCAAAGCAATGTCAACAGAGGGACTTCCCCGGTGGTCCAGTGGTTGAGAATCTGCTTTCCAATGCAGGGGATACACATTCAATCCCCGGTGGGGTAAGTAAGAGCCCTCACACCGCAGGGCAACTGAGACATCGAGCCGCAGCTACTGAACCCCTGCGCTCTAGAGCCTGCTTGCCACAATACAAGGTCCCACACGCCATGACCTGACACAGCCAAAAATAAAATAATTAATTGCATTTTTTTTTTTTACAAAGCTACATCAAAGGAAAACAGAAAGAGCTATGTCATCTCTGTGCACCAGAGACATCAGGGCAAGGAGGCCGAGGGCAAGCCAGGCCCGAGTGAGAAATGCTTGAAACAGGCAAAAATGAAAGCCCAGTCAGGGTCTCAGTCAACAGCTGATCTACAGAGAAGACATCCCACAGGCCAGGAGCAACTGGGTGGTGGGGGGGGGGGGAGGGGGCGGTGTTCTCTTTCTCCTGGGCTGGGGATGGGGAATGGGCCAGTACAGTGAGGGTGGAGGAGGTGGACAGCCTCTTTATTAACACAATTATTTTATTTGCCAAAAGGTAATCATCCTAAGTGAGGTCAGCGGCTGGCCCCGAGTTGCCATGGCAACGGAACCTGATCCCTTCCAGCAGCAGCAAGGGCTGGAGGCTCCTGAGGAACGAGCCCCCCAGGCCTCTCTTCTCCTCCCCCAGAGAAGGGCTGAACTACACCGGCCGGTGTCTGCGTTCCCTCTTCGTGCCCCAACTGGCAGACTAAGAGTCCTTGGGAGACACCCCAGCCCAGGTTCACAGGGGCTGAGGGGAGAGGGACCTTGGCATCCATCATCCCTTTTCACCCCATAATAACCCTGCCACGAAGTGACTGAGCATCGCCTGACCATTTCACAGACCACTGTGGCTCAGAGGGGTTAGTGACCTGTCCACAGACACACAGAACTTGGAGGTTTCGGGGCTGAAGCGTGAAGCCCCACTCGCGGTTGCCTCAGCGCCAGGGGCTGTGAGATTGACAGGGAGGGACTGGACTAGGGTCTTGAATCACCAAGAAACTGGCGTGGAGGAAAAGTTGCTACCATGAAATCAGAGAGGCCTGGGTTTGGGTCCCAATCCCCTCCTCGCAGGTCACATCGCCCACAGCAAATGTGCTCTGAGCCTCGGTTTAGCCAACGCATTCTGCATCTGTGACTTGTCAGACTCTGCAAGTTCAAGCAATGACCAAGACATGTTTCTCCATCTGTAAAATGGGCCAGTAAAGGCCTGTCCTGGGGACCCAGGTAAACTTGCCCCAATGTACACAAATGGAAGACTAGTTCTGGGGTTCTGGTTGTTTCATCATTAAGTCAGGTGAGCGACTCTGTGAGCCTGGTGGGCTCCCGTCCATGGGGTTCTCCAGGCAAGAATACAGGTGTTGCCATTTCCTTCTCCAGGGGATCTTCCCAACCCAGGGATCAAATCCAAGTCTCCTGCTTAGCAGGCAGATTCTTTACCGCTGAGCTGCTGATTGACACTTAGCTTATTTTCATCCAAATCTCAAGGAGTGTTAACTCTGCCAAGAAGAGTTAACACCAACTGCGAGTGATGCTTCAGGCTTCCGGCCCCGAAATCTCCAAGTTCTGTGTGTCTGTGGACAGGTCACTAACCCCTCCGAGCCACAGTGGTCTGTGAAATGGTCAGGCGATGCACCCTGACCCCAAATCCTCCAGCCCTGAAGTCCAGGAGACACCACAGCAGAGGCAGGTCCAAGGCCAGGTAGAGCCAGGCTGTTGCGGGTCCCCTTGGCTTGTGACTAAAAAGCTAAGAGGAGCTAAAGCACCTCTTGATGAAAGTGAAAGAAGAGGGTGAAAAAGCTGGGTTAAAACTCAACATTCAAAAACAAAGATCATGGCATCTGGTCCCACCAGTTCATGGCAAATAGATGGGGAAACAATGGAAACAGTGACAGACTTTATTTTCTCGGGCTCCAAAATCACTGCAATTGGTGACTGCAGCCATGAAATTAAAAGACACTTGCTCCTTGGAAGAAAAGCTATAACAAACCTAGACAGTGTATTAAAAAGCAGAGACATCACTTTGCCAACAAAGGTCCATATAGTCAAAGCCACGTTTTTTCCAGAAGTTATGTACAGATGTGAAAGTTGGACCATAAAGAAGGCTGAGCAGTGAAGAATTGATGCTTTTGAACTGTGGTGTTAGAGAAGACTCCTGAGAGTCCCTTGAACTGCAAGGAGATCCAGCCAGTCAATCCTAAAGGAGATCAGTCCTGAATAGTCACTGGGAGGACTGATGCCGAAGCTGAAGCTCCAATACTTTGGCCACCTGAGGCAAAGAGCCAACTCATTGGAAGAGATTCTGCTGCTGGGAAAGATTGAAGGCAGGAGGAGAAGGGGACAAGATGGTTGGATGGCATCACCGACTCGATGACATGAGTTTGAGCGAGCTCCAGGAGATGCTGAAGGACAGGGAAGCCTGGCGTGCTGCAGTCCATGGGGTTGCAAAGAGTCAGACATGACTGAGCAACTGAACAACAACCACACGGCATCCACCGTGCCCTGGTAGAGAAGCATGCCACAGGTACAAGAAAGTGAAAGTGTTAGACACTCAGTCGTGTCCAGATTCTTTGACTCCCCATGGACTACAGGCTGCCAGGCTCCTCCGTCTGTGGAACTTTCCAGGTGAGAATACTGGAGGGGGTAGCCATTCCCTTCTCCAGGGGATCATCCCGACCTAGGGATCACATCCAGGTCTCCTGCATTACAGACAGATTCTTTACTGTCTGAACCACCAAGGGACAACCGCAACCAGAAGGAATTCAGATGGGGTGCTGGAGGGGCTGAGAGTTCTAAGGGAGCATCTTGGCAGGCTTTGTGGGAAGAGGGGCAGTGAGGCTTGAGCCGCGTCTCCTAGAAGGTGGACGTGGGGATGAGAGCAGAAGGGAAGACATTTCCGGCAGTGGAAACTACCCCCAATAAAAGCCTTCAAAGTGTCAGATGCCGCAGGGGTTTGGGGGGAAGAGGGTTTGAGTGGGGATCGAGGGCAGAGTGAAGGAACTTCAAGGGACCCAGGAGGATGTAGGAGCCAGACTGGGGCAGATTGTGGATAGCTCTGACCTTGAGGCTAAGAAACCTGTTTATCTTGGAGGCAACAGGAGCCACTGAAGTTTTCTGAGCTGGGACAGGAAGGATCTGATTTGCATTTTAGGGTTACCCTTTGGAGAGGGAGTAGAGACAAAAAGGCTATCAGAGGACTTCCCTGGTGATCCCGTGGTTAAGAATCCACCTGCCAATGCAGTGGACATGGGTTTGATCCTGGTCGAGGAAGATTCCACATGCCATGGAGCAGCTAAGCCCGTGCTCCACAAAAGAAGCCACCGCAATGAGAAGCCCGTGAACCCTGCTTGTCCCAACTAGAGAAAGCCCAGTGCAGCCATAAATAAACAATTTTTATGGGAGCCACCTCCTTCCATTAACAAAACCAACAGCTCATGGCCTGACTGGAGACCTTTTGCTGTTATTGTTTAGTCTCTAAGTCGTGCCCAATTCTTTGCAACCTCAGGAACTGCAGCACTCCAGGCTCCCCTGTCCTTTACCATCTCCTGGAGTTTGCTCAGATTCATGTCCAATGAGTCAGTGATGCTATCTGACCATCTCATCCTCTGCTGCCCCCTTCTCTTTTTGCCTTCAGTCTTCCCCAGCATCAGGGTCTTCTCTAATGAGTTAACTCTTTGCATCAGGTAGCCAAAGTATTGGAGCTTCAGCATCAGTCCTTCCAATGACTATTCAGGGTTGATTTCCTTTAGGATTGACTGGTTTGATCTCTTTGCAATCCAAGGGACTCTCAAGAGTCTTCTCCAGCACCACAACTCAAAGGGATCAATTCTTGTAAGGAGACCTTACAAGCCCTTTTTTAACCACTGCACACAGGCCTCAAGCTGTGTGGGTTTCCAGCCCGAAGACAGGCGCTGGGGACAGTGAAACTCCAGGCGCTGGTTCCCACACTGGCCTCCTCAGACAGGGCCCCAACACTGCCTGAGGAGTATGTAAGTCCCCCGACAGGTGAAGGGGCAGGGGATCAGAAGGGGGCCGGGAGGGAGCCCCTTTACTGAGCATCTGCTCGGTCCTCACCCTTTACCCCTGGTCCCAGTAACCATGGGGTTAAGTGCCCTGAAATAATTATCTCTGTTCCAAAGAAGGAAACCAAGACCCGAGGCGGTTAGGAACAGCCCAGGAACCCCAGGGCCAGGATACCAGCCCAGGAGTGTCTGACCTCAAAGCTCCTCATACCGCAAGCAGAAAGAGAAACTGAGACCTCAAGGAAGCAAACTTCCTGCTCCCGGGAGGACCACTCTGGCCCAGACCCCAAGGGGAGGCGTTCTGGGGGCCCCCATCCCCCGCCCCTGCCCCAGCAGTCTCTCCACCTGCCTCCTAGAACACACGCTCACACACACTCATGCTTTGAGTTCTTAGTGCATCACAGACGTTCACAGAGAACATCACAGTTCATCCAACTTCCCAGTTTATTCACCAACCTCATCTGAGGATGCCAACTGGAGTCCCCGGCCTGTGCCAGATGTTGTTCAGTAAAGGCAGGAGATAGCAGAGGGGGTCCCCAGGATGAGGTCCTTGCCCCGCCAGCCCTGGGGGACTCCCCTGGGGTGGGGACATGGGAGATAGGAGAAGTGCTGAGGGAAGGCTGGGCCCCTGAAGGGGGACAAGGACAGCAGGTTAGAGGGGGCATCTGGGCAGGAGACACAGGCAGGGCGAGAAGTGGAGAAGAAGCAGACGGTTCTGGTTCACCTGCAGTGACACCCAGGGTGCTGGCCACACACCAGCCCAGTAATAGCACCAGTTCAGGCCTAAACTTGATCAGTCCATCTAAGGCTTGGCCGCAATCAGCCGCAAAGAAGATTAGCAAAGACCAGGAAGGGAAGGACGAGGGGGGTGCCCGGCCAAGGAATAATGTGCATGGAATCTATCTTGGGGGGAAAGGGGGTTCAGCACCCCTTCCCACAAGACATGGAGTGGGAAGCGGAGGTAGGAGACAGACCGAGCTATGTCAGCTTGGAGGACACAGATCTGACCCACTGAGGCTGAGTCAGACCCTAAAACTCTGCCTCCAATACCTCCCTCCCTCAACCTCAACAAGCTCAAGTAAGACACCGAGAACTTCCCAACCCCAGTGAGACCCCAGAATGCCTGAGCAGCTCAAGCTGTTCACACCGTCCTTGGCAGAGGAGGGCAGTCTCAGCAGGGGATGTGTGGTACCCCCGTGGCCCCATTCAGGCCAGGCTGTAGTTGTACCCGGGATGACCCAATGGGCTACATTCCGGCCCCACAAATGCTCTGGAGGCAGAGTGGAAAGTAGGAGGCTACAAATGGAATCAGCTGCCCAGCATAATGTATTAGCATCTAGGCAAGATTAATCAAGCCCAGAAACCTCGAGCAGACCCCTAATTAGTTGCTGCTGATAACTATATTTGTCATGCTCTCCAATTATTCCACTGTAAATTTCAGAGTTTAATTGCACCTTGTTCTTCATTGAAGTGTCACTGTTTGCACATGCTCCCCTAATTCTTTAGCAAATTTGACAAAATTCAGCATTAAATATAGATTATCTTTAGATTTCCATAATTAACACAACCAAACTGTCTCAGGCCTAAATATTTCTCCCAGCACCATAAATCTGGCCTGTCCCCAGAACCCAGAGAGCTGCTCCCAGCTCCCCCGGCAGAGGCCGCAGTGAGAATACACATGCTCATCCTTGAACTCACACAGGACACGCCTGTGAAGGGCTGGGGCTGGGGGTGCGGGCGAGGCTTCACTGAGGGCACGCATCCAGGGACCGTCCCACCCCCAAATGTCTGGGAGACCCCACTGATGCTGCTTGCTGGGGCATCTCAGCCATGTCCCAGGGCTTAGAAGGCCAGGCCAGCATCATGGCTGACCTCTGTCCCTGGCAGGTGGTGATTTTGTGTGTTAGTCGCTCTGTCAGTTCCGACTCGTTGCAAGCCCATGGACTGTAGCCCACCAGGCTTCTCTGTCCATCGGATTCTCTAGGCAAGAATCCTGGAGTGGGTTGCCATTTCCTTCTTTAGGGGATCTTTCCAACCTAGGGATCAAACCCAGGTCTCCCGCACTGTGGGCAGATTCTTTAATGTCTGAGCTACCAGAAAAGACCCCTGCAGCCAGGCCATAAGCCACTCCACACCATGAAAGCCAAAGGGCCCGTGTGACCTTTATCTCCATTAAGGCCGTCTTTGATTCTGCTGGGAACACGGCTCAGGCGGACAGGGATGCTCTCTGTGCACACACCCTCTCTGGCGTCCTCACTGACCAACCTTCCCTCCAGACTCACCGGGTGCACATGTGGTTGTTGTTCAGTCGCTGAGTCGTGTCCGGCCCTTTACAGCTCCATGGACTGCAGCTCACCAGGCTCCACCATCCTCCACTGTCCCCCAGACTTTGCTCGGGTGAATGCATGTCCATTCCACTCCAAACACACTCACCTGGGGCTCTTAGTTCAGACACTCTCAACATCAGGCTGCAAATCTTTTCCACAAGTTCCCCCAAGCCCCAATTTTTTGTTGGGGAACAACAAAACCAGCAAGGTATCCCATTTCCAAGACAACAGTGGGACAGTGGGGATAGCTAGGAGAGGACCGGGATGCCTATGCCCCCTCCAGAGCCCTCCCAGTCCGTGGCCCCTGGGAACAGATCCACTGGTTTATCCCAAGTAGGGCTTCCCAGGTGGCACTAGTGGTGAAGAACCCGCCTGGCAGCTCAGGAGATGTAAGAGATGAGGGTTCAATCCCTGGGTCGGGAAGATCCCCTGGAGGAGGGCATGCAACCCACTCCAGTATTCTTGCCTGGAGAATCCCATGGACAGAGGAGCCTGGCAGGCTACAGTCCATACGGTCGCAAAGAGTCAGACACAACTGAAGTGACTTAGCTTGCACATGCACACACCCCAAGTCAAGTCTGGCTGGTCCACGGGCAGCCGAACATCCAGAGTTCAACTGCCTGCCAAGCCCCATCCCCCATACTGCAGTCATGCAAGCGTGCACAGACACACACACAGACGTACACACAGATACAGAGACAAATGGAATCGGATACACAGAGACACACCATCAGCACCCAGGGACACACACATAGACACACAGTCACACACTGACATGCAAAGCAGACATACACAAACAGAAACACACACACACTGCTCTGTGCAAACCCGGAAGATGGGGTCAGCCAGATAGGAGAATACTCACTCCCCAGAAATCAGGGGCATATCTAGAATCTTGTTGCCTTGAAGGGCCAGAGCGGGCTAGGGCCTCCGGAAGACAGGTCCCCAGCCCTCTCACTCTCTTAAGAAGCCTCAGAGTATACTTACTGCAAATTTGGAGGAAAATCAATGACCTTTATTGAGCTTTGAGTTTTTGCCCCAGCGAGGGGTGCTGAGCTTGGAGTGATGTGGGAGCTCTCTGGGTGCAGTGTGCTAGGAGATGGGGCTAGACACAGCTTACAGGGCAGGGAGGGACTGGGCAACGAGTGGAGGGGTGGCTCCAGGGCCAGCAGCCTCCAGGACAGGCCAAGACAGAGGACCAACAGATAGGTGATCAGGCTGCCACCCAGCCCCAGCCTGCTGGGCCGAGAGGGCCCCTGGGCCGGCTTAGGTGTCTGCTGGGGCCAGGCTGCATTCTGGATCCAGGACTCTGGACTCTCAACCTCAGAAGGAAGGAGGGGCTGAGATCCACCCAGGTCTGAGGGGCTGCTTGTGGCAAAGAGCAGGAAGCGGCAACAGAGGGTGGGGGTTGTACAGCCCACTCAAGGTCATTGGCTTTGGAGGGGCAGTTATTGAGTAGCTTCCGGGCTCGAAGCACCTGTTATCATCATTCTGCAGAAAATCCTGCAAGAGACACAATGGCCCCCTTGCTCAGATGAGGAGAGTGGGGATCAGAGAAGTTGAAGAAATTGCCCACAGCCACCCAGGTGGCAAATGTCCGAAGCAGCACCTGAACCAAGGCCTGCCAGGCCCGGAAGTCTGTTTTCCCCGTTCTGCTGGTGAGCAGCACCTCACAGGCCATGAAGACGCCACATCATCACCTGTCTTCTCCTCTTCCAGATACTTGGGCCATCTGGGTCAGAGCTTGGGTTCAGGCTCCAGAGTGACAGGAACTCAGGGAATCTTCTCCACAACTCAACCCCAAATTACAAGACACACCCCAGGCACAAAACAGAGGACATCTGTCAGCTGAAATCCTGTCTACCCTACCCCACTGGCTAAAGTTTGAGTTCCCTCCTTCCCTACTGAATAATCGAAGGGACCAGAGGCCATCAACCCAATCTTAATTTCATGTGCCTGAAGCCCCTGGCAATATCCTGCCTGAGTGGTCATCTGAGTGCTTGCATTCCTCCAGTGATGGGGAGCTCACTACCTACAAAGTACCTCCATTCAATCTTTGGAATCCTGTTAAGACTGAGCTGCTATTTGACTCCCTGGGCCTCCCACTGGGCCCATCCTGCCCTCTGGGTTATCAGTCTGGCCCATGAAAAGCTCTTCTGTAATTGGAATACCACGACCGCTGCTCCCACTACAACCACCACCCCCACTCTCCTGGCTAAACTCTTCCTCATTTCCTCAACCATTGCAAACTGTCCTGCCCTATCCCTCCTACTCACCCAAAGTTGTCAGCAGAATTGTTGACAGGCAGGAGAGGTTAAAAATAACCGTTTTGGATGGACTTGGCAATGAAGGCACAGGCAGTAAAAGAAGGTAAATGAGACTGCATCAAAATTTAAAACTTCTGTGTATCAGAGAGGACTTCCAAGTGGTGCAACGATAAAAGAATCTGCCTGCCAATACAGGAGACACAGCAGACGTGGGTTCAGTCCCTAGGTCGAGAAGATCACGTGGAGAAGGGACTGGCAACCCACTCCAGCATTCAAATAAAAAAAGATTAAAAACAGAACTACCATATGATCTGGGCTTCCCAGGAAGCACTAGTAGTAAAGAACACGCCTGCTAATGCAGGAGACATAAGGGCATCAAGAAGATGCCCTTGAGAAGCGCATGGCTACCCACTCCGGTAATTCTTGCCTGGAGAACCCCATGGACAGAGAAGCCTGGCGGGCTCCAGTCCACAGGGCTTGCAAAGAAGCAGACATGACTGAAGCGGCTTAGCACGCACACACCATACGATCCAGTAATCCCTCTAGGTATATATCCGTAAGAATTAAAACACAGGCTCTCACAGAGAGATTTGCACCTTCATGTTCAATGCAGCATTATCCACCGTAGCCAAGAGACAGAAGCAACCCAATGCCCACCAACCGATGAATGGATAAACAAAACTAGTAGATACATACTCTGAAATATTATTCAGCCTTAAAAAGGGAAGGAAACCCTGTCACATGCTACATGAACAAACATTGAAGACATTGTACTAACTGAAATAATGCGGTCATAAAAAAAAAATGCTGTAAGATTCCACCTCAATGAGTATCTAAAATTGTCAGATTCACAGAAACAGAAAATAGAATGGTGATCGTCAGGGGCTGGGGATGAGGAATGATGGTTTAATGGGTAGAGAGTTTCAACTCTGTAAGATGGGAAAGATCTGCAGATCTATTTCACAACAGCGAGAAAATACTTAACTCCTGGAATGTACACATAAAAGTGATAAGGATGGTAACCAAAAAAGAAGGAAAGAGAAATGATTTTGGAGTCAGACAAAATTGGCTTTGATTTCCAGCTGTGTCATTTCCTAGCTGCATGACCCTGGGCAAGCTGCTGAATGTCTTCGAGCCTCAGTACCCCCAACTAGACGAGGGACTTGAGAGAGTCTGAGAAGAGCGTTATCTTCCTGGCAAAGTCAGTGGAGGACCTTGGACATGGTCACTATTGGAGGGATAAATTAGTAGGAAGGGATTAACCTATACATACTACTATGTATAAAATTCCCTGGTGGCTCAGACGGTAAAACATCTGCTTACAACGTGGGAGACCCAGGTTTGATCCCTGGGTCGGGAAGATCCCCTGGAGAAGGAGATGGCACCCCACTCCAGTACTCTTGCCTGGAAAATCCCATGGACAGAGGAGCCTGGTAGGCTGCAGTCCATGGTTGCAAAGAGTCGGACACGACTGAGCGACTTCACATTAGTGGCTTTTAGAGGCTTATATAAAATAGACAACCGGCCTTCCCTGGTGGTCCAGTGGTGAAGAATTACCTGCCAATGCAGGGGACACAGGTTCGATCCTTGGTTGGAAAAGATTCCATGTGCCGAGGGGCATCTAAGCCTGTGCCTGGCAACTACTGAAGCCCAGGCTCCCTAGAGACTGAGCTCCTTAACAAGAGAAGCCCCCGCAATGAGAAACCCGCGTACTGCAACGAGTAATCCCAACCCGAAGCAACTAGAGAAGGCCGTGCCCAGCAGTGAGCACCCAGTGCAGCCAGAATATCAATCGATAAATGAATGAAACCATTTCTTAAACACCCCTTTAAAAATAGATAAAATAAAAATAGATAACCCACAAAGACCTGTACAGCACAGGGAAAGATACTCAATATTTCGCAATAACCTATAAGGAAAAAGAATCTGAAAAAGTATACACACACACATATGTACAACTGCATCACTGCACTGTACACCTGAAATTAAGACAGCATCGTAAGTCAACTGTACTTCAGCTATGCTTGTTGTTGTTCTTGTTTAGTCGCTCAGTTGTGTCTGACTCTTTGCAACCCTATGGACTGCACCCCCACTAGGCTCCTCTGTCTGTGGGATTCTCCAGGCAAGAATACTGGAGTGGGTTTTCATTTCCTCCTCCAGGGGGATCTTCCCAACCCTGGGATGGAACCAGCATCTCTGGCTTCGGCAGGCAGGTTCTTTACCACTGAGCCACCCAGGAAGCCCACTACATACTTCAACTACACTTCAGTAAAAGTCAAAAATAAATAAACAGAAACTCCTGACGTGGCTGGAGCCGCAGAGTCGTGCTCTAGAAGCTGCCCTGTACGGAAGCTGCTCGGGCCCCTCAGCCTGGACTGACTGTGTGCCCCGCCGTGCCTGGGCCTGACCCTCCACCCCCACCCCCACCCCATCCAGCTCCCCTCCTTTCCTCCTTCCCTCCTTATCCCTCACTCCAGCAATTTGGCTTCCTTGGGAGCCCAAAGCACACCGCTCTGCCCCTGCCAGAAGCCGTCTAGCACTTCTCTCGGTTTCCACAGCACAGAACGCTCAGAGCGCTCACTCCCTCCCTTTCCCGGGTCTTTGTGTACAGGTCATCTTTGCAAGGGGGCCAGTCTCTGACCGCACTATTCAAAGTAGCGCCTCCCTCAGACTGCACGCTCACCCTCCTCTTCCTGCTCCACTTCTTACATAACACACTATATAATTTTACTGACTGATTTTCACTGACTCCCACACTGCTGTATCCCCGGCTGACCCATACTAGATGCTCAATAAATACTTGTCCCATGACAGCACGAGCTAAGCCTCGGCAGTCTGTGCCCAGAAGCCTTCTGCCCCACCCTCTACTCCAATCCGAGCAGCAGGGCCTTGCAGCTGCAGGCTCCCCAGCTGCCTCCCCCTCGGCCTGGGCACCGATCCTGTCCATCAATCCTGGCCTCCGGCAGCCTCCCTTGGATGCCCACCCCAATCGATAACCAGCGGCTGCCATCGATCAGCCCCAAGGGGTGGAGCCTAAGGAGAGGCAAAGAGAGGGACATCCGGTGTGTGGAGATGCAGCCCTAGAGAGGGAACAGCCGCAGGGACCCCCGGGGACAGCAGACGGGATGGTGACATGGGAACACAGAGGCAGAGCTGAGGAGGAGAGGGGGCGGGAGACCCAGAGCCCTGAAGACCTACCTCGTGCCATGGGCATCTGCTTTCAGGCTCCAGCACACCCTCAGGAGAAAGCCAGTCTCAGTTCAGTTCAGTCGTTCAATCGTGTCCAACTCTTTGCGACCCTATGGACTCCAGCACGCCAGGCCTCCCTGTCCATCACCAATTCCCGGAGCTTGCTCAGACTCATGTCCATACAGTCAGTGATGCCATCCAACCATCTCATCTTCTGTCATCCCCTTCTCCCGCCTTCAATCTTTCCCAGCATCAGGGTCTTTTCCAATGAGTTAGCTCTTCGAATCAGGTGGCCAAAGTATTGGAGTTTCAGCTTCAGCCTCCGTCCTTCTAATGAACATTCAAAGCCAGTGTGGGCACCGTTTTACTTTTCTGATGCGGACCATTTTAAAAATCATTGTTGAATTTGTTACAATACTGCTTCTGTTCTGTGTTTTGGTTTTTGTGGCCACGAGTCACGTGGATCTTAGCTCCCCCGTCAGGAATCGAACCCTCACCCTCTGCCTTGGAAGACGAAGCCCTAACCACTGGACTGCCAGGGAAGTCCCGTGGGCATCATTTTACAGGGAGAAAACTAAGCCGAGAGGCTCAGAAACTCAGCCCAGGTCCAAGGCTTTAGACATGGGAGCAGGGGCAGGATTTAAGCCATGCCACCCACTGTGGCCTACCCAGCCTAACACCCACAGCCGAGCGGGGAGCAGGTGGAAGTGCCCTGCACTGGGATGCCCCACTTTGAGCTTGTCAGGAGAGTTGGGGAGAGGCGGAGAGGGGAGTCAGGGTGGGGCCCTGCATGCACAGAGGGGCTTGGTGTAGGGGGTGGGGAGGGTGGCCGCGTGCACCCATGGCTTGGCCTCCCCGGCAGCAGCCTCTGAGGGGATGCTTGGGCTGCAGGTCCTCTCCTGCCCACCCTGGCTCCTCCTTCCTTCCTACACCCTTCTGACTGCCCCACCATGATCTTGGGCAAGTTCCTCAACCCCTCTGTGCCCGTTTGCTATCTATAAAGCAAAGGTAGTAACGGTGGCCGCCCCAAAGCATCGAAAGGATTCAGGGAGACGAGGCACGTAAAACTGCCAGCACACGGCACGTACATAATAAACATTAGTACTATCACCACGTCAGCATCATTATCATTCCCATCATCAACATCATAGCCCTGCTGCCAGCTTCCGGGTCCCACACCCACCACGGTGAGTGGAGGGTGTGTGTGTTGGCCTCGGGGCTCCGATTTAAGCAAGATCCAGCCCCACGGCTAGTACCCCCGTCAAGGGGAGGGGCTTCCACACGGGGCCTGGGTGCTGATAGATCTCAGCGGGGCGAAGGGCTGAGGGCTTCTGCAGAGCGTCCCCTCAGCCTTCGATGAGCTCCTTTGTTTCAGAGAATCGAGAGCAGCTGTGGCTGGGGGATCATTTGCATCTTGCCTCCTCTGAAAAGTGGAGGGGCAGGGCCAGCTGGAAACACGCTGAGAGATTTGCCCCCCACAACCCACCCCACCGAAGAGAAGCAGGAGGCAATTAGTCTTCGACCTCAGGACCTATTTGCTTTTTCATTCATGGTTTATAAGCTAGCCCCCCTATCCCCGTAAGTGCCTGGCCCTGTGTGGGGGACCAAGGAAGCAATTAATACTTCCTGCCCCAAAGACTCAAGGACGGGGTGGGCCTTCCTGGGGGCGGTGGCAGGGAGCTTAGGGTCTTCAGAGGACTCTGGGGGCCGAGAGGCTGGGGGAAGGGCCTTAAGGCTGCTAGCAAGAAGGAAGCAAGCCCCCCCAACCCTGGTACTGCCTCCCTTGTTTGCTGACTTCTCATTTTCTTCTTTCTGAAGGAAACTGTTGAGCCCACTGACATTTTTTTGAGTTGACAGACAAACCACAAAAGGTATCGCTTTCCATAGTCTTTCCTTTCTGACATCCACAAACCTCAGCCAAAAGCAGGGCATCAGAAGGGGGCCAGGAGGGTGACAGGTGGCAGGAGAAAGCAGAAGGGGTCAAGTTCAACTAGACTGCCTGACTGGAGGGGGGCGGGGGGGAGTGGAGAGGGGCTCGGGCCCAGCCCCCCTCCACCCGAGCCCCTCCTCCCCCGGGCCACCGCAGCTGGTGAAGAGCATCCTCAGAAATGGACCATTGTGACCGAGAGGGTGGGGCAGGGGGGGCGAAGGACAGGCATTTCCATAAGAAGCCTTCTTGGAGTGTAGTGGAGAGGAACCTTGTTTAGAAGCAGCCTTCCCAGAGCCTGAGGAATAAATCTCCTGGTCCCAGTTCATTGACTAGCCCCACTCCCTCTCCCAGTCTGCGGTGGGAGATGGAACAATTCACTGGGGCAAAGCTCACGCCCTCTCCTGCTTCCTGGAACCTGACAGGTCCTTGGGACTCTGGCCTCCGCTCCCCGAACCCCCAGCTGGCTAAACCAAGTCCTGGGGTGTAGAATGATCGTTCTGAGAGCGGCTGTCATTCCCTGTGAAATCACAACGGCTGCCCGTTGTGGAGAGCTGACCAATTTAGCAGGCCATGGGCTTCCGGGCTGTGGGTGTTGTGTCCCCGTTTTGCAGAACTGATTAGATGTCCTGGAGGAGAGCGACTTGCCTCTGGTCATCAAGCTAGGAAGTGGTGGGTCAGGATGAGAGCCCAGGACCAAGCCGTGTTCACAGTCACGGAGATCCAAAAGGAAGGAAGAAGTGGCTGGGCTGGGTGGGACGCACTGGGGAGGAGAGGCTGGCTGGGGAGCAAGGGGCAGCTTCAGGCGCCAGAACCCCTGACCAGGCCCCCAGGCTCCTGCGGTTGGGGGACAGAGATAGCCTCCGGGCCAGAGGCCACCTCTCGCTCACATAAAGCCGTCTACACGAGTCTGAGCACAGACCTAGCAGCGCGGAGCAGTGAGCTCTGGGCCAGGGAGTTAGAACTTTCTGGAGCACCTCCCCCAGCAGGATGAGCTGAAGACCACCAGGGAGGTGTTAATGAAACAGAGAAGCTGCGAACAGACCCAGGAGGGATTCCAATCTGACACCTCCACCCCAGCCCCTGCCAGTAATGAGCCGGGACCTGTCCTTCTCCCCAGAGGAGCCCAGGGGGGTGGGGCAGCAGGAGGAAACTCCCCAAACATCCTGGAACTTCAGAGACCTCCTTTCCTATCATCGTCATCACCATTATCATTACTTCGGCTGCCCTGAAAGTGTTCACCTTTATTGAGCACCTACTGTGTTCCCAGAACCGTGCTGAGTCCTTTTTATACATCCCATTGTTTATGCTCACAACGACCCCTATGAAAGGTACTGTTCCTATCTCCACAGATGAAGAAACTGCAATTAAATCAGGTTAAGGGATGGGCCTGAGGCTGACCGAATATGTGGACCCAGGACTGTCTGACTCAGAAGTGTGTGTGTGTGTTTTGATATTCATTATTTGGCTGCGTGGGGTCTTAGTGGCTGCCCACAGGATCTCTGCAAGGTCTGCGGGGCAGCGGACAAGTTCTCTAGTTGTGGCACGTGGGCTCCAGAGCAACAGGCTCAGCAGCCGTGGTGCAATGCCTTAGCTGCCTGATGGCATGTGGTGGCTCAGTGATAGAACCCACCTGCCAATGCAGGAGACTTGGGTTTGATCCCTGGGTTGGAAAGATCCCCTGGAGTGGGAAATGACAACCCACTCCAGTATAATTCCCTGGGAAATCCCGTGGACAGAGGAGCCTAGCAGGCTACAGGCCATGTGGTTGCACAGAGTCGGACACGACTGAACGACTTCAAAAACAAACCAAACAAAGTGGGAAATTAGTTCCCCGACCAGGGATGGAACCCACGTCCCCTGCATTAGAGGGCAGAGCCTCAACCACTGGACCAGCAGGGACGTCCCTTAGAGGTGTGTTCCTGATGCTTTAGCTACTTTGCCTGTGAGAGGACCCAGGCAGTCCTCAGGAGGGTAGGTGGGGTGGAAATGCCCCCGTCTGGGGAGAGGCCTTGGGGCGCCGAGGTCAGGCCCACTCCTCCAGGAAGGGAGGTGTGTGTGCCCCAGGGCTAGCGCTGGGAGTTCCAGAACTGGGGAGGAAAGAGAGCAAGGGCCCAGCCCTGCGGCCTCTGGGCTCCCTGCATTCTCACGGGGCCTCCGCTCTATCTGTGTGCAGTGAGGACTGGGCCAGGGCTCTGGAAGGCCCTCCAGCTCTGCTCGCTGCCTGGGGGAGGGGATGGAAGGGGTGTTGGGTGGGGAGGTCTAAAGTAGTGGGCTACATGGGGTGGGGGGCTGGGGGTGGTGCTCGGAAGACCCCTGCCTCCTGGCCCCGGAGAAGGGTGCTGAGCAGCTCTGAGAGCAGAGTCCTGTGTTTGTAAACATCATTAATCAGGGATTAGCAGATGGGCATGCTAATTGCACCTGTGGAAGTCAGAGACCTCAAGGTTGATTACATTTACAAACTGTGGGGCTCCCTGGCACCCGGCCCTCCCTGTAGGAGTAGGGGGACTCTAGTTGAGGATCCCAGCCTGGGGCGGGGTAGGGAAACTGGCAATATAGCCTTCTGTATGGGGGAAAAAAAAGATGCCAGCCCTGGAGGGGGTAGTGTTCTCTGGGAACCCCACCTTCTGAGACCCTGCCTCTATTGGCTGGGAGACCCTGACAAAGAGGAGCCTGGGAATGTCATTCCAGCCCCCGCCTCTTCCAGCTCCCTCTGTTCTCCCCAGGAAACCATTGTGTCTTGCAGCTAAAAGGGGTCCTAGAGCCTCTGGGGGAAACTGAAGCCAGGGTGGTGGGAGGGCAGGGTCCAGTGTCCTGACCTCTAGGTCGGCCCCCCATGTCGGCTGTGAGAGCATCTCGAAGTCCGAGGAAATAGGGCCGAGGGCTTTACATGCACGATGCCCCCACGTGGACACTGTTGTCGTCCCTATTTACCGATGAGGAAAGCCAAGGTTTGGAGAAGTTAAGGACGTGGCCACCTTCACACCACTGCCAAGCGTCAGAGCTGGAGCTCAATGCGCACACTGCTTGCCAGCCAAGGTTGTGTCCTCAGCCACCATCATGCTCTCCTCCGGCCGCACCCTGACCCTGCTGCCCTTCGTACCCACGGCCTCAGCCGCCCCAGCTCCCGGGTGTTGAACCACACTAGCTGAGCTGAGCAGCCTCTATGTACCTGGCACCTGAGATCACGTGCAGAGAAGCAGGCCTCAGCCTTGGCCTCAGGGCCTTTCTTCATTTGGGGAGTGAGTGTCTGGGTTGCATGACAACTACGCATCTCTATGTCCTGGGCAGGTAATTTCAGCCACAGTTCCCTCTGGTTCAAGTGAACCTGTCTTCCAGAGGACAGCCAGCCTGCTGCCTGGGGGCATGAGGCAGGAAGGAGCCACCTGGGCCCCGCTGTCTCCCCGGGGGAGTGGTCCTGGAGGTGACCCAGACCACACGGACTCAGAAAGCTGACGGATAGCAGGCCCAAGGTTAGATAGGGCTCTGGACACCGCAGAGGAGTCGGTGGGCGGGAGAGGGCTCCGGACCCCGAGAACACCCAAGCCTGCTTCTAGGTTCCATGCTGGCTTTAGTTCTGGAGAGCAGAGCTCAATTCTGCCCCCCAGCATGGGGGGAGCACCAGGACACCTCAGTTTGTTTTCACCAGATCTATTAGTCTGGGATCTCCGGAGAAACAGACCCAATAGGAGAATCGGAACCTCTCTCTGCTGCTGCTGCCAAGTCGATTTGGCTTCCCAGGTGTACAGTGGTAAAGAATCTGCCAGTGCAGGAGATACAAGATGCAGGTTTGATCCCTGGGTGAGGAAGAGCCCCTGGAAAAGGAGAGGACTACTCACTCCAGTATTCTTGCCTGAAAAATCCCATGGACCGAGGAGCCTGGCAGGCTCCAGTCCATGGGGTTGCACAGAGTCAGACATGACCAAGCACGCAGGCATGCGTGTGCACACACACACACACA
Organism: Oryx dammah; assembly: GCF_014754425.2. NCBI lineage: Eukaryota > Metazoa > Chordata > Mammalia > Artiodactyla > Bovidae > Oryx > Oryx dammah. The sequence continues at coordinate 49,161,418 of NW_024070192.1, forward strand.
TATGCACACCCACATATACATATACACACCATATATAAGGAATTGGGTCATGTGATTATAGAGGCTGAGAAGCCCCAAGTTCTGCAGGGTAGGGCTGGAAACCCCGGGGGAGCTGATGATATAGTGACCATCTGAGGGCCAGCAGGCTTGAGACCTGGGAAGAAGCCATGTTCCAGTTCCAAAAGGCAGGCAGATTCTCTTACTTGGCGAAGGGTCAGCCTTTCTGTTCTACTGGGGGTCCTCAACGGATTAGACAAGGCCCACCACGCAGGGGAGTGCAATCTGCTTTACTCAGTCCAGCAAATCTCATCCAAAAATACCCTCACAGAACCACCCAGGATAATGCTTGACCAAGTATCTGGGCACCCTGTGGCCCACTCAGGTTGACACATTTACCTGAACCCTCACATCCAGGTTTGAATTATGACGTGCCAGTCCTGGGCACACAGTGCTGCAGTTTACACAACGCTTTATCTTTACAACTTCCCTGTTAGGGAGAGGGTAGCTGGAGCAGGTGTAGATGGCACTATCCCCATTGTACAGATGAGGAGACCGAGGCAGGGAGGAAGCCAGAGTCAGGGCTGGAGATCCAGCATCTTCTGAAGAACCTTGGGGACAGGCAAAAGCTTGCTTGGCCCAAACTTTCAGGTATGCACTCAAAAGCACGGGTGTGAACGACTTGGAAGCAGTTGGACATATGTGGTACTCTGACAGCCAGTGATTCTCCAGCTGGCTGTATACTGGCCATCAGCTGGATAGTTCTAAAAAAAAAATACTGGTGCCTGGCTTCTTCCCAAGAGATGCTGATTCAGTCAGCCTCGTACCTCTGCACACCTGGACTATTCAAGTGACCCTCCCATTCCCTGACCCCAAGAGACTAGAGACCACACAAGGGGGACCGCCCTGGTGGTCAGAGGTTAAGACTCAGCGCTTCCACTACAGCGGGAAGGGGCTTGATCACTAGGCAGGGAACCAAGATCTCACTTACCATGTGGTGCAGCCAGAAAAAAGAAGAAAAACAAAAACACACTAGCCTCTTCGTCGAGAGAGCAGAGGTGATGCGGGAGGCAGCGTCATACACCTGAGATGGATGGAGGTCACATTTGTGTGGCAGTCAGGGACAGAGCTCAGGGAGAAACCTGTGTGATGGAGATCTATGGCGTGTACAAAGGACGGGTTCTTCCTCCTTTTTGAGAGGAAAAGCTCTGACTTTAAAGCCATCGTTGTCCCTTTTATTCATTTATAATTTACTTTTTAATTGGAGGGACTCCCTGGTGGCTCAGACGGTAGTCTGCCTGCAATGCAGAAAGACCTTGGTTCAGTTCCTGGGTCGGGAAGATCCCCTGGAGCAGGAAATGGCAACCGACTCCAGTATCCTTGGCTGGAAAACCCCATGAATGGAGGAGCCTAGTGGGCTGCAGTCCCTGGGGTCACAAAGAGTCAGACACAACTGACTTCCACTTTCACTTTTTAATTGGAGAAAAACTGCTTCATAATGTTGTGTTGTTTTCTGCTGTACAACAATCCAAATCAGCTGGAATTATACGATTTTTTTTTTTTTGGCTGCACCAGGTCTTAGCTTCAGCACGTGGGATCTAGTTCCATGACTAGGGATCAAACCCAGGCCCCCTGTCTTGGGAGCACAGAATCTTAAGTACTGGACCGCCAGGGAAGTCCCATCTTTGGCTTTTTTAAAACTGAAGTCAGTGTCTTTCTAAACTGGCATCACCATTAGAATTCGAGATGAATCCATCCCACAGAGAATACGGCAGTACTACTTACCAAGCACCTACAATGTCTAAGTTCTCCTGCCTCTCTCCTCCCTGCCACCCAGGGAGGCAGCATTATCCCCGCCCACTACAAGCAGGAAGGTGAGGAACTGGCCAAGGTCACGGGATTAGGACCTGCACCTCGGGTGGCCATCCCCCAGACCCACGCTCCCAGGCAGTGCTGCTCAAGGGCTGATTCCACCCCGCTGGGGACACAGGGCAGCGTCTGGAGACGTTTCCCGTTGTCACAGCTCAGGAGAGAGAGGGTGCTTACTGTCACCTTGTGGGCAGAGGCCAGAGATGCTGCTGAACACCCTACGATGTACAGGACAGGCCTTCACAAGTTACCCGGCCCAGAACATCAGTAGAAACCTAATGGGTCCCCGCCTGGGCTGCAACTGAAACCCAACTGGGGGAGCTTTAAAAATTCGGATGTTCGGAATTTCCCTGGTGGCTCAGCGGTAAAGAATCCGCCTGCCAATGCAGGGGACAAGGGTTGGATCCCTGATCCGGGAAGATCCCACAGGCCGCGGGGCAACTAAGCCCATTCACCGCAACTACTGAGCCTGTGCTCTAGAGCTGGGGAGCTGCAACCGCTGAGCGCTCGTGCCACAGCTTCTGAAGCCCGTGCACACAGCTAGAGCAGCCCTGCTCTCCGCAACCAGAGAAGAGCCCCAGCAGCAGTGAAGACCCAGCACGGCCAAAAAAGAAAATAAATAAAATCCTTTAAAAAAAACCAGAAAGTCGAATGTTCATGTTGCACACTGACCAATTACATCAGGCTGAGAGGGGTGTCAGCTGTTCTTCAAAGCTTGCCAGGTGGTTCCAGTGAGCAGCCAAGACTGCTCTAAGGTACTTATCCTAGTGGCTTCTGCTCCACTCATGGGAGCCTGGGAAAGGAGTACCAAATCTGTCTGGGCTGTACAATAAACGGCAAATCTGCAAGGTCCTCACCACCTCCCAGAAGCAAAAGCCAGAACTCTGGTTCGCCAGGTCCTTCCATGGAGGCCGACTAACTGGTGACTCACCCATGGTGGGTACTGGAGGGCCAGTGAGTTGATAGTTATTTGCTAATCTTTCCCCTGCCTCTCTGGGGTGGGCCACAGCCAGGAATCTCCCCAGGTGGCTCCAAGAGCTTCCCAAAGGGACTGTGGACCAAAGGGCAAGGCTGCCACCTAGTGGAGGAACTAGAGAGAAGGGGTGCCTGCTGGATATCAAGTGATGTTTCACTGGATCCAGACAACAGCCCTGGGGGTGAGAAAGATGAAGCCGTGTGTTCACAGGGTTTGAGCCTGCATTTGCACCTGTCTGGCCCACAGGAGTACCCCGGGCTTCCCTCTGCCTTCTCACACCCGTCCAAGAGGAAGAGGACCCTGGATGGGGCTGCCCGATGCCCTTCTTTCTGATGTCCAAAACTCCCCTTCACTTCCAGGCGGGACCTGGGAAGAAACAGACCCTCTGTCCCAGCACAGCGTAGAAATTAACAAGCTGCCATCTCCAACCGCAAGTCCAAAAAAAATGGGAAACTGAACTTCCTGTGGCCTCTACTGCAAAGCTCCTAGATCCCCAGGACAGTGCTTTATAAACAGAGGCCTGATACCCACTCAAGAAGACAAGAGACTCCAGCACATTCGAGGGTGTGGGTGCGTGCACCCCAGCACACAGACACCATGGACAGTCCCGGTTAGCCCCCGTCTTGGCTCTTCTTTTCTGATCCTGAGGATAGTCCTGGGTGCTGAGCCACTCTGGCTGCTTCAGATGAGGCCGAGGGATCCTGGGGGTCGTGGAGAAGTTGCTCTCTCCTCCCTTCCACTGGGAACCCCTTCCTCTGGCTGCAAATGGAGTGAAGAAGGATTCCTGCACAGACAGACAGAAGGACAAGGGTGGACACCTGGAGGAGGGGCCATGGGCCAGGCACTTCTTCACTTCATCCTGAAGAGGCTGTAGGGGGCTTCCCTGGTGGTCCACTGGTTAAGAACCTGCCTGCCTATGATGGGGACACAGGTTCCCTCCCTGGTTTGGGAAGATTCCCACATGCTCCGCAGGGCGATGAAGCCCAGGCACCACGGCCACTGAGCCTGCACACAAACAAGAGAAGCCACTGCAAGGAGAAGCCTGCAACCAGAGTGACCTCTGCTCACCTTAACGAGAGAAAGCCTTTGGGGAGCAATGATGGCCCAGAGCAGTCGAAACTTAATTTTTAAGAAGATGTAGATATGTTCCTCATTTGGCACATATAAGCAATTCGGACACAAAAAGATTGAGAAAGGTATTTAGGATGAATTGAAGCAGCTGTATGCGTGTGATCAGAGGCACAGAAGGACAGGGAGTGGAAACTCACCTGCGGCCACGGAGACGTTTAAGGACTCGAGTCCAGGAGGCAGCTGCCGGCCAGGCAGGATGGTGAGGAGAAGCTGACAGCAGGCCTGCACTGCCCGGGACAGGCCAGAGCCCTCGTTCCCTGCAGAGCAGGGGGGCCAGAGGGTTATGGAGGCCCCAGCTGGGCAGGCAGGCACTCAGGAAGCTTTCATCTCAGCAAAGGGCAGGGACATCTACCTACCCAGCACGAGGAGGGTAGGCCGGTCCCAGAGGAAATCCAAGCAGCGAGTGATGGGGATCTTGGAGGACAGGGCGATCTCAGGCCCCGGGCAGCCCACTGTGCCAGCCACGAGCCAGCCCTGCCGGGCTCTGGCCTGAAAGGGGGGAGGAGAAATCAGTCCTTCAGTGGAGCACCAGCTGGGAGGAGCCTGGCCTTGCCCATCTAGTCATCCCCTCGTTAAACCGCTGGATTCAGTCAGTAGTTATCAAGCACCTAGAGTGGACAGGCTCTGTGCTCAGCACTGGGGATAAGGCGATGAACAAAACAGGCCCAAACCCCAGCGTCGTGGCAGGGAGGTCAGGGAAGCCTCACTGAAGTGTAGACCTGCAGGAGGTGAGGGGAGGGAGCACCACACAGACACCTGGGGGAGGAGATACTCTAGGCAGAGATCAGTAAGGGCAAAGGCCGAGAGGCAGGTGCTTACCGGGCAAGCGTGAGGAACAGCAGAACAGCCAAGCGGCCAGTGGAAAGGGAGCTGCTGAGACAGGAAAGGAAAAGAGAAGCCACGGGAGGTAGGACCTCAAGGTGACTGGAAGGCCTTTGGCTTTCACTCTGAGAGAGGCAAAGCCTTTGAAGGGTTTTGAGCAGAGACGCTGTGACATGGTCTGACTCACGTCTCTACAGAATCACTCTATGTTGAGAGCAGAAGCAAGCAGACCAGTTAGGTTTCTGCAGTGACCCAGGCAGAGATGATGGTGGCTTGGACCACAGTGCTAACACTGGAGATGGTTAGAAATGGTCAGAATGTGGAAATAAGGTCAAGGTAAAAATGAAAGGATGTGCCTTAACAATGTTGATTTTACATCCTTTTCTAATCTCTGGGGCAAACCTGAACTACCCGCACCGTTGTCGTCAGCTGCATGTGCAGGACTGGACAATCACATCCTCCTAAGACAGGTGGGATGTGGGGGGAGAGAGCAGGAAGACCCAAGGAGGATGCCAAGGCCGAAACAACTGAAGGCAGGAGGAGCTGCCGTCAACTGAGCTGGCTAACTCTGTAAAAGGAACAGGAACATTTGGAAATCCTGTTTGAAATGCCCATTAGAAAAAAGAGCTGTTGAGTTGGCAACTAGATATGTGAATCTGAGGTTCAGGAGCAAAACCCAGAAGGATATATATTTGGGAGGCATTCGTATCTAAATGGCAATTTAAAACCATCAGATTGCATGTGACAAACAAGAAATAAGTATGTACAGAAAAGGGACCCAAGGACTGAGGAGCCCTGGGGGATGGTCGGGGAAACTGCTAAATACAGGGCAATACTGCCCCCTTGTGTCCAGCAAGGGAAACACAGTTCAGTTCAGTTCAGTTGTCCCTCAGTCGTGTCTGACTCTTTGCGACCCCATGAATCACAGCACGCCAGGCCTCCCTGTCCATCACCATCTCCCGCAGTTCACTCAGACTCATGTCCATCGAGTCAGTGATGCCATCCAGCCTCTGTCGTCTCCTTCTCCTCCTGCCCCCAATCCCTCTCAGCATCAGAGTCTTCAATGAGTCAACTGTTCGCACGAGGTGGCCAAAGTACTGGAGTTTCAGCTTTAGCATCATTACCTCCAAAGAAATCTCAGGGTTGATCTCCTTGCAGTCCAAGGGACTCTCAAGAGTCTTCTCCAACACCACAGTTCAAAAGCATCAATTCTTCGGCGCTCAGCTTTCTTCACAGTCCAACTCACATCCATACATGACCACAGGAAAAACCGTAGCCTTGACTAGACAGACCTTTGTTGGAAAAGTAATGTCTCTGCTTTTGAATACGCTATCTAGGTTGGTCATAACTTTTCTTCCAAGGAGTAAGTGTCTTTTAATTTCATAGCTGCAGTCACCATCTGCAGTGATTTTGGAGCCGCCAAAAATAAAGTCTGACACTGTTTCCCCATCTATTTCCCATGAAGTGATGGGACCAGATGCCATGATCTTTGTTTTCTGAATGTTGAGTTTAAGCCAACTTTTTCACTCTCCACTTTCACTTTCATCAAGAGGCTTTTTAGTTCCTCTTCAGTTTCTTCACTTTAAGGGTGGTGTCATCTGCATATCTGAGGTTATTGATATTTCTCCCGGCAATCTTGATTCCAGCTTGTGCTTCTTCCAGCCCAGCGTTTCTCATGATGTACCCTGCATAGAAGTTAAATAAGCAGGGTGACAATATACAGCCTTGATATACTCCTTTTCTTATTTGGAACCAGTCTGTTGTTCCATGTCCTGTTCTAACTGTTGCTTCCTGAACTGCATACAAATTTCTCAAGAGGCAGGTCAGGTGGTCTGGTATTCGCATCACTTTCAGAATTTTCCACAGTTTATTCTGATCCACACAGTCAAAGGGTTTGGCATAGTCAATAAAGCAAAAATAGATGTTTTTCTGGAACTCTCTTGCTTTTTTGATGATCCAGCAGATGTTGGCAATTTGGTCTCTGGTTCCTCTGCCTTTTCTAAAACAAGCTTGAACATCTGGAAGTTCACAGTTCACGTATTGCTGAAGCCTGGCTTGGAGAATGTTGAGCATTACTTTACTAGCGTGTGAGATGAGTGCAACTGTGCGGTAGTTTGAGCATTCTTTGGCATTGCCTTTCTTTGGGATTGGAATGAAAACTGACCTTTCCAGTCCTGTGGCCGCTGCTGAGTTTTCCAAATTTGCCTGCATATTGAGTGCAGCACTTTCACAGCATCATCTTTCAGGATTTGATATAGCTCAACTGGAATTTCATCACCTCCACTAGCTTTGTTCATAGTGATGCTTTCTAAGGCCCACTTGACTTCACATTCCAGGATGTCTGGCTCTAGGTGAGTGATCTTTTTTGTATAGTTCTTCTGTGTATTCTTGCCACCTCTTCTTAATATCTTCTGCTTCTGTTAGGTCCATACCATTTCTGTCCTTTATCGAGCCCATCTTTGCATGAAATGTTCCCTTGATATCTCTAATTTTCTTGAAGAGATTTCTAGTCTTTCCCATTCTGTTGTTTTCCTCTATTTCTTTGCATTGATCACTGAAGAAGGCTTTCTTATCTCTTCTTGCTATTCTTTGGAACTCTGCATTCAGATGCTTATATCTTTCCTTTTCTCCTTTGCTTTTCATTTCTCTTCTTTTCACAGCTATTTGTAAGGCCTCCCCAGACAGCCATTTTGCTTTTTTGCATTTCTTTTCCATGGGGATGGTCTTGATCCCTGTCTCCTGTACAATGTCACGAACCTCCTTCCATAGTTCATCAGGCACTCTATCTATCAGATCTAGGCCCTTAAATCTATTTCTCACTTCCATTGTATAATCATAAGGGGTGTGATTTAGGTCATCCCTGAATGGTCTAGCGGTTTTTCCTACTTTCTTCAATTTAAGTCTGAATTTGGCAATAAGGAGTTCATGATCTGAGCCACAGTCAGCTCCTGGTCTTGTTTTTGTTGACTGTATAGAGCTTCTCCATCTTTGGCTGTAAAGAATATAATCAGTCTGATTTCGGTGTTGACCATCTGGTGATGTCCATGTGTAGAGTCTTCTCTTGTGTTGTTGGAAGAGGGTGTTTGCTGACATCCTGGTGTTGGCTGAAGACAAATGCTGACGGACCAGGGCTTTTGCTAAGGTTTGACAGAGGATGAGATGGCTGGATGGCATCACCCACTCGATGGACATGAGTTTGGGTGAACTCCGGGAGTTGGTGATGGGGAGGACCGGCGTGCTGCAATTCATGGGGTGGCAAAGAGTCGGACACGACTGAGCAACTGAACTGAACTGTCCCTTCCTTCCTAGACATCAAAGGGCGGTTTTTTGGTGGTGGTGATGATGCTGCTGGTGGTAGTGGTTTGGGGGTCTGTTTTCTTTGTTTCTTCATTTGTGGGAGGGACCAGGGGAAAGGGATAGACTAGTCCTTATTCAAAGAGCCTTTCAAACTGCTTCCCTACAGGAGGAAGCAGGAACCACTGGTTTCTCACGAGTGAACATTTACTTACTAGATGGGCTCCCCTGGTAGCTCAGATGGTAAAGAGCCTGCCTGCAATGCAGGAGACCTGGGTTCGGTTCCCTGGGTTGAGAAGATCCCCTGGAGAAGGGAATGGCTACCCACACCACTATTCTTGCCTGAAGAATTCCATGGACAGAGGAGCCTGGCAGGCTACAGTCCATGGGGCCTCAAAGAGTCGGACACGACTGAGCAACTAACACTTTACTTACTAGGCAGTGAACTGAAAGTCACTCAGTCATGTTGACTCTTTGTGTCTCCATGGACTATACAGTCCATGGAATTCTCCAGGCCAGAATACTGGAGCGGGTAGCCTATCCCTTCTCCAGTGGATCTTCCCGACCCAGGAATCAAACCAGGGTCTCCTGCATTGCAAGTGTATTCTTTACCAAGTGAGCCATCAGGACGCCCCTAGGCAATGAAGCACTGAGTAAACCAGCACGAGGAGCAAAAAGTATGCCTCTGAGAGGAGTGCAGTGGAAGTCCCTAACGGCAGATTCTGCTCCATGCATGCTTTTTAAAACTCCAGATCCTTCTCTCCTCAAAGCGATTTAGATGGCTGGATGAATCACAAGCTGGAATCAAGACTGCCAGGAGAAATATCATCATCAACCTCAGATATGCAGATGATACCACTCTAATGGCAGAAACTAAGAGAAACTAAAGAGCTTCTTGAGGAGGGTGAAAGAGTGAAAAGGCTGGCTTAAAACTCAACATTCAAAAAACAAAGATCATGGCATCTGGTCTTATTACTTCATGACAAATAGAAGGGGAAAAAGTGGAAACAGTGACAGGTTTTATTTTGGAGGCTCCAAAATCACTGCAAATGGTGACTTTAACTATGATATTAAAAGATGCTTGCTCCTTGGAAGAAAAGCTATGACCAACCTAGACAGCGTTATTAAAAAGCAGAGACATCACTTTGCCGACAAAGGTCCATATAGCCAAAGCTACAGTTTTTCCAGTAGTCACGTATGGATGCGAGAGTTGGACCATAAAGAAGGCTTCAAATTGTGGAGCTAGAGAAAACTCTTGAGAGTCCCTTGGACTGCAAGGAGAGCAAACCAGTCCATTCCAAAGGAAATCAATCCTAAATATTCACTGGAAGGACTAATGCTGAAGCTCCAATGGCCACAATACTTTGGACAGGGAAGCCTGGCGTGCTGCAGGTCTGTGAGGTCGCAAAGAGTGGACACGACTTCGTGACTAAACAAACAAGAAAGCGACACCAACACGCCCCCCTCCCCCCACCCTTTCCTCCCTCAGCTGCTGGCCAGGAGGCCCTTGGAGAGACTGAGCTTGGCTCATTTCTTCTCCTTTACTGACACACCCCCGCTTCCCCCGCGCCATTACCTGTAAAAAACCGGCCAGGTCATCAGTGGAGAACACGTCCATCACCTCCATAGCCCCGGCGCTGGCCTTGCTGACTACTGGAGTGAGCGGGCAGCTGCAAGGTTTCCCCATGCCATCATATGAAGCTGGGTAACCTCAGGCCCGGTGCTGTGCCCTCCCCCATACCCCAAGGGTTAGGGGGTAAGAATTCTGGCGTCGGGGAGGCCTGGTTGAGGGACCACCCAAGGGTCAAGGTGCTTAGGAACTCGGCTGCGCCTCCAGATAGGGACGCACGGGGAATAAGGGGCGTCCGTGCCTGTTTCTCCGGCTGGTGATGACCTTATCCACTCCGAGGAAGTGAGCGGAGCGCAGCACGGCCCCAAGATTCCGGGGATCCTGCAGCCCCTCGAGGACGAGCCACAGCTGCTGGGGGTCGTCTCCTGGCCGGGCCGCCTCGGCCTCGGCCCAGGGCCGGGGTCGCAGGGGGCTCACTTCCATGCAGACGCCCTGATGAACCTGGTGACGGCACAGGGCGTCCAGCTCCCGCCGCCGTGGCCGCAGCACCGGGATGGCCCGCGCCTCGGCAGCGCGCAGCAGCTCGGCCCGCTGGCCCTGCAGCCCGGACCTGCAGGCCTGGAGCAGGAGCCGGGCGACGCGGCGGCGGGCGGCCTGCAGCGCCAAGAGGCACGGGGACAGGCCAAACAGGAGCTCCGGGCCCCCGGCCGGCCGCGGCACCAACACCAGGTCATCCAGGGGCAGGCGGCCGAGCTCCTCCCCGCCGGGCCGCCCCCCGCGCCGCGTCGCTTGGGAGAAAGGACGCGTGAGGGGGAGGCCGCAGCAGGGCCAGGTCGCGGCCCCGACGGCCGGGAGCAGCGCCATGCTCGATGGCCTGGCTGCATCCGCAGGGGCGGTCACTCCCGCTGGCGCCGTCCCCCACGTGAGCAGCTCCGCTTCCGCGTCTGGACGCCCCGCCCCCGCCCGGGAGCCGCAAGGCGCATGCGCGGAGGCCGGGCCGTTCCCACGGCGCCCCCTGGAGGGCCGGCGGAGCGACCACCATCCACCGCCGAAGCGAAGGGGTGCTCGCCGCGGAGCTGACCCGACCGCGGGCCGGGCGGCGTCGTGCACCCTCCCTCCAAGGCCCCGGGAGGCTGGAGGACCTTTCACCCCGGCGCCAGCAAAGGACACTTTAAGGCGATGTGTTGGATTTCCTGTCCAACCTGGCTGGGCGTAGTGACGCCCTCCACCACCGGGTGCTGGCGGTTTTCCTCCGGAGCTGCTTCTGCATCCAGCCCCTCCGCGACAACTCCACTGCCTGTCAAACCTCAGCAGAAACCCCACCGATGACTTCCGATCCCATGGCCCTGATTCTCTGAGTGACAGCTCTGGCCTACTGACAAGCCAGCTGATGCCCTTGGCCGCACAGGTTAAGGGTCAGACTCCTTGCTCAGGACCCAGACCCCATGCCCTCACCGAGATCCAGGCAGGAGCTACCTTTTCAGCCTCACCGTCACTCCTGCACTAAGTTCTGTGCTATTCCAGCCCTTTGTGCTCTTTGGGGCTTCCCTGCCTGGCGCGCCCTGCGGTCCTCTCTTTCTGGCCAGAAATTCCTACCCATTTTCCAGACCCAACCGAAAGGTAATTCACACTCCAGGAAGGATGCCCCCAATCCACCCACCTTCCCGCTCTCCTCTAAGAAACTCTGAGACAAGCATTCCTCATCACAGGAAGGGGTAAGAACTGAAAGACACTTTTGCAGCCAAGATTTTTTAATGCAATTTTTCTTTTTTTAATGATCACAGTGAAACCCACTTGGGAGGCAGGACCTGGTATTCTGCTGCCATAGTCAGAGTGGAGGGAGGACCCCATGAGGGGTGGAGAAGCCGCAGTGGCGCTGGAGAACTGAGATGGGGCAAAGAAGGGGCGGTGGGAGAGGGAGAGAAGGACGCCTGGAGCCCCAGTAAGCATTCAGATGGAAGGTGAGGGCTTCCCTCCGCGGCCTCATCCTCAAGGGACGGTGGGGATGGGGTTCAGGAAGATAGGGGAAAGCCCCACTTTTGGCCACAGTCCCTTCCCCAGGCCAAAGGGAAGAAGACAAGGGCAGCAGACAAAGGCCAGGGAGCCCAAGAAGGGGACTGAGAAAGCAGGAGCAGGTAAAACAATCAGGGGACACCACCTCCTCTCCCCTCACCCATTCATGGTGGAAACAATTTGACATATAAAAACCTCAAGTTTTCTAGCCCCTGGTGGGGGTGGGGAAAGGAAGTGGAATCCAGGAGTTCAGAAATCAACAGCCCCAGTCCAGGGGCAGGTGCCCAGCTGTGAGGGGGGTGAGGGAAGGAGGAGCTCCCCACAGGGCACTAGGTCACCTGCTCCGTGGGCCTCATCTGGATGTCTCCAATCTGCAGAAGGCACAAGGCTTGAGGAAGCCGGGACGCTCTCCCCACCCTCTTAAGGCCTCCCCACTCTCCGCCTCTGGGCTGGCTGGGCTCCTCCAGACAGACAGCCAAGGCCAGACTCACCTGGACATGTGGGGGCGTGCTGAGAACATAGATGACAGCCTCGGCCACGTCCTCAGGTTTGAGACACTGGGAGCACCGGGGGAAAGGGGTGAGGCGAAGACAGAATGATCCAAGATCCTCCCCCGTACCAGGGAGGTCCTCTCCAGCATCCATGTTCCCCCAACCCAGGAGAGGCGACGGGCTGGCTAGAAGGGCGAGGTCTGAAGGCCAGGGCTCCCTCGCCTTCATTTAGGGAGTGGGTGGCTTCATTGGGCCCCACCTTCATGTGTTCATAGGTGGCGGCTGCCTTCTCGGGGTCCTTGTCGTGAAGTTTGAAGGCAAACTGTGTCTCCACCACTCCTGGAGAAATGCACTGGGCCAACAGAGAGAGCCTGCTCAGGAGCTGAGCCCTGGCCTGAGGTCAGGCCTGGGGCAGCGGCTGGGAGGGAAAGGACGGAGGCCACAGGGCCCCAGCCTCACAGGGACGGCCACCCAAGTTCCAGCAGCCACCTCCGCCCTCCAAAGCTGTCACAGGAGGGTTATCAGAATGATTCCTACCAGCTACCGGGCCGTTACTAAAAGCCAGGTCAGCTTTACAAAGGGGCTTCCCTTAAACCCTCATAACCTGCTAGGTGTTTTATCTCCATTTTACAGCTGGGAAGACTGAGGCATGGAGAGGCTGAGCAAGCCACCCAAGCTCGGGCAGCCTTCCCGGGGAGAGCCCCAGTCCTGCTTTCTGGCCGTGGCCTCCCAAGGCCCATTGTGCTCCCTCAGCCTCACCCCTCCGCCCCCGCCCCCTCCTCTAGGTTCAAGTCAGCCCCTCTCCCGCCTTAAAGGCAGAGACCCGGGGGGACTCGAGGACTGAGCAGGGCCACGCAGGCAGCAGCAGAGCCGGGGAGGCCTGTGCCCGGGACGGACGCCGGGCTCTGGGGCCACGAGTGTGTGCGGCGGGAAGGGGCCGGGGTCAGGTCGCCCCTCACCGTGGCTCGGATGTGGCTCTGGGCCTGCCGGAGCTCTTGCCTCAGCCCCTCGGTCAGCGCGGTGACAGCATGCTTGGTAGCGCTGTAGAAATGGGTCTCGGCCGGGGGTGGCACTCGGTGGCCGCTCATGCTGGGCGGAGGGCGGGAAGGGGAAGCAGAGAGTGACGCCGGGCTGCCTGCTGGACCAGCTGCCCCCCCAGGCGCCTTCTGAACGTCAGGGACTGTCCCCCCGCCACTCATCTGGCTTATCCACATTGACAGCTCCTCCGGCCCCCTCTTCCTCCAAGGCCTCCCTCTGTGGACCCCAGGATTCCCTCTTCAGTCCACGAAGGCTGTCAAAGCTCTCTCCCTTTCACCCGTGTGGTCCACTGAGAGGCTTCTCCTAAGAGTCTATGGCACGGAAGCCGTGTCTCCGCGGGCGCTCCCATGACAGAGACTGCAGCCTCTGTGCCACCGGGTGAGGTTCCTGCTGCGGCCTGAGGGATGGAGAACCCCAGTCCCGGGAGGGCCCCCAGGCCTCAGCCACCAAGGGGCCGAGCTACCCCTTCCAGCCAACGAGGGGCTGGCGTTTGGCATGTACTCCTTTCCCCACTGGAGGAGGGCATGGCAGCCCACTCCAGTTTTCTTGCCTGGAGAATCCCATGGACCGAGGAGCTTGGCGGGCTACAGTCCATGGGGTCACAAAGAGTCAGACAGGACTAAGCAACTAAACAACCACAACATTCTTTCCCGCCCCCCCAGTCGTGCCATCTGGGTGTTAACTGGGTGTGAAAGCCCTGCTCTACCACCGGGGAACACTGAGGTCCAAAGAGGTCAAAGGAGCCGCGGCAGGTCACTCCGCTGGGAGGGTGGGGGCAACCTGACCCCAGCCCCCGCCGTCCGCCGCACCTGTTGATGTTGATGATGTGTCCGTCATCCACCTTCCGCTCCCGCATGGACTGGTAGGCTTCCCGCGTGCAGATGCTAAGGGCCAGCACGTTCACCTGCAGGCCGGGGTGGGGGCAAAGCGTGTCTGCATCTTTGGGCCCGTATGAGCAGGTGATGGAGCCCCAGAGCACTCTGGGGTGGGGGGCATCCCAAACAGGGCCGGGTCCTGCCCTAGACCAAGGACAGGCCAGCGCCGCGGGCCTTGCGTGCCGCTGCCGTCCAGCCACCAGCCCCAGCTGATAGCAGAGGCGGCTCCCCTCCCTGGGTGATGCCCTCAAGTTCCCGTGTATTCGGGGACAGACACCACCCCTCCCCAGAACAGACCCAGGAGCGCTCCCCATCTTGGCTGTCTCCTCTGCCTCAGGGAATTCACCCCCTTTTCTTCCCCAAATGCCCTGCTCTTCTCTGGGACAGAGTCACTGGCTCTCCTCTCTCCGAAACAGCCTAAAATCCTTCCTTTGAAAATCTCTCTCCTCGGGACCAAGCTCAGCCTTTCACCCCGCTGCTCTCTGCCTTTCTGGCCCCTCCCTCGAGACTAGAGTGGATGGGAGAAGGCTGGCCCTCTGTCCTTCCACGCCATCCTCCAACCTCCATCCCGTTTACAGGACTGGGCACAGGGGGTGCGATCACGTGTCACTGTGTGGCAAGGGGCCTCCCAAGGGCATGAGGCTTCCTGCACCCTGCCCACTCCCGCTCCTCTGGCAGAGGTGACCCCCAGACCCCAGCCTGTGGGGAACAGAGGCCTGACGGAAGGGTCTCTGCTAAAAGCGCCCACCCAGCCCCACCACTTAGGCTCGCCCAGGAGGGCAAGCAGAGATAAAACTTTCAGCGAGCCTTCACTCTCTCCTCCGGGGAAGAGAGGAGACCAGTTGGGAGGTCAGACGTTTCTCTTTATCAGGTGTCAGCGCCAGGCATCGGGACAGAACACTCCTGCTATAAACCTGGCCCGGCGTTCACGGCAGGACACAGGCAGTTTCCAGCCCTGCTTTTGGTCCTCTTAACAACGTGGGTTTGTGGGGAAGAGAACTCAGCTCCTGGGGATGGAGGGATGGAGGCTGAGAAACTAGGAGAAACAGATCCCCTTGGGCCAGGGGAGCGAATCTCCTAGATCTGGGGGTCAAGGGTTCCCTCTGTGATCACTGACGTGGTTCACTGACATGGTTGGGAGATGCCTCATAAGACGATCCTAAGAGAATGACATAATGTTCGAGCTGAATGGGGTCTTAGGGATTTCATATCCGTGCCTCGCTTTACAGTCGGGCAAACTGAGGTCTAGGTTTAGAGTGGCCCTGACTGCAGGTGAAATCCACAACTTGGATCTCCCAGAAGGCTCTCTGAGGGCAAGGGCAGGGCTGCATATCCCTGTTCAACGTTCGTTGCTCATTTCTGGTGCTATTGTGAGCACATATGAAAAGTCTGGGGCGGGGTGGGGGGTGGTGGATAGAAACATTCCATTTACACACTGCTTTCCACTTCTCAGAATTAGTTTCATACCCTCAAGGTACTGCCTCATATTACAGTCTAGAGGTTGAAAACTCATGCCCTGAAGGCTGTGCTTGGTCTACACGTGGTTTTAAAACATTCCAAAAATAAAATAGACAAAAGTCCTTGCATTCCTGGAGCTGAGGTTTTGGTGAATGGGGTGAGTGGGGGGTCTCCATGGAAATCGATGGCCCCCGCTGCTCTCAGAGAAGTCACACGACCTGGCCACACCGGGCTGTGCTTGACTAGACGGCAGTGAGGGGGGGGGGTGCCTCCATGGCCAAGTGCTTCCCTGTGTGACCCGCTCCACTCTTTGGGTTCCTACCTGGCCTCAGGGGACACTGGAATTTGTGATCCCAGACACTGATAGTCTAGGTGCAGTTCATCCCAATTAACATGTGACAAGACTGCAGTTCAGAGAGGGTGAGGACCTGCCTGAAGCCACACAGTTACTGGAGGGGCTGAATGAGACCATCATCTTCATCTCCCGCCTCTGGATTCCTTTTCTTCCCATCAGACCGCGTCCCCAAGCACAAAGCTGACACCTGGGGACATCTGACTGAAGGCAGTTTTCTTTCCTACCAATCTCCCTTCCAACAGAAGGAAACCAGCTTTTAAGCACTGCCCCCACGGGCTCAAAGGAAAGAAGAATGGGAAAGATTTGGCCATTCCTCCACTCCCTCTCCCTCTGGGGAGCAGGTGAGACTCAAAGTGCCCCAGGCAGAAACCTGAGGCTTCCTCTCCCTAGATGTCCATTTTCCTGCTTTCCTCCTGGCCATAGATGTCTATCTTCCCGCTTTCCTCCTGGCTACAGATGTCTATGGTTTCTTCCTGCTTTCCTCCCAGCTGCTGTGACCCTCTTCTCCCCACCCACAGGCCTTACATTGAACATTTCCTTCCAGCCTCTGGTGCTGCCTGAGAGCAGGGTGTCGGGCCGGGCCAGGCCAGCGTTGTTGATGCAGATGTCCACACCGCTGTGCTGAGAGCGGACCGCTGAGAACATGGAGAGGATGTCCTCCTCGTTCGACAGGTCACATCTGTAGGGGATCAAAGTCCCGGGGTAGCCTGCACTCTTACATTCAGCAGCCAGCTCCTATGAAACCCAACAGGGGTCTAACTGGGATGAGCTGCTCACTCCACACACAACCCATCCCGCGCCCTCAGACCCCACCTCCCACCGCTGTCACCGCTCACAGAGCTCTCTCCTCTGGTGGCCATCCCCACAGCCTGACCTCTCAGGTCAAAGTCCAGGGGTGAGAGCAGTCCCTGAGCGAGGGTCGGAGAGGCTGAGATCATCAGCGGAGGAACCTCCCAAATAAACTCGAGTCTTCCGTTCAAGAAGGGAGAAGTTTCTGGGGCTCTGGGGTGAGGTGAGAGGGGGTCAGAGAAGGGGCCTGGGGATCCCGGGAATGGAGAGATGTCTCTTTTCTGACTCTTTCCCAATAGGAACACACCTCCAACTCATAGCCATACTCCACCCCATGCTTCTTCCACCAGCGCCCAGAGTCACCAGGACTTCGATTTGCTTCTCTCCCATCACTCTACCAACCCCTCTCAGAAAGGCTTATATCTACATGATCGCTGTCCCTCCACAAGCTGCAGCCAGCTGGCTCAGAACCCTCACACAGACTTTTCACTTTTCATTTGAGCTCAACAGCCAGTCTCCCTTCGCCCCGCCTATAAAAATCATCAGGAGGTCAGGAGAGTCTTTCTCTATGACCCATGGGGCACCACCCTGCACCCCAGTTTCTCTGGAGACTGTGAGCCAAGCCAGGTAGTAGGTGACACTGGGCACCCCCTGGGCACTGCCAGGGCCCTAGAGACACTAAGGATCCCTGAGAGAGAAAGGCCACTGGGAGACAGGTGAGGTAAGTGGCCATTCAGAAGCATGAAGAAAACCGGCTGTGTGGTTGCTTTGGAGGCCAGTGACCGGGCACCTGAGCCTCCTCAAGGTGTCTATGGACATGTGTGGGTGGGCCATGGGTGCCAGGGCAGGGAGCTCTAGAGGAGGGCCAGCTTGGTCTCCTGCCCTGGAACACCGTCCTACAACCAAACGGGAACACCGTCCTACAACCAAACAAAGTCAGGAATAAAGGGCTTGGTCAGGTGATCTAGGAAATTCTTTTCTGCGTTAACTTTCCATGAGTTTAAGCAGGACAGCCTTCTGGGACTCAGAAGTCCCCCTTCACCCAATTTCACCTACTCAACATTTCACCTGCTCAACGACCCCCTCGGGAAACAGGGCTTCTCATTGTAGGAGGTTGGAACTCAAATTTTGTTTGAGTGTCAGTGAATGAATCCATCAACCAATCAAGAAAACCAGATGGTGGGCAAAGCACCCTGGAATTCTGCCCTCTCCTGGCACGAAACTTCTCCATTCCTCCTCCAGACTCAAAGCCCTGCAGCAAAGCCACAATGGAGGGACTGATAATACATGTCTCTCTGTCGCTGTCTTCTCGTTGCCCTACCTGTCCGCATCTATCCTCAAAAAGGACCTGAAATCATGTCAGTCCCCTCACAGATGAGCCATCCCCCCTCATTAAAGGAGTCCTCCTAGGGGGCAAGTGATCAGGCGGGGGCTCTCCTCAGGGTTCAGGGACCCTTCTCCTGGCTGGTTTGCAGTGGGGGTGGGAGTAGGAACAGAAGGCAAGAGTGGCTTTAGAATCAGAGAATCAAGTGGCCTAATCCCTGGTCTGATCCTCTAGGCTCCTGAGTGGAGGCAGGCCCTGAGCACCTCAGAACAGGAGAAAGGGAGGGGCAGTGTGGGGCAAGGGTATAGCCAGGTGACCTTGGAACCATCTAGGAGGCTATAAAGTGTACCTTTGGTCGGCAGCAGGGGAGGAGACAGGCCTCCCTCCTGCACACCTTCCAGGTCAGCCCCACCCAAGGCCTCCTCGCCCTCTCCCTGCCCCGGGGACTTTGAGCAAGGGTGGAGGTCAAGCTCAGCACCAGTCCAAACCCTGAGGGGGGGGTCCTGCCTGGGGTAAATCCAAAGTGCTCCTATGATGGAAACTGCTCTTCCTTCTTCCTCCGGGCTCCAACACAGCCAACTTCATTTCCTTTTTCTCTAAGCTCTTATTGCTCACAACCCTTGGGGCTCCCAACCCCCATTAAGAGAAAAACCAGGGAGTTCAGTTCCACGTTGCTTTGTCCCCCAAAGCGCACAGGTTCAATGCCCTGGTTTACCTGCTCAGTCCCACTTGTGACAGTGAAACTGAAAAAAAGGTCTACTTTATATATACATCCCATTTGTCCCTTATGTCCATCGAGGAGGGGTTAACCCTCACCTTCAGGAGAAGGTGGAGCTGAGTCTCTTCAGAAAAGCTCCACTCCCACTCCAACCCCACTCTCAGTCCTGGGTGAAAACTTTTGTTTGGCTTTGGGGACTAGGTCTGGGAACCAGAGGAAGCAACCCAGTAGCTAGCTTAGCCACTGAGGCCAGAAAGCTTTCTTCCCTTCTCCCTGGCTTCTCCTTTTCTCAGCCAACCTGAGCAGGCAGGTAGGGAAGCAGGAGAAAAGATGCCAGGGAGTCAGAGACTTGGTATACTAGAACAGAGGCTGTCAGGAAAAAAGCTCCCTAACGGACAAGACTTTAAAAAGCAAAGATAGAGTCCTGCCCTGAGGGATCCAAAAGCCTCCTCCACCAACTAGGCATCCACCTCTCTTGTCCCTGAGCCCGCTGCAAGTGGCTCTGGGGCAAGAGGGCGGCCTGACACCTTGGCTCCGACCGCGCCCCATCCCCCACCTGGACCCAAGCCCGGCGGAAACGACGCCCCCCCGGAGGGCCTTACCTCGATGTTGCCCACGGTGCGGGCACAACCCACCACCTTCAGACCCTGCTGGACCAGGGCCCGGGCCACGGCCGCGCCGATGCCTCCCGAGGCTCCCGTCACCAGTGCCAGCCGGTCACGCCACCGCTCCATGCCGGCTCTGGCCAGGGTCCCGAGCCGCCCGCCCACCTCGCTCTGGGAGCAGAGCACTTGGATCGCCGGGCTCCGCCCTAGGTCGTAGGGGCCCGGCCGCTCTCTTGTCACCCCCGCGGCGCCCGCCGTCGACCTGCCCGCGTCAGAGGTACGCCAGGACCTGCCTCCACTCTGGCCGGCCTCCGCCCCCTGCTCCACCCTCCGCTCCTCGGCGATCGGCCACATCCCGGCTGGAGGACTACGCGGGCCGGCGGCCCCGCCCCGCCCCGCCCCGCCCCGCCCCGCCCCTGCCGCGCGGGCACGGCCCCGCCCCATCCGGCTCTCGCCGGATCCCCGACCCCGCTCCGTTCTCCTCCAGCACGGCCCCGCCCTTTCCGGCCCTAGCCCGGAGAAAACCGCTTCTCGCGGGACTGGGCGGGAGGGTCCCGGTAGTTTGTAGTTTCCCCTCTGTGAGCCTTCATCCTTGGAAGAGAACGAGGCTCGGCGCGGGCTTGCACCAGGCCTGAGGACGCGCGTACTCGCCTCTTGCTCTGTCCGCTTTCCCTATCCTGACCCAAAGGCCAGGAAGAGAAGTTACAGGGCACTTAAGGTGACGCCTTCCTCAACCAGCCGGTGGCTGATGGGAACGGTTCAGCTTAGAGAAGGTTGAGCGTCTCAGCGGTCGACGCTGGGTGACCTTCGAACGGGGTGACCTTTCAACCCCGCCTGATCGCTCGGCCTTTCTAACCGAGGAGAACTCATGGTTAAAAATGCAAACACTTCCAAGTACACGTGTATTGGGGTGGAGGGGATTGTATCCTTAATAACCCAGTCTACAACTTCGCTAAGTCCCCCTACTCCCACTGGAGCAAATACATCACAGTGTACGCTAAAGATTAAAGCAATAGCTAACATTTATTGAGCGCTTACTGTGACAGGCACAGTAAAATATATTTTAAGCACCTCACATATATTAATGTGCACAAGAGCCCTATGAGATAGAACCTATTAACACTGTCATTTTATAGGATATACCGAGACAGATGAGGAGTCTGGCTTGGATGGCAAGCAGTCCAGTATTAGGCCAGGGGATGTGTTCTGAAATTGCCTTCACTGTGTTTCTTCACCTTGTCTCTTCTTAGGTTGTTGGTTCTGTTCAAAGTAGAAGTCACTTTGCTGACCACTAAGGATATTCCATCAAAACATGGAATACTGCCTCACTTCTGCATTCTTTATATAGCCATCCTTTCAAAGAGAAAACATCTCTGCTGGAATCCCACCACTGCAACCAATGGAATAAGCCGTGAATGTGGCTGGGGTATTCACTCAGCAAGCCCTTCTGTGTTTGGCCCCAAGGGCAAAGATGAAAACAAAACCAGCCCTTGCTTAATTTAGGAATCTCAAGAGAAAACTTGATTGCAACAGGTGGTGGAAAGAGGATTGGGCTCAGAGCCAAGGGCTGTTGGGAGAACCCTTAGTCGTTTTTTATGGATTCCAGGATGAAAGCAAACAAGGATCAGACAGGAATTACTCATTTTATCTCTGCCCTAGTCCTTGTACAACACTTTGATTTGAAAAGACAACTCAGCGGGTGGCTCAAAAAAATACCAACTACAAAAGTTAAAATCTCACTAAGCTTCTGCGGTTCCCACTTGAAATCTGATTAGAAATCTGAGTAAGTGGTAGAAAATCCAGAAGGTTCACTCCATCCCCATTGCAGAGAGGTACTGACCGTCCCACCATTTGTCTGCTGCCCACCAAGTATTATCAACATGTAGACACAAAGCTCTAAGCACATGATTTTACTGAACTATTGACTCAACCTTTTAAATGGCAGCCAAATGCTACTCCTAGGGGAATCTCACCTTCAGTACTCACAGACAGCTTGTGAAAACAGTAAACTGTAAAGCCAGAGTGACTTTATTGTTGGAAACCAGATAAGGAACAGGCACTTACACAGACCGCAGTATGGTCAGCTCTCAGCGTAGCCTTCTGCTCCCAGTTCTCTATGCACTGAGTAACTTCTGACCAGGCAACCCCTGGTTGAAATTCTGCCAAGTTTTGCTTTCACTCTTCTAGTTCAATCTGAACCTCTGAATTTAAGGTGCTTTGTGTTATGTTATCAGGGAGCATTATAAATAACAGCAGTTTAAAAATCTCACAAGGAAGTAATATGCTAGTCAGTATTTAAAGGTATCACAGCAGATTTATTCTTTCAGAACAAAAGACTGGAACCTGCTCTTCTCAGCTGTCAACTCTGATGAAGGGAAGAATTTTTGTCTTCAACAGCCTGTATCTCTCTCCTCATTTGCCATTCATCCTCTCTAACATCATCACTGGTCAAGTACCAAGACCACAGGTGGCTAATTAAAATACTGCCACACATTAAGTAGAAACATGTACACCAAATTTTACTATGCGTATTAATAAATATTCTTTATTTTAAATTTTGCACATTGCGCTTTAACATTACATCCAAACATTTCGCAAGTGGATGTCTACTTTGTAAAACCATATATTCAGCTCATTGTCATTTCTGTACAGAAGTATAAGTACAACATTACTTTTGCCACTAAGTTGCTTTTTAGTAAGTCTCACAGGAAGAGAAACATTTAATGAAAAGAGATGGCTTAAATCATATGGCAGGCCTGCGCAGCCACACAACTAAAGACACAAGCCTGAAGAAAGAACAAACTAATGAGGTTACCTCCACCGTCTCCCAAAACAAGAAAAAATCACATTGATTTAAGATAAAATTTTGCCATAAGTCACTAAAATTAAAGAGTTTTTTTGAAAGAGAAGGCGCAGTAGTCATCTTGAGTGTTTCATTGAAAGACAGAGCTATTTTATTTATTTAATTTGCTCCAGCCGTTGTCAACCAGCCACTACAAATGGGCCTCTTGTGATCATTTAAGCGGCAGTATTTATTAAATTTCTCCTTCAGATGCTGTCGGTATTGTTCTCTATTGCTGTAGAAAGACTGGTTATTAGCCATAAATGACTGTATTTCATCTTGTGAGATAAAGATTTCCTCATCTGAAGTACATTCAGACTCATCCTGCAAATTAAAGCAGTAGTTAAGACTATGACTTAAATGAAGAATGCAAAATGCTATGCTAATAGAAGACAGCTAAAAATTAAAGCAAGCTAGTTTTTAGTTTTAATTCAGTCACATAAAGCCTTTAAACAGAATGTTTACAGGATAACAAAATGTCATTCTGCCTTGGAAAGTACTAAGAATAAAATGCAACTCAACTTGATTTAAAACTCGATCTATAATTTGTCCCAGAAGCCTACAAGCAGACTACTAACACACCTTAGCCTTAAAAAGTGATTAATTAGAGATGGTTATAAATAGCTACCCAATTTTAAATAATCTGACTTTTCTCTGGCTGGTTCTATGTTGAAACATTAATCTCCACAAGTTAGGTAAAATATAACCTTTTTAAAACTTGTCAAATATACAGTATCACCAATAAACTTTACAACTATATAAAAAAGAAAAAAGCTAGTATTCTAAATATTTGTTTCCCTTGGAATCCTGTAATGACTACAGAAAAGATGCCACCCTTTTCTTTCCTTGCCCCTCCTCCAAATTCCACATGAACTATGCCCCAGGTTGCTTGGAATCAGGTATAATTCATCTAAAGTATAAAGACTGCAAATCAATTATAAAAGATGTCCGAAGTTCAGTTATGCTTTTATCCTACATGACATGAAGGTTACATGAAGGAAGTAACCCAGAAAATGGACTCTAGTTCAGATTCTATATACTTTCTTGGTCTGGAAGGTTGGCTACCATTAATTAGCACTCAGAAAGGCAGCTTGCTTATAATAACCCCCACCAAGGAGTCAGACTCTTAGACTTGATGCTAACTCTCTGTGCCTCTCCCAACTAGGCTCTTCTACCTTTCAGACAAAGGAGGACAAGGAAATGTGCTCCAGAACAGTTACATAGTGGAAGAGCAGGAATGAAGTCACCAAAAAATAATAAAATACTGCTTAAAAGCCTCCTCCCATTCCCAATGTTAAACCCTCAAATACTGTCTCCTCCCACATCTCTCCCATGAGCAATCAGTTATCCACAAAAAGATATCATGGCTTACTTACAAGGAGTTCAACTAAGCTCTTGGCACCTTTTCCAGAATCAGGAGCAAACGATGTTTCTGGAGGTTCTGCAAACTGTGGTACATTTTTCCTATGCTCAAACCAAGGCAGTGGCTGCCCGCCCTTTTCAGAGCTGCAACAGCTTTCAGGATGTGCATCTTTGGTCTTGTCACGGTGAAACACTGTGTGCACGGTATTTCCTGAGGCCTCTCGATTACCTGGATCTGTGATACAGCTTCCTAGCTTTTGGATCTGAAACCACAGCAAAAGTATCTCTCAGGTAAAAAGGCAGGTGGTGCTTGTTTAGTGGTCAAGTCGTGTCGGACTCTTTGCGACCCCATGAACTGCAGCCCGCCAGGCTCCTCTGTCCATGGGATTTCCTAAACAAGAATACTGGAATGGGCTGCCATTTCCTTCTCCAGGGGAATCTTCCTAATCCAGGGATCGAACCCAAGTCTCCTGCCTGGCAGGCAGGTTCTTTACCACTGAGCCAAGGAAGCCCCAAAAGGCAGAGCATAATAGCAATGACTATTTTTAAAGAAAAAAATGCATGCCCCGAGAGTATGTTAAGATTTCACCAGGAATACAGAACAGCAGCAACAGCTGGCAGTTACTAGGCATTTACTGCAACAGCAAACCCTATGCTTCCCAGGTGGCTCAGCGGTCAAGAATCTGCCTGCCACCACAAGAAACACAAGAGATAAGGGTTCAATCCTTCAGTCGGGACGATCCTCTGGAGTAGAAAATGGCAACCCACTCCAGTACTCTTGCTTGGGAA
This sequence comes from Oryx dammah, assembly GCF_014754425.2. Taxonomy (NCBI): domain Eukaryota; kingdom Metazoa; phylum Chordata; class Mammalia; order Artiodactyla; family Bovidae; genus Oryx; species Oryx dammah. The sequence continues at coordinate 49,185,736 of NW_024070192.1, forward strand.
ATTCCATTAACAGAGGAGCCTGGGGGGCTACAGTCCAGGGGGTCACAAAAAGTCAGACACAACTGAGCACGCACACACAAACACTATGTAACCCATCAATATAATCTCATTTCATCTTCACAGAATCTGATCTGACAGGGACTATTATCTCCATTGTACAGCAGGGAAAACAGATCAAGCAAACTGCTCAAGATCACAGAGCTAACAGATTAAAAACCATTGCGAAAAAATGAATTGGATTTATGTCACACATGGACTGCTGGACAAACACCCACACATCAGACACACATGCCTATAAAAATCACAGGATGAGGAACCAACGGAACTGCATAGGTATTCATTCTTTAAAAAAAAAAAAAAAAAGGCCTAGTGACTAAGGTGTGTAGCGACTAAGCCACTCCAAGGAAAAGAGCAAAGGTTTAAGAATGACACTTTATGACACTTACATGTTCATCACATTTCAACATCTTGCTTTTCTTTTTCTTCTTTTTATTTTTTCCTTTGGTGGTGTTCTCTTCTGAATTTGCCCAACATTCAACACAACTATCACCATCATCCTCTTTGTCTTCACAGTGATGAACACAGGAGTCATCACCTGCAGAAATCAGTAATTTCTTATTTATGTGCTTCTCAGCCATGTAGCAGAAATAATTGGGAAGTGTAATCTGAACCTACCATGTTCGTCATGATTACAAATGCCTTCAGTGCAGGCGACGTCTGAACCCTCCCGAGAGCCTGTTTCACTCCCTTCCATGCTAGATGAATATCCACAATCACTACCATTACAGTGTGGCGATAAGCCTGAGAACAAATCAAGTGAGTTACTATTAACATGCCAATAAATATATTGAGACAAAGGATAACCCAAATGGGGACTACTTAAAAATTTCAAAACTGATGGCTTACTGAAAGTAAACAGTACATTAAATAATGAAAATGTGACTGGAGACTTATGGTTTTTTACTCCTTATTGTTTAACAAATCAAATACCGTGTTTGACTAAATTATATGATATTCTTGGGTCTATAAAGCACTTCCTAACCTTTAGGTTACAGGCTCTCTAAAAGCGCTTGTATTTTAAAAGAAAGAAAGAATAAACTTAAGAGTTAGTATTTTTTAAACTATTTACTTACCTTTCTTTATTTTAGGAGACCCCAAAAGATTGCCACTGGTAGGACAGGTACAGGATGTATTTTCATTGGTAACAATTACTTCTACACAACTATTACCATCTTCAGTGCTGCCACAGGCTTTGCAGCTGTTTTCTATGAAGTCTGTTTCCTTTAAGGATCAATATGAAGAGACAGTAAAAATCTTTACCTCCATATGGCTATATTTTAATTTCCTCAACATTAACTAATTAAAGATAAAAATTAAAGAAAAAAAAAACTATTCTCATGAAGATCATTAATTCATTTAAAAACCAAGAACCAACTAGAACCAAGTCAAGACCTTAATGGTATCAGGAAAGTCTAGGACAACTGTTCTCAAAAGTGTGGTCTGCTGGCTCCAGGGGTTCCCTAGGTCAAAACCATTTTCATCTCAACACTAAGATGTGATTTGCCTTCTTCACTGTCTTGACACTTACACTGATGGTATAAAAGCAGTGGTGGGAAAAGCTGCTGGAGCTTTAGCACAAACCAAGACAGAAGCGACCAAAGTGTGTACCAACAGTCACTGTATTCTTCACTTGTCAAGCATTCTCATCAGAAATAAACAGGGATAAAAGGATATTTCACTTATAAATGTCTTTGATGCATGCAGCACTAAAAATATTAATTTTATTAAATACCAACTCATGAAGTAGAGGTCTTTTTATTAGTCTGTGAGAAATGAGAAGAATGCTTAAAGCATTTTTGATGAATACGAATGTATGACTGTCTCAAGAAGTACCTGTGCAATATTTTGAGTTGCAAGCTAAACTAACTAGAACACCAACTTCACTTTAAAGAGAGGATATGAGACAAACTATGGTTATTCAGACTTGAATATTTAAAAGACATTTTCTCAAAAATAAATGAAGTCAGTCTAGCTCTTAAAAGAAAAAGACAGTATGTGTTGTCACTGATAAAATTTAAACTTTCAAACTACAATTAGAATTTTGAAAACTTATATATAAGCACAATGAGACTGAAGCTTAAGACCTTTCTAATGGGAAGAACAGTGGTTTTAACATGACTGTCTGATACTATGTAATGAAATGTCAACATTGGGGAGATGTGCCTACCTCAGTGAACCATTATGTTTTCAAATGACCAGTGCATGATGTTACAGAATCATGCATGAATAAAATCTATTCAAACTGCTGATGGATTTTAAAAGTATGAAAGGTCGCTTTAAGGTGTCAGGTTCCACACTATAAAAAATCTTTACGAAATTACCACCTGTCAAGTTATAATGCCAAAGGAGAATATCCACAACTATCTAAAAAGGTTTATATTAAAATATTCCTCTCCCCTTTTCCTACCATATATGAGTGAAGTCAGACTTTATTCACATGCTCTGACCAAGCAACATATGCAAACAAACTGCATGCAGAAACAGATGAAGAGAACTTATCTGATTCTTTTAAGCCGAATGGTAAAGCGATTTGTCAAAATATAAAGTAAAGCCACCCTGCTCAAACCTTCCTAGAAAGCAGTTCTTTTTCAAAATATGTTATTCATGCTATCATTTAATAGGCTTATTATTTTTAAAAGAATTAACAAGTAACTTTAAATTTCTCCACTTTAATTTCTAATACAATAAATGCTGATAAGTATAATTCATATGAACAAAAGCTCACTAGGCACCCTAATTTTTAAGAATGAGAAGAGATCCTGAGACCAGAAGTTGAGAACTGCTCTAGGTCATGCATGGAGATAACTTTTCACATTTGGGCTTTGATCTAACAGAATACTAAGGTCAGACAGTAAGATACTACTAATTATTGAACATTGTCTTTATAAAATAAATGACATTAAAGAGGTTGTTATACAGACGATAGTAAGAAAAAAAGCCAACGTACAAGCCAGAGGAACCCATGTTCTGAGAAAGCACAGTGAAAGTGCTGAAATCTAGGAAAAAAGCCATATATTGTCAAGTCAATATTAAGGAGTACTACCTTCTCTTGGCTTACTTCCTTTTCATCTGCTGTTTGTAAGGGAGTAGGGATATCACATACACATTTGTTTTTTCGTCTATTCTTCCGTTTCTGGCGCTTCTTTTCTTGCTTGAGTTCTCTTACTCGTTCCTCTTCTGAAAATTCTTCACAAAGTTGTTCCAATCGACTAATACCCTGTACTTTTTCCACAGTCATCTATTATAAAAACAAAGCTGAGACTGAATACCGGGCTCAAACTTCTCTTTACTCTCCAAGGAAATTCTCACTTGTTAATTTTAAATGATATCACACACACAGAAACTGGCATTTCATGCTGCAATTTTGACTGGCAGTCCTCAAAAAGAATTTTAAATTTTAATACCTTAAATGATGACAGTCTTAAAATATCAGGAAATGAATGTACAACTAACTCCTATGGGAAAGGGAGACTTACACATACTCCAGTTTGAATCCAGAAATATTCTAATTTTAAATTTCAGAATTTTAACACAGCAAAGTAAACATTCATCCTATTTCTTCATACAATGAGAACACTATTTAACCTGATTAAATGATCTAGTTTCTGAAGACACAAATATACAAAGAGAAAAGGAATAAGAAGTCTTTTCGTCAAGAATGAACATACATCTCCTCAGACTCCCCAGAACAATGTTTAAAGTCCAAGGATGGGCTTTTGAAAAAGTTTATAGTTCTCATACCATTCTCAAAAGGGACAGGTGACCAGTTAAACAGTTATGACCCTGCCCTAGAATATAACAGAATATTCACTAGCCAAATATTTATATTCTACAGAGCATAACTGAAAAAAGACATTACTAAATCACAACACAAAACCCAATACCAGCATTATAAAGAGCCTTCAGTGTGCTTCTAAAAAGTAGCTCTCATATCATGGCATTCAGACAGCATTTACTTCATATTATTGGAAAGAAGCAGGCAAACTGGGACTCATTAAATGTTTCTAATTTTGATGCTTATTTTTGGGCTTTTAACTTGTCAATAGTTATGTTTCATAGCAGCTTCTCATTAAATAATCGTCAATTTCAGTTCTCTACTCTGAAAATCTCTAAAAATCAAGGCTGGCAGTGCGATAGGTTTAAAACACAAAGAAAAATCCACAAACTTGTTCTGAATTTCAGCTCTCCAGCAAACTCCTCTCCTAACCCTCCAGAGCCATGACCAGTGGATCACAGCTCTTGAAGGCAAGGTGAGAGCAGCGATTAACATTAAGATTCAGTCCACAGTTCACAACTTCCGTGGTGGTCCAGTGGATAAGAATCTGCCTGCGAATGCAGTGGACACGGGTTTGATCCCTGGTCTGGGAAGATTCCACATGCGGCAGGGCAGATAAGCCCATGCACCACAACTACTGAGCCCGCCTGCACTCTAGAGACCCGGAGACCCAACTACTGAACCTGCAGGCTGTGCACCTAGAGCCTGTGCTGTGCGACCAGAGACTCCATCACAGTGAGAAGGCCGCATGAAAAGAGCCCTCATGTAGCACAGAGACCCAGTACAATCAAGAAGTAAGTAATTAAAAAAAAAAAAAAAAGATTCCATCTTCCAACTAAGCAGCCCACTGTTCTTACCTCGAAACTCTTTCGTAAAGCATCAACACCAAGATAGAAAAGCATCTGCCATGTCTGCTCTTCTGCCCGCAGCTTTTGCCAGATTCGATGCAGTCTTTCATAAAGATGAATTCCCAAGCAGGTCAGAACTTCTTCTTGAGCTATATCTATTGTCTTAGCATGCCTTTCTCTTCTCCTATAAAGGAGAATAAATCACACATGTTTCCTACAGTTCTTAAGCTGAAACAGTAAGAGATCGATGACACCTCTCTGCAGGTTCAGGTTTTAAACATAATCTGCATATCTAGTAAACAAACTAATAACAAGACATTTATACATTCAAACTCAACATATATATAAATACACAAGCACACATGTATATTACCAATGCAAAATACACATGCAAGTAGAACTTAGTCCTAATATTGCTAAAAAAGAAGGTAATTCAGGAACTGGCCCTAAAGAGATGCTTTTTGGGGGCACAGAGACGTCACATATTTAAGTGCCCAGCTCACAGCAGGCATGACAGTTCATCTTCCAATTATACCAAATGCCTACTTGGTTTTTGTTCTTTTGATGGGGAATGGAGAAAGACAATGCTAAAGTGATTCAATCCTGGGCAAAAGCCCTCTAGTGAAAGTGAAAGTGAAGTCGCTCAGTCATGTCCAACTCTTTGCGACCCTCTGGACTGTAGCCCACCAGGCTCCTCCGTCCATGGGATTCTCCAGGCAAGAATACTGGAGTGGGTTGCCATTTCCTTCTCCAGGGCATCTTCCCGACCCAGGGATCGAACCCAGGTCTCCTGCATTGCAGGCAGACGCTTTAACCTCTGAGCCACCAGGGAAGCTAGAAATGATCACAAACTTCAGTGACAGAAGTGGTGTTTGTATTCTAAATGCCTAGCAGAAAACAGGCACTCAAATGACAGCTAATACACAAAACAGAGAGGGAGTGGGTTCGATGTATTCTGTGAACAATTTTTCCTGACTTTTACAACAAAGCCAGAGATAAAATTTTAGGTTCCTCTGTAATTTAATAATAACAGCCACAGTTCATGAATTACATTCAGTAAAATATTTCTTAAACCCCTGTTGCAAAGATCTCGTTTCCTATGCAAAAACCATCATTATAAACAAAATTTAAACATGGAAATGCATGGATGGAGGGGAGGAAAAAAAATCCCTTCTAATCATTTTCAAATGAAAATGATAAGCTATAATAATGAAAGCCAAAAAAAGCCGGAATTCCTACTTCAAGCAACAATGAGCAGACAATGGATCAACATTTTCTTCTTTTTTTTTACTCAACTAAATGCATATTTTAAAGAAAGCAAAATCTGTACAGGCACACTTTAATTTACACATATGTACTGAGGCAGAAGGATAAAATGAAGCAAAGCGCTAGATAGCCCATTCTAGCAAATTACATACTCATACCCTCCTGCGAACTCTGGCTCAGCACGACCCAGAAGATGTGCAATGAAGTCTGTCTCACAGCAAACATGAATGTGTCGCTCATGTGGACAGCACCGCAAGCCTTCATAAAGTGCAGCACAGTAGCCCTTCTCTTTGCTGCAATCAAGTTCACCAATAAGGATATTATAGGCTCGCAGGACTTTATTTTTGCAATCAGTACAAAACCTGTTGAAAAGAAAAATTTCAAAATGAAGAACTGGCTGTGTAATTATTTCATGAGGTATTTAACAGTGTGCTAGACAATGACACTCCCCTCCCATATAGAGCATTAAAAAGGCTCCACACACTGAAGTCACACACACATAAGGTAAATACACATTTAGGGACCACACAGCTATAGCTAGTTCTCCACTTATAAATGATTTTTAAACTAGAGAAACACATGGGCCTAAAAGAATGAAGCAGAAAAATACCTGTTAGTTCATAAAATACATGCCCAGAAGATATTAGTTGCCAAGGACTATGTATCTTCACTTCACAAGCTATCTGTGCAGGTCGGAAACAAAACAACAGAGGCTACCAACCAATGACTCTAGGATCCCTCTCCTTTCAGTCTCTGAAAACAGTATCTTCAACCAGTAAACCTTGATTCAAATGTTTACATTTTAATAAATACATCACTAGCTAAGTATTAATATGTAGGGTGGGGAGGGCAAGAATGGGAAAGTGTTACATGTATTTTCAGTTTACTGGTAATTTCCTAAAATGTCAAATTCTTTCCTCTAGCCACACAAAAAAGTATGTTTCTCAACACACACATAAATAATATATACAACATATATGTAGAAATGTGGTTTCAACTTAAGTGTACCTAACGTGGTAAAAGTGTAGACGAGCATGTGAAGTAGGATGACAACATTTTCTTCTAGAAACCAAACATCATTCAATCAGAAAAGAAAAAATAGAGTCTGGTCTTTCTATTTTTCAATTCCTAAAATAAGGAAGAATTCGGTCAGGTGAAAAAGCCAGGCTCACAATATTAGTAATTGGCTCTCTAAGAAGATCAGCTGTGACGGAATGAGGAAATTTTGCTGTGATTTAAATTCATCTATCCAGGTGAGCTTATCTACTCCCATAGCGGTTCCCATCAACATGTCAACTCCACAGCTCCGCTCAAGGCTCTGTCCTTGCCTGAAGGCCAGACCCATGCTGAAAAATGCGGGACAACACAGATGTCCAAAACCAAGGGCAACATGGTTCCCTTCCTATGCTCTCTTCCACAGGTGTTAAGAAATCACCCAGGATGGACCCTCAGGTAATTCCAACTCCTCCTTAGTTAATTCCAACTCCTGCTTTTAGGGGTGGAGCCAATTGGTATCAATTCTTTCTTACACTGAGGAAGGTTACTTCTTTTCAACTCCCTCTGCCCTGTTTTAAAATGCCTAGTCAATTAAAAAAAAAAAGCTTCCTAATACATTTCCCTGCTTCCACTCTTACTAGCTCTAATGCATCTCTCATACCAAAATAATTTTTTAAAACATCTCATTACCTCACTCTCAGCTTAAAAACCTCCCCACCATCTACGAATAAAGTTCAAATTCGTTAAGGCCTCTGGTGCTTTCTTCTCTTACCCAACCTACTATTTCCAGACTTTTTCCCAAGACTCACCTCTCCCTTCATGGTCTCTCTACACTACCCTGCCCCCATACACACAATATATATACAAATGGACTACTTTCGTTTTTCTTTAATTGAAGTGTAGCTGATGTACGATGTTGTGTTAGTTTCTGGTGTATACCACAGTGATTCAGATACACACACAGACACACACAGAGGGTCTTTTCCAGTCTTTTCCATAATGGTTTATTACAGAATACTGAATATAGTTCTTGTGCTATATATACAGTAGGATCTTGTTGTTTATCTATTTTATACAAAGCAATGTGTGTACCTGCTAACCCCAAACTCCTAATTTATCCCTCCCCTATTTTCTTCCCCCTCCCCTATTTTCTTCCCCCTCTAGTAACCATAAGTTTGTTTTCTATGTCTGTGAGTCCGTTTCTGTTTTGTAAGTAAGTTGATTGGTATCATATTTTAGATTCCACATATAAGGGATATCATATGGAATTTGCCTTTGTGATTTACTTCACTTAATATGATAATCTCTTGGGTTTCCCAGGTGGTTCTGTGGTGAAGAATCCACCTGCTAATGCAGGAGACGCAAGAGATGCAGGTTTGATCACCAGGTCGGGAAGATCCCGTGGAGGAGGAAAATGGTAACCCACTTCAGTATTTTTGCCTAGAAAATTCCATGGACAGAGGAGCCTGGCAGGCTACAGTTCATGGAGCCACAGAGAGTCAGACACAATTGAGCAACCAAGCACACAGTATGCTAATCTCTAGGCCCATCCATGCTGCTGCAAGTGGCATCATTTCGGTCTTTTTTCTGGCTGAGCAGTATTCCACGGTGTGTATGCATGGGCACACACATCATCTTCTTAATCCATGCATCTGTCAATGAACATTTAGGTCACTTCCATGTACAATGGACTACTCTGTACATAACTGATGCGTCCCTACTACAAAGTCCTTTTTCTTTCTGCTTCCTCCCCACTCCCCTCCACATTCATCTCCATTTGCCTAAATCATACCCATCCTTAAAAAAGCCTCTTGCAATTTAAATAACTAAAACTCAACCTTCCTATATTCCTATTATCTCTGACTTACACTCATCGTTACAGCATCTACCCTTACAATGTCATGCAATCATTTTGTCATGCACATCTTTTTGACCCAATAGCAGATAACTCTGTTTCTTGAAATGAATATTTGTTAAAACAGAAGCTCTAAGCCCACTTTGTAAACAAAAGCAATCATGTTGGCAAGTAAAGTTAAATCACTGTTTCATTAAAAAAGAGACACAGAAATATACAAAAATTAACTCAAAATGTGTTAAAGACCTAAATATTAAGACCTGAAACTGTAAAACTATTAGAGAACATGTAACAATGGAATAGGTGATGACTTCTTGCATATGGAATCAAAAGCACAAGGAACAAAAGAAAAAATAGACAAATGAGACTACATCAAACCTAAAAACTTCTGTGCAGTAAAGGAAACAATAGAGTGAAGGACAACCTATGGAACAGAGAAAGTATTTACAAACCATACACTGGATAAGGGGTTAATGTACAGAATAAGGAACTCTCATAATTCAATAACAGACAAAAAAAAGAGTATGATTAAAAAATGGACAAAGGACATGAACAGACACTTCAAAGAAGACAGGCTAGTAAGTACATGACAAAATGCTCAATATCACTAATCATCAGAGAGATGCTAATTAAAACCACACAAAATCACCTCAAGCCCACTGTATGGCCACTGTCAAAAATTAGAAAAGAGAGACTTCCCTGGTGGCTCAGCAGCTAAGACTGCACTCCTGATGCAGGGAGCCCAGGTTCAATCCCTGGCCTGGGAACTAGATTTCACATTCCACAACTAAGAGTTCACAGGCTCCAACTAAAGAGCCCTAATGCCGGAAAACAGGAAAAATCACTTTCTTTCTTAGAGCTTCCGTATAAAATTTTAAATGACTGTTTGCTTATGTTTATGCAAGGATTTGGAGAAATTGGAACCCTTCCTTGCACACTGTTGCCAAGATTATAAAATGGCTGCCAGCATGGCAAATAGTATAGCATTTCCTTAAAAAATATAGAATTACCATATAATCCAGCAATCCCAATTCTGGGAACATACAAAAGTATTAAAAACGGAATCTCAAAGAGCTTTTGGCACACATCCACGTTCACTACAGCATTATTCACAAAAGCCAAGATGTGGGAACAACCTAAGTGTCCCCTGATAGCAGGACACAGTGTATACATACAACGGGACATTATTCATCCTTAAAAAGAGATAATTCTGTCATATGTTAAAACATGGGTAAACCTTGAGGACATTATGCTAAGTGAAATAAGCTAAACACGAAAGACAAATATGGCATGATTCCACCTATATGAGTTATATGAAGTAACTGAACTCAAACAGAAAACAGAACGGTGGCTGGCAGGAGGTGCAGGGAGGGGGAAATGAGGAGTTTTTTTTTTTTCAGTGGGTGGGTTTAGCTTCAGTCATGCAAGATGAAAAAGTTCTAGAGATCCAGTGCACAACAGCTAGTAAATAGTCAACAACGCTGAACTATACACTTAAAAACTGTTAAGAGGGTAAACGCATGTTATGTATTTTTTATCACAATTTTTAAAAAGTCTTCCCCTTGGTGGGAGAAATGGTCTTAGACACAAAAATAAAATTACTTCCACATTTTGAGGCTATAAATGGTAAGTCTACAGTTTTTTAGTAAATAAATGCTTAAATATCATATAGTACCAATAATAAAACTTGAAATATTTTCCCCATATCTTACTGCTTTAAATTGTCAGTTTAATATGTTTGACTGTACATGATCATTAAGTAGCATAAATATAAGCAAACAGTCATTTAAAATTTTATACGGAAGCTCTAAGAAAGTGATTTTTCCTGTTTTCAAAAGTAACCTTGCACACAAATTTTAAAAAAAGTTTCTTAAGACAGAAGTTTCAGAGTTTCTAACACCTAATTTCTAATAATGCACTATTATAACACTTAACTGGCTAAAACGTGTTATAAAATCTTTATTATACACTGCTCAGAAAAATCTATTAAATAAAACATATGTGCCAAGAACATCCACTATTCAGACCTTTAAAAATTATTTTCAACTGACTGTACCTCAAATACTCAAACTGTACCTAAAATAAGAACTAGATACACAGGAATAACAAGGACTTGCAAATCTGGCAGACACATATTCCCTGGTGTGCTTACCATGTGCCAGATACTGTTCTAAGTAAGTCTTATTATGTATCATCAATCCTAACAAATTTAGTCTTATAAGTTCTATAGGACTACTACTATTATTTTGTCTTAAAAAAGAAAAAGACAGAAGCACAGAAAAGTAATCTGTACAAAGTTATAATCAGTAGAACCTAGATTCACTGCAATCTTCCTTAACTGCTTCTAATCATACTTCTTCCCCTGCATCCTTAAAAATATTTATAAAACGGACTCCACCTTTTCTATAAAATATGCCCCCCAAACACAGGAAATATCTACAACCAATACAGGAAATTCCAAAATGTTAGCTCTAAGAACTAGTAATTTATCACCCAAAAAAGCTCTTTTGGGCCAATTCAAACTGAATATAAGGATCAATTGATATTGAAAAAGAAAGGTATCTATGACAGACCTATACATTCATATGTTTTACGTTTACTTCCCAAACTCCAAATAACTGTCATTCGCTATTCTTTTGGGTACAATCAACCAAAAAGGCAAAAAACAAGAAAGCTTGTAATTGAAAAAAGAAAAACAGTTAATAAACTTAGTATGCAGATTAAGTCATTAGCTCATTGCCATAAGAACACCAACCTTGATAATGCCAGCTTTTATAATTTACGTATGTTTTCTAGAAGTATCCCCAAAGTAATTGTGTATATCTGTCCCAAAGTCAAAGAACACATAACCACAAACCCAACATGTGACAAACTTTTATTGAAAGAGTGCAACTCGCCCCAAGAACGCCACCTCTAGATGACTCCTTTACCGGTTTCCTTTCTACTGCACCCTCCCTCCCTACGAATTTGCAAACGTTAATGACACTTGGAAAATTCTTTGTAAAGTAGTATTCTAAAAAGAAAAATCTGAAGTTACTCTTATAATACATGAAGCACATGATTTCCAACTCTATTTTTAGCTCTTGACAAAGAAAAAATAATTGAAAATATTACTACGTAAAAGCTGCTATTTTAATTTTGAAAATGACATCATGAAACACTTCCATCAAAAACAAGGAATACAAGCATTTCCACAGTGATTAAGTACACTTTATCCGATTGACAGTTACTCTGTGTTCCTTGAAAGGCTGGCCTGGAACCAACAGGTAAAACACAAGAAGGCCAACATCATGCCGTAAAGGAACTTCCTGCCCTGACACTGAGCTCCGCCTGGCATCAGGTGTTACCCAGAAGGCTAGAGTTCCATTACAGCAAGAAGGTGACTGACCCCTAAAGCATCTTCCCACCTCATCACCATGACCTTCGGACTTACCTGTGTTTTCGCAGATAGGTTTCTAGTGTTTCTAAAAGACAACTCGAGTCAATTAAAACTACTTCATCCCTGCATTCTTGGGACATGAGTTCCCATACGTCCATCCAACAACCTCTGCAGAAAAAAACAAATCCAGTGAGATGGGGGAATATGTACTGGAAAAACATTTTAAAAAGCGGAGTAAAGGAGTGCTTGATTTTACCTGGCTGTTCCCTGGAAAGGTCCATAATGGAAAATGATCCTACACTTGCTGTCCTTCCTGTGGTCTTCACTACTCCTCTTATCTGTACTTAACTTCTCTGAACTGACACTGCTACTGCTCCCTTCACTGTAGTACAGTACAGTACAAAGCTTAGTGACACTGAGATCATCTGAAGGAATAATCTCTATAGTCTACATTAAGATCATGAACTCTTTAATACATTAAGATATATTAGTAGGGTAAGTTTGCAAATTTGTATATAATTACATATTTACTTTAACCATATTAAAATGTTATTTATACAGGAGCTCATATCTTTACACAAAAACGTGTGCTCAAGTATTACATCTACTTGATAATAATTTAACATTTACATTTATCAAGATAGTAACTGTTTAATATAGTAAGCATTTTATGAGCAGATCTACTTGGAATGCTAATGTCAAAAGGGCTGAAAAAATTATAAAATATTTTCACTTCTATACACGGATCAACTTTCCACAAATTGAAAATGCTAACAAGTGTTGATCTACTTAATGTGATTTTATAGCTAGCCCATGGCAACAAAATTCTTATCTACCTTCACATTTACAAGTAGCTGGGAAAGTCACAGATTAATCTAATTACAGTAAATAAAATTTTACATTTTTGAAAATAAAGATAGCATACTAAGATGAACACTTTACACAACCTAAATTAGTAGTACTACACAAATAATTTTTTAAAAACTTACTAAAAACTTCCCAGACTCTCCCTCCCCCACAGGTTTCAATGTGGCGCTGGTCACGCATTTTGCTTTGTTGCAGATGTGCATTCCAAGAGAAATGTGTTTCTATTTCCATTCAATGACAGTCTTCTTGATTTTTCATGATTCTGAACAACTGGCTCCTGCCTGCTCTTCTGCAGGTCTCACTAGTCCTAGAAATTCATTACCTGGGATGCTTGAGATGGAAACACTCTGAATCTTTACTTAACCTACTTTCTACGGCTAAATAGGTATTTCTCAACCACCTGCCCACCACATAAGATCAGACATACAATTCAGCTCCCTAGTCCCATCTCACAAGGGCTCAAGAAAGGGTGAACGGTCTTTGTTTTTGAAGCAAACACCTCAACTCCTACTCTGCCTTGCATGTTACATCCTTCTACTCTCATCTTCTAAATTTCGAATATTCTAATTATGCTTCAGTGATCCACATAACTCTCAAATTCTCACTATTGACGAAAAGGGCTGGGGAATGACTATTATACCATCCTAATGTGAGACCATTATTCTAAAACGACTTGAAAATTCTATAACTCAAATCAAGATTTTATCGGTAATGTCTCCAAACCAAATGTCTTTATACCACTTCTTCCTGTCAAGATCAAGCTTTCTGAAAAAGGAAGTCTTTTCACTTCTTTGTTCTACTTCCATACTTTCCACTGACAGCTTAGTCCTTTAAAACCCTGCAATGCATGCATTTTTCTATACATTCTGATCTGGATTCTGATCCATTCAACTACAGATCTGCTCATCAAGATCACCAATTATCTTGGTGTTGCTATATCCAATGGACTCTGAGGTCCTTGATAACTCAGCAACCTTCAACACAGCTGTCCAAGTCCCTGCCCCCAAAACACTCTTTTCCCGTGGTTTCCTCCTGCCTCCAGCCACTCTCTCAAGTTTCTTTAGACTTATTCGTTCCTACCATTAAACTGAAGTCCTCAGCATTCCTTTCTGTTACCCTACTTTTCCTGTAGGTGATCTTATACGGCTGACCACTGAACAACACGAGGCTGAATTGCGCAGGTCAACTTACACATGGATCTTTTTCAATAGTAAGTACCACAGCACCGCACAATCTGCAGTTACTGAGTATGAGGACATGAAGGAACCATGTATAATACATGAAGTTGCCAACTAGAAGTTACACGCAAATTTTCCACTGTGTGGAGGGTCTGTGCTCCGAATCCCTGTGCTGTTCAAGAGTCAGCGGTATATCACTCATCAGCTACAGGCCTATAACCCGGGCCTAGACCTTTCTTTCAGACCACACACTTACTCCCAGACAATAACTTAGGTTTGCTTGTGTGAATATGAGAATACTCTAAGACAGACTGAACTGGACTGTTACTATTGGTTAGGCTAAAACCTAATTAACTGTATTATACCTTCCCCTGAAGAAAATGAAAGGGGGGAACAACAGTGGAAAAATTTAAAAAGTCATAGTAGCACAGAATGGCGGTGACCATCCAAAGTGGAGGAGAAGTCTTGGCTAAGCAGACTGTACCCTCTGACCAGCTATCCACGTGACATGGGGAATAACTGAAACTACCTTAGGAGGTGTTGCTTAAGATCAACTCCACTCACACTGATTGCATAATTTGGCAAATAACCTTCCAAAACATTTGGCTTCCTATGTGGTGGGGCTAGAGCTGACACTGGATGTGAAGTCTGCGGAGGTATGCAGATACAGCTATATGTCAATTTAATGAAAGTAGATAATTGATGAAGCAGTCAAGGAGAATAAGAGAGCAGTGGAATCCAGAGCAAAAGTGGAAGGACTGGTCTTTGTAGGAAGGTAGCAATGAGCACAGATGTTTACGATGTGGGGTAGCTCTTGCTTTTCAGCTCCTCAGTGACAAACATTCATAATCAAGAAACAGAAGGCAGCCTTTGTATTGTATCAGACTACTCTGTGGTTTTAGTCAACAGGTTATTCAGATAAAGGTTACTGTCCAATGAAAATCAGACTAAATTCTGCACTCAGTCAGGAATTCTTTAAAGATACTGGTAAATCAGGTATGTGAAATAATTATCCTTAGATAACCATTTGAGGTTGTACAGAGCTTTACTGCGTTTAGAGTTCTCACATTTAGAAATCATATGTGATTCTTATGTAAATCTTGATCCTAACAAATCAGTGTAAGAAGACACGTTCAGAGAGAGTCGGTGAAACGTGAGTATGAACTGGGTATTAGATTATTGTAGTTAAGTTTTTGTTAGGCGTTATAATGGCACTGTCGTGAAAGAAAATGTCACTGTATTTAGAGATGAATGTAGCAGTAAACTAACATGATGTCTGGAACTTGCTTTAAAATACTTCAGCAAAGGAAAAGGTGAACAAATGAAACAAACTTGGCAAATCCTGACAACAACTGAGTCTGGGTAAAGGTATTTGGGGCTAACAGAGTCCTTGTATAGTCTCTCTACTTTTCTATGTGTTTGACAGTCTTCATGATGAAAGTTTAAAAAAAAATTTTTGTTCCTGAGTATGGAGGGAAAAAGAGACTATTAACATACCACCACCTGGTCATCCAGATCTTTCTATTAGGGAGGAAAATGTCAACAATACTAACGAGATGTTCAAAAAACTAACGTCTAAAATTAATTCAGGAGCACAGTTTTATAGCATCCCATTCTCCCCAAAAGTTACTTCTTAGAAACTCCCTTCAAATTCCATGACTTTTCCTTACCGCCCACCCCCAACCCCAAGCACTTTTGAAAGGGAAACTTGACACTGAGCTGGGAGAAGGGGGCAGCCTTGAGCACTGTAGCACCTAACCAAGAAGAAAACTGCAAATTAGTTACATAAATTCACACTGCTTTAACTAACTCAAGGTTTTTTTGGTAAATCCTTGATAAATTATTAGGGAGACCTAAAGACAAGAAAGACAAGAAAGATAATTTATACAACTATTACATAGGCTAAAGAATGATACCACTACTTTGAAAAAATTAATACTGGCTACATAAATTTACACAAAGATCTCAACCTCCCTTCTCTGAAACATATAGTACCAGGGAAAATAAATTTTAGAAGTCAAACTTACACTGAGACCCTATATAGACCCAATGCAAAAAGAACTAGGAGACATATTTATTTTGACCAATTATATGGTGTTCTATTTTACAGTGTAAACAATTAATGAAGTAAAACTAGCATTGTTTCTTCTCTTTTTACCAAACAGGATCAACATTTATAATCTTAACACTAACAAAGTATCTTGATAATCAATTCTACTTACCCCAAAGGTTTTGGTTTGTGCGTGTCTAAGGAGTGCAACTGACATCTCTTGTTCTTTTTACTTTTTGGAATAGCATCTATCATGTCATTTAGTTTGGACCTAATAAATAAATAATAAAAAAATAAATAAACCATTAAAGGTCTGCTTAACATTAATTTTTCTTTAGAATTTTCAAAATCTTTATGCCCTTTAATGAGAAGTATATTTAAAGTATTACAGACATATCACTTTGAAAAATTCTCTTCAAATGAACTCTAACCCAAGAGTCTATACAATTTTATTCCTATTCCATTCTCAGACTATCAGAATGTTGAAGGAGGCCTGCTCTACTCAACATACTCTTTCCCTTAGTCTGATCCATCTCATTCATCCCTACATCTCCATTGTATCTAGCAGTGTGCCTGGCACTCCAATATTTTATGACTTATTGCTACCTGACACTCAGCCATACTCCCTTATCCAAACAATAGATATCTAAACTGACACTATCCTTGACAATTTCCTGGTAGTCCAGTGGTTAGGACTCTGAGCTCTCACTACCAAGAGCCCAGGTTCAATCCCTGCTCAGGGATCTAAAATCCCACAAGCTGTGTAGTATGGCCAAAAAAAAGAGGAGGCGGAAGTTAATTAAAAATAAAATAAACGGGATTCCCTGGTAGCTCAATGGTAAAGAATCTGAGTGCCAATGCAGGAGACATGGGTTCCATCCCTGTTCTGCCAGGCTCCCACATGCCACGGAGCCACTCAGCCCATGAGCCACAACTAGCAAGCCTGTGTATAGGGCCCGGGAGCAGCAACTATGAAAGCCCACAAGCCCCAGAGCCCATGCTCCATAAGAGAAAACACTGCAATGAGAAGCCCGTGCACCACAACTAGAGAACAGCCCCACTCTCTGCAACTAGAGTAAAGCTTGAATAGTAACGAAGACCCAGCACAGTCAAAATAAAAATAATTGTTAAAAGTCCTAGCTCATATAGCTAATAAGTTTTTTAAAAATAAATTATCCTTGACGAAGAGCCTTCAACAGAAATTTTATGCAAATATAGAAATACATAATGCTAAACATCCAAACCCTGAATCCAACCAATAAGCAAAGCTTGTCAACTCTTAAATATATCCAGAATTAGATCATTTCTCATCACTGCCACTGTTATGACCCTTGTCCAACTCGCCTCTCTAGCTTAGTCAATTCCAACAGCTGGCCTCCCAAATGGTCTCCTTGCCATCTACCCTCTGCCTTTACATTCTACGTTTCACTTAGCAGCTGGAGTCATCTTTTCAAGACAAAAATCATATTGTTCTATCTCTATTCAGAAATCCTTCAAAGCTTCTTTTCTCAGGTGGAATAAAAATCCATAATCTCTACCACCACCTTCAGACAGCTTCGCTTTTCCTATTCACACCACTTACCCTTTGGTGATCACATTTCACCTCATAGATGGGTGGGTGGGTGGGTGGGTGGCTGTGTGTGTGTGTATGCATATGCTGATGACACAAATTTATGTGTGTGTGTGTGTGTGTGCATACGCTGATGACACAAATTTATATCCCTAGGCCAGAACTCTCTGAACTCTACATGCACTCCCAATTGCTACCTCAAATTAACATGCCCAAAAGTCAGCTCTGCGAAGTTGCTCCTCCTAGGACTTCCAAGGTGGTCTAGTGATTAAGAATCTGCCTTTCAGTGCAGGGGACTCAGGTTCCATCCCTGGTTGGGGAACTAAATCCCACATGCCTCGGGGCAACTTAGCCCAGGTACTGCAACTACTGGATCCAGCCATCTCTCATTATCTCTGTGGCCACTACACTGGTCACTATTCTTTCTTGCATGGACTATTGAACAGCTTGTTTCTCTGCCTTCCACTTACTCGTAACACAGAGGTAAAAGGAAGCATAACTCCAAGGTAGACCACATACTCTTCTGCTCAAAACCTTCCCAAATCTTCCCGTCTCAGAGTTAAGATAAAAGACCTCAGCATAGCACCACATAATTAGGCCTCTCAGTGCTCCTCTGACCTCATCTTTTATTACTGTTCCCTTCATTCATCTGCCTCCAGTCACAATGACTTCCTTGCTGTTCTTCAAACATGCCGGGGAAACTCCAATCTCTGAACCCTTACCCTGCTGCCCTTTCTCTGCTTCACCCAAATAACTACATGGCTCACTCCCTCACTCTATTCTAGCCTATATGCAATGTCATTTATTAGAGAGGCCTTCCCTGACCACTCTCCATGTGAGTTCTACCCACTCATTCTCTCTCTCTCTTACTGGTTTGTCTTCGTAACAACATTCTTGACAAAGTATGTATTTGCTTACTGCATGTCTCTCCCTCAAGAAAAGAAACTTTACAGTCACTGGCACACAGAAGTTACTTGTGTTAAATCTGAACTCAAGCTTTGCCCCAGTCAAAGTTACAAAAACGCTACCCACTGTCACTGAATTTAAAAATTAAGCAAACCCATTGTTTCCTAATTGATTATACTCACCCATGTACGTAAAATAATGTATAAAGCTTCTTTGCATCAGTCATGCAGCTTCGAGTTACAGACAGGACTCCCTTGGGCCCCACCGTCAGGGGTTCAAGGGCAGGATTTCCAGACTCCACAAGCTGGGAAAAGAGGCGTTCCACACTGCGACGACAACCCACACATGGCACAAGCTGAGAAAGTGCGCTCAAGACTTCACGTGATGTCACCACCATGGCAATACTTAGATCTTGTTGCTTAAGCATACTATGTCGCTGAGAAAAAAGGGGAGGAAAAATAAAGAAGAGTTCATAAAGGAAGACATAAAATGACTTTCACTACGCTGATTCCTTATCCTTGTGCCCTAAGTACAACCTGGGCAGGGCCTGCCATCTACCTGCAACTGAGTCAGGAAGGCAAGATGCGTCAGCCTTATCCATGCTGCACTGAGTTTATTCCACAACCCTTACACTGCCCTCCCCCGAGCCCAGTTTTAGAATCTCAAGTATAAAAAACTCTGCTTACGGACTTTCCCTGGTGGTCTAATAGCTAAGACCCTGAGCTCCCAGTGCAGGGGGCACGAGTTCAATCCTGAGTTGGGGAACTAAGATCCCGTTTGCTGCACGGCACAGCTAAAACAAACAAACGCTGCTTGGGATGCCAGGGCTGTGCAGTAGGGGACCAGCACAGCAAAAAGAAACCCTGCATCTGGAAATCTGTGCTTGATCAATGTGTGTATTAAGCATAGTACTCTCACTTAAAACAAAAAACTTTAAAAGAAAAAAGAATAAAGACAATGTAGCTTTACTATGTCTCCTTTTCAACCTTTAACCACACACACTGTTTAGCTGCATGAGTCAAGTTAGGATGGTGATCATGTAGGGCAGCAATTCTCAACCTGGAGGCATGAGCAGGTGTGTTACGGATCAGTGGGCGAGAACAAGGCCCATCTCACCTATGGAGGAGCCTGCAGTGAGTGAGTCGGAGAAGGCAATGGCATCCCACTCCTGTACTTTTGCCTGGAAAATCCCATGGACGGAGGAGCCTGGTAGGGTGCAGGCAAGGGGGTCACAAAGAGTGGGACACAACTGAGCAACTTTACTTTCACTTTTCACTTTCATGCATTGGAGAAGGAAATGGCAACCCACTCCAGTGTTCTTGCCTGGAGAATCCCAGGGACAGAGGAGCCTGGTGGGCTGCCGTCTATGGGGTCGCACAGAGTCGGACACAACTGAAGCGATTTAGCAGCAGCAACAGCAGCAGCGAGTGAGTAAAATGCTGGTGCATATGAATGTATAGAAATGGACAAAAACTCCAGGAAATAACTTCTACTTGGCTGGAGCTATAGTTATACTACAAGTAATGTAGTAGAGTTTACCAATAATCCAGTTTACCAAAATAAATAAATAAAGGTGAGAAAGGTAACTCCCAAGAAGGATATTATCATATTTACTATTAACCTTTAATTCAGTTTTTTCCAAAAGTTGAAACAATTTTGAAATAAAGTAACCATTTATCTTCCTTTATACTGATCATATATATTTACAGAGTATCACACCGGTTAAAAATTAAATAGGACTGGGAGTTTGGGATTAGTAGCGACAAACTATTACATTTTTTAAAAGTCTTTATTGAATTTGTTACAATATTGCTTCTGTTGTTTATATTCTGGTTTTTTGGCCATGAGGCATATAGGATCTCAGCTCCTTATCAGAGACAGAACTCACACCACACCCTTTGTATTAGAAAGTAGTCTTAACCACTGGACATCCAGGGAAGTCCCTCAAACTATTACATTTAAAATGCATAAACAACAAGGTCCTACTGTACAGCACGGGGAACTATAGCCAATCCTCTGGGATATATAAAGAATATAAAGAATGTATACATGTGTATAACCAGTCACTCTGCTGTACAGCAAAAATTAGCATGACATTGTATATCAACCATACTTCCATAAAAAAATAAAATAAAATTTAAAAAAGAGTTAAATAAAAATCAGAAAATTCACAATACAAATTTTTTTTTTTAACTGAAGAAAACAATTATAGAAAATAACAAAGTTCTCAAAGAAAAGTTGTCTGTCCTATCTTTTAAAAACAGGAAAATTAAACTAAATTTAAAATTAAACCAGTGAAATTAACGCCTTATGGACATGTAAAATGGTAACACACCACGACCAAATCTTTCGCATCACAGGGATGTAAATGTAACCGGAGCAATAGTAAAACAAAGCAACCTCACTGAACCTTAAGACCTAAAGAGCCCTAGGTAAGATAAAATGACTGCTCACACCTCTGACTCCTTAAAATACACACACACATACACGCACATGCTCATGCACACACACACCATTTAAAACATTAATTTTTAAAACTTACCTGAATGAACTGCTTCAGTTGTGCACCATTATTTTGATGCCCATCAAGATTTAACACATTGTCAGGAAATTCCATCACCATCTTAATATGTAAAAGAATACAAATCAATTATTTTACCTTCTATGAAAGCACTGATACAGACTATTTTATAATATCCTAGGACAGAAATAGACTCCCCTAAAGCCAGATTTGCTCCCTCCCACCTCCATCAAAAAGTTAAAAAAAAAAGTCCAAATTAGTTTTTAAAGCCAGAAATGGTATAGTCATTATAAGCAAGGGCACTGAAGTCAGGCAGACATGAATTCAAATGCACTTTTATTATAATTTACAGTTTATGTCACAATTCTGGGCAAGTTACTTAATAAGTCTGATTTTTAGCTGCCTTATTTGTAAAATGAGATTAAGTAGTAACTTTTAATATCTCTTATAGAATGGGTTGTGAGGATTACCTTATATTTAAAAATGTGTGCTGTAGTAGCTAATGAAAGCACTAAGTGAAATAACCTGATATCTTACATTAAAAATCCTGACATTTTCCGCTATTCCTCATAGCTACAGAATACAGTAAATCTTATCATGTAAATAACTATATATAAATATATGACTATATATATAATGACTTCACTTTACATATACACACACACACAGATACATACTCAGAATAATACCCAACACATAGCAAATGTTTGCTCTAATCATGAACGGAAAAAAATACACTGAAATATTTATTCAGTTCTCAAAATTCATTGCAGAGGATGAGAGATATATAAAGCTTAAGGCTGTTTCGGGATGTCAGACAATGGAAATCAGTAATCACCACATTTTACTGACCTGTGACGCCACTAATTTCAAGGAGTAACTTAAGTACCACTAGGTACCACTAGGTTATGTACCACTAGGAAAGAACCATTGTAACTGGAAGATGTCACCAAATGAAAGAAGTATCCCAATTTTAGAGATGTTAAATATGAAAAAAGTATGCCTTTGAAACAATGAAATAAAGTAACACATTTATATCTTAACTAGAGCATTGTTAAATGTATCAAACATACTATGCGACAAAGTTCTATTTCCAGGTGACAAGGGCCACAAACTCCTACACACTCCAAGAGACCATGTGAGGCAAAAACTAAAAAACCCTCTCAGCTAAACGTGATCTTAAAAAGACTCCTCCCTTCACCAACCAGAATCACAAAGACCTGCTTCTTTAACCAAGTGACCACTCTTTCCCCTCCACATCAGAAATGAGAACCTAAACACATGCTTGTTTTAACAGTAAACAGAGGACTAAACAATCAAGGCAAGTATAAACAACAGATATAAGACCTTTTCTTGATTTGTGAAGAGGGGACTACTGGATATGTGTGCTAGAAAGGCAAGTAGATACTAAGGATGGATGCAAACACCTATTCAACAACCCAGAGGACTTGAGTTTATTTCACAGAACCAAAACCTGCATGTACAATATGACTCAAATTTTCATGTGTGTATTTTCTTACAGAAAAAGAAAATACATATTAGATGTGGCTATCTCTAGGTGAAAAGATAGATGACCTTCCCAAATGTAACACATATACACCACTTATTACCAAGGAAAGAGCCAGTGTTCTTTGTTTCCAATTCTATATTCATCATATCAAGTTCAGAGATATGTTCATGCTTCCATCTCAATAGCTTTTACTATGCTGGAAGTTTCTTCTTCCATACATAGACTGCATGTCCACAGCTCACAGTTTTAGGATCAATTACCGAATTTTTAGGCTAACCAACTTGTCACCAGTTTTTGGTGTCTTATCCCCAAAGACTGACGGTAATAATAATAAAGACATTTAACGTAGCTTTATGTATACTAGCCATTGTTCTGAGCACTGTCATATATTAACTTTGCCAACAGTACAAAATAAAATTGGTTACTAGTCTTAACAATCCTGGTATTAGAAATCCTGGCCCATAAAAACTGAAAAAAGAATAGTACAATTAACTCACATGTTCTCTGGAATCACCACATGGTTTAAAACACAAATAAATTTAACTCATCAAGTCATAAAAAAAGGTAACTCATTAGAACACTGCAAATCACTCCAATCTACCATTTAAACAACTAATACTTTGATTTACATTTTTACTTGCTTGATCCATATATACATCATTTCACCACATATTGCCACCATTAAAAAAATAAAACCTGAGACAATTACCTATATATTTTAAAATCAAAGTTATTTAATTTACCAAATCAATGCCTCTCCACTTCATAGGTGAAATCCTAAATTCTGACTCTGTATAAGTAAATTATTTTTATTCTGATCAACTATATTTTATTGTTTTAATAATTAAAACAGAGGACTGAGAGCACACCTAAATATTAAAATGTACATGCTGACCTTTAAAATATATATGTTTATAAAATTTAATAGGGGCTTCCCTGTGATAAAGAATCCGGCTTCCAATGCAGGAGACACGGGTTCAATCCCTGATGCAGGAAGATCAAGCCTCAGGGCAACAAAGCCTGTGTGCCACAACTACTGACCCCATGCTCCAGAGCCTGGGAGCTGCAACTGCTAAAGACCACGCACCCTACAGTGTGTGCTCTGCAAGAAAGAGAAGCCACCGCAAGAAGAAGCTTGCACACTACAACCAAAAGTAGCCCCAGCTTGCCACAACTAGAGAAACGCCCATGAAGAAGCAATGAAGCAATAAAGACCCAGCACAACCATAAATAAATAAAATTTAATGAATAATACCTAATTCTCGAATCCTTTTTAAAAAGTCAATAAAGAACAGGGTTAAAATTTTTGAAACAAAACCCTCATTTCCAACCATTTCATTTTTACCTAACTAGTACAGACAAACGTAAAGATCAAGTATATTACTGTGTCTTTCCTGTGTTTCACTGGCTTGAATAATACTAAATTTTCTCTTGTACATACACAACTGAGCTTCTGAGCACGCATGCACACACTCACACACACATTCAATACCGCCCCAATTAGAAACTCCATGCTCACACTAAATAATTATTGTCCTTGCCTTTCCCTTACAACAATGGCTCTTTACTTGTTTCCTGGCCAATCACTATATCCTCTTCAATGATGACACCAAAATAAGAAAAAGAGAAAAAATAAAAAGAGGAAGATAAGAGGACAGCGGAACTATTTTCCCTCATTCTTTAAAATCACTTCCCTGACTTATTGTTCAGATTCTAGGTTACCCAAAGGAAGGCACTCATGTAAAGTACTTCAGGTGTGGTCTCACAGAGGAATCATTAGTGTCTGGCTTCATGATGAGGTTGCCTATCCCTAGGCTTGCCAAAAATAGAACAAGTCATTGTCCTGCAATTACTGCTTTATAAAGTTTATTGAATCCATTACCCACTTTCACTCTTAAGTACCTGTCCTGGTTTCTCCTGACCACAAATAATCTGTTCCTAGCGCATTCTCACAAGCTCTAATCCAACAATACTGTTTGTATTTATTAAAAATCCCTGTCCTTTTAGTTTTACTTTTTTACTACTTCATCTTCACAGCCATCTGTAACATCTATCACCTTTGGTAAATTAAAAACTTAATCAAGAATTTAAAACAGGCGAATTTCCCTGGTGGGCCAATGGTTAAGACTCTGAGCTCCCAATGCAGAGGGCACAGGTTCGATCCCTGGTCAGGGAACTAAGATCCCCCATGCCATGACACACATGGCCTAGCCTAAAATATAAAATAAATAAATAAAGATCTAAGTTGGTTTTTTTTTTTAAAGCAAACAATACTAAACTTCTAACTGATGCTAACTACCTAATCCTCAAGAGGTTACACTACATTTTTCATCTTTTTAAAATCTCAAAAATCCTTATCAGAGCTTCTAGTCCATTTAGATTGGTTTGAATTAGGAGGGTAAACTGTGTTCCACATTGTAGTAACTTGACAGTATGTATCAAGAATTTTATAGAAGATTTTTATCCTTTGATCCAGTAATTTTCCTTTGAAAAGCCAGAAAAAATTGTTAATGCAAAGTTTTATGCATTATTCATATTCTTAAGAATGTTATTCATAGCAAAAACTAGGACCACCTCTATGTCCAACAAAGGAGGAATGATTACATCCTGGAATGTCATACAACAAAGTATTACAAGGCCATTAACACTGCTTAAGAATAACAAGAGAAAATGTTCTCAATATTACATTCAGTGAGAAGAAGCAAGATATGAAGTGTTACAGAAGATGACATATCTCAACTCTGAATCTGCATGTTGCTATGATGGGAACTACACAAAATGCTGCTCTATAATCTCAGCTATCTCTGGGAAGCAGGGTAAAGGATAATTTGTTTTGTTTTGCAACTATTTTTCAAGATTATATTATAAGGAGTATATATTCTGACTATTAATTCCTTCTAAAAATACTTTAAAAACGGTAATTCTTCAAAGAAGTGTGTTAGCCACTGAGTCTTGTCCATAGACTGTAGCCCACCAGGATCCTCTGTCCACAGAATTATCTAGGCAAGAATACTGGAGTCGGGTGCCATATCCTTCTCCAGGGGATCTTCCCGACCCAGGGATCGAATCTGGGTCTCCTGCATTGCAGGCAGATTCTTTACCATCTGAGCCACTAGGGAAGCCCCAATTCTTCAAAGATGTCTTTAAAATAAAATCTGTATTCTGTCCATCTGCTATTCTATAATTCTAATAACACTGAAAAGCCTTTTGGCTACATAGCATACCATTTTCCTAAATATTCCACCAGTTCACTTACTTGGGATTTTTCTCAAACACACCTATATCAGCACTGTACTCAAGTACTCAAACCCACTGAACTGTCATGAGTCTTTTAAATGTGGCTACAACATACCACATAAAAGAGGAGGCTACTTCCTCATCTACAAGCTTGTTAATTTCGTTTTACAAATCCAACTTAAAATCGCTAGTTTACCTCAGGCTAGAGGTTTTGGCTTCTGCAAGAATAAATATGTTTAACTGACTGTAAACATTATAACTAGACTTAACACCTAGAAGTTAACAAGGTTCTAAGACTTGAAATAATCACACAATGTTTTCTCAGTGGATTACCTATAGAGTCTAGGAACAAAGATCAAACCAAAAGTTACCTTCAAGGATACAATGTCATCAAACTATCAATGACCCAGTGCTGAGCATAACCCTCTGTTGCAGGCTTGCTTCCTCCCTCTTCCTCAACAGGTGTTTGCTCTACACTCTTCCTTTAAGTAGTGTCTGGTAGAACGGTTCTGAAAGAAACTTGTTTCCCTAAATATGATGGACTCTTGACAAGATTTTACACAAACCAGCATTCAGTGACATATGTAAGTTCCATAACAAAGCAATGAAGGGTCCCATTCATTTCCTAGTGATAAAAAACCATTCCAGAGTAAAGATACATAAAAAAATAAGATGCTACTTAAGATACTTAAATTAAGCAAGCCTAAATTTTATTTGCCTGGGTCACAAGTCCACCATACAATAAAAGCAAAACTCTACCGCCAAGTCAGTCCAATCCCAACTTCCCTAGAGAAGTAAGTACAATAATAAATCACAGTGCAGGTTATATCTTTTTCTAAGGCAAATTTTGGAAATTCATTCAGAAGAGAGTTTAAAAACACCCAAAAGTTGCCTATTTTAAAAAACTATTTAATGGATATATCAATGCCACATCCATATTAAAGGTGACTCTGTGAACATAAGGAGAGACTCATAAGTGTCTTAAATTTTTGTAAATACTCAAATCTTAGGTTGATTTCCCCTGTTTTGATAGTATACACTCAATAGTAACCTTATGTCCAAATCTTTTTTTTTAACTTCAAAGATTATCTAGGACAATAAACACAAAAGGTTGATACCAAACTATATGCTCTAGAAAAGTATCTGTGTTGGAGGGAGAGAGAAGAAAGAAAATTATCAATAAATGAACTCATTAATTTTCAAATTGAGAAATCCATCATTTAATTTGATCTGAGTGCTAATTTTTTAAAAAACACTTTTTAAAATACAAGTCCATTATACTTTTAATGCAAAAAGTGCAGAAATCATGACCAAAGCATACAAGCACACTTTCTTATGAAACACAAAGTCTATGTACCTTATGTGAGCCCAATTATTCTTTTTCCATGAAAATATTTTTAAAATGCACTTAAGTAATTATAGATGCTTTCATTTAAAAAGTTCTAACAAATTAAGTCATTCAATAGCTCTTCTAATGCTTTTTAAAGGTACTGCAGCTCAATCAAGTCTTAATTGAGACTGGCAAACAGAAAGGCATAGAGTGACATCTCTACAATGACTTGCATTTTACACAAAATTTGAAAAAAGTTCAGTAGGTATTTGCAAAAAAGAAATTCAGGAACAAAACACACCAACCACCTTTGAAAAGGAAAAAAGGCAAAGGCGGTATGAAGACACTTAGTTACACCTTATCAAAACACAAATGTATAATCCAAAACTTCAGCATCATCAAAATGCACATTTCAAGATTCTCAGAAAAGGTCCATTTCATTTCTTAAGAAATTGTGACAAGCGACTGCACTCATTTCCTGTTCAGATTCAAATTTCTGCCATTTCCTTCTAAAGGAAACACTACAGCAACCCAGGGCAGAGGGTCTGTAATGCTGTACCACCATCAACTCTAAAAAGGAAAACTACTCAGAACTGGGTTTGACATTCAAGATGAGCCATCAGCCTTTTATAATGCCCTTACACATTCAATATTGTGGCTTCCTTAGGAAAAGCTATCTGTAAATTAAAGAATCATTAATGCCAAGAAAGCCCGTTTTGAAGAGTCATGGCCTAGCAATACAATCATTTCCAACAATTTTAATGGACTAGGCATATTGAGACTCTAGCGAAATCAGATCCTTTTAGTGGGATCTTTCCTGTACAAAAGCATGTCACCCTGCCCTCCGTAATTATGCTTTATGGAGTGAGAGCTGTAGTATTAAGCTAGAAAATAGACAGGTAGCAGTGCAGCTGCGACATTTCCAGGTAATTAAGCCTCCCCGAGGGTAGGTGGTTTCTGTAAGGGATAGGCCCTGGACGCCCGAGATCCTTCAGCCCCTCTCCAAGGAGCGTGCTTTGGGCAAAAGCACCGTCTCCGAAAGGGAAAGGGTGAAGGAAGAGAGAGGCAAAGGAGGGTAAGAGCCGGGGCGAGGGGCTCTCAGTGCGGGTGGAGCGCCAGCCTAGGGGCCCGCGGACGTTACCAAACGACCCACTGCAAAGGCGAGTTTGTGGGGCCTGCCAGAGAGAAGGCCTCGCCTAGGAGTTGCAACACACTCTTTTCTCCAGTGCGCAGCGCTCGGCCTGGGGGAGGGGGAGGAGGGGAAACAGCTGCCAGGGGAGCGGCGAGCCCGGCCCGGCCCGGCCCGCTCACCGTGAGGGTGTCGTCTATGTAGAGGGGAATCTGCCTCCTCTCGAAGGGGAATTCCTCCTCCCCGTCCCTGCACACTGCCACCAGTCGCGCCATCGTCCCTGACGCTGCCGTTGCCACCGTCACCACCTCCTCCCAGCTGCTGCTGCTGCTGCCGCTGCCGCCGCCGCCGCTCTTGCCGCTGCCGCCTCCTCCCAGCTCCTGCCTGCAACAGCCAAACCCCGCGAGCGTAAGCACCCGCCGCCGCGCAGCACTTTCGCCACGGGGAGGAGGCGGTGGGGGGGAGAGGGAGAGCAGCAGGAGGGGACGGGAGAGCTGGGCTGCGTTTCCCATCACCCGATTCCACACGCGCTCAGCCAATCAGCGGCGAGCAGCGCGGAGACCCGCCCCCTCGCGCCGTTCTCCCCACCCCCCCAACCCAGCCCGCCGGCCTCCAGTCAGGGTCCAAAGGAGAGGCGGAAGGGACCTGGCGGCCCCGGGGCTTCCCCTAGCCGGTCAGCGGAGTCCCAGCTCTAGGACGCCACCCCCAGCTTCCGCTCCTCAGCCCACGGCCCGCCGCCCGGAAGCCCTCAGCCCACCGCCCACACACAGCTGACCCCCTCTCCCCCTTTAAGGGCGCGCCCCGCCCCATCAGTTCCCTGGGCTGCAGTTGCCCAGCGCGACCCCGCCCCTGGGAGGGGTCGACCCCGCCTCAGCTCTGCGGAGTCCGCGGGGGAGGCACAGACCCTCCCCTCCTCACCCTTCTCGGAGGAGGCCTCCCGCTTCTGACCTTCACCGCTTGCGTGGTCGCCTCCCTGGCCCCCCCACCTCGGCTCCCCGTTACCGGCTGACGAGGCCCGCGTCGGGGCCGGCCTGGGCGGGAGCGCGGCTCAGAATGCCGTTTCCTCTCCCGGCTCAGTCAGCCGCTCGCGCCACGGGGGAGTGGGGGAGGGAAGGTGGGGGGGACGTGGGGAGGGTGGGGCGGGGCGGGGCCGAGCGAGCCGGGCGGGGGCCCCGCCTCCTCTCGCGAGACTCCAGGCGCGCTCCAGGATCGCCCCTTTCGAAACCCTGGCGGAGGGGGCGGGGTGCTCCCCCGGCGGTCTCCTGACGCGTGATCTGCGCCCTCACCGGAGTCTAGCTACTCAAATAAACCCGAAATAGGGCTGTTAGGAGGGGTGTGAAGGCCTCCCCTCAGTCCTCCGCTGTGTGGGACCCGGGAACCGCCCTCCCGAGGGCGGAGGGGAGAGGGAGCGGAGCCGAGGGGACTCCGCCGTGGGTCGGGGCCCAGTGAGGACTTGGGTAAGTGAAGTGAGGGGGGAGCTGAGACTTTTCAAAACCAGTGAGAGCAAAAGGTGGGAGTCGGGGGAGGGGAGACTAGGCTGGGTTTCCAGGCCCTTGACGCCGCTTTCCCTGACGCCCTGGTTCTTCAGAAGCTAGCCGCTTTCCAGACTCATTGAGACCCTCCGGGAGGGGCAGAAAATACATTAAGTGCTGACAGTTTTTTGTTGTTGTTACACTGTGCAGATAGTGGTTTGTGTACGCGTCCTGGGCAGAGAAACTTCTTGGGTCCGGTTAATATTAACCTAGAGACTCAGACAGGACAACAGTTCCCTTGGGCAAAGTGCTGGTGCTGGCCAAAGGCCCTTCCCTCTGATCCTCTTCGGAGAATCTGAGCTACCGTTAAGACAAATTCATGCACACTCTGCGTGCCATCGTGTACTCGGTTCTTACCTTGAAGGCGTTAGAGTCCTGTTTGTAAAGCCAATATAGTTGTCGGGAAGATTTTTTTGCCTGTAAAAAGTCTTGACGATTTTAAGACTCAATCCATCGGATGCTCTTACAACTAACTAATCCTGGTGATCTGTGTTTCCTGGTAGTATAGGCTAGAGCTGTGATACGGACTTTAAAAAGTATTTTGGTCATCACATGAAGTCTTAAGAGATTCGCAACAAAAAAAACCCATAGTGCACGCAACCCCTTAGCCATGTTGACTTATGACATTGTGTGGTCACTGTTAGAGTAGGTGACATAATAAACTGGAAGAACCATTGTTCAGTCCCAAAGGTGTGATTATCCAGTAAGTATTTATGTCCTTAGCCATGTTAGGAGAGCAGAAAAGTGTGTGGTCTTTAGCTTAAATTCAATAGGCATATAGGATTGCATGTAAGTTCTGACAAATTAGACTCCATAGCCAAAATACGGACAGTTTTAGAGAATCTTGTGTTTTATGTAAAACATCCCTAAGGAAAAAAAAAAAAGAATAAGGTGGCTTCTAAAATCTGAAAGTGCTCCTATAACGACTGTCAATTAATGTACCTATGTTATGCCTTTCAAACTTTCCTTGGATGATGGTTGGTAAAGGACATTGAAAATACAAGTTCAATGTATAGGTGTTAATTTTAATAACTTTCATGACTGAGTATACACTGGGGACTAGCAAAGAAAGAGTATTCACCTTGGGGGTTTAAATCTAAGTTTAAAAAAAGGCATTAAAACTCAGATATAAAACTTAAAATGAGGAGACTACAGCAATGTCTAAACCTGAGATTACTTCCCCTGATTTGGATTTGTCTTCTAGATCCACTGTGTAGTATCTTTGGACAGTGTTTCACATACTATTTAATAATGAACTTCTTATAAGGCTAAAAAGTTAATTTGCTTGATAAATTGCTCTTTCTCAGGGAGGTCCCTGGGTGCTACAAATAAGACAAAATCAACATATGAGGGGAAAATGCTTAGCAAATTACTTCACTGCAAAACAACTTTTTAGAATTTTTAACCTTGTATCTTCATTTTAGAGCAGGCATTCATTTTTTTCACTATTGGTCTGCAGCTATATTTAGCTGAAGCAAATATTTAGTGCTACAGCAAATGTTTCATGACTAAGGATCTGCCTTCAGAGAGCTTATCTTTGATAAAACGATTGCATTTTTTAAAAAGCCAGTTGTTGCCTTTTTAAATTTCAATACTGGCATTGTGAAGGGCAAAGCTGAAAATTTTTAAAAGCTAAGAAAAAGCAGGCAGTTAACAACAGAAGACCTTTTGCTGGTACCTCATAAGGAACAGTTGGTGCGATGGAGATGCGATATCGTATCACATTCTCCATAAAAATACCATTCTTTTTCTTCTTTGGCAGGTCCACGATGTGTGAGAAGCCAAGGGCAAAACTCAGACATGATGAGATATGACTAGTCTCCACGCTACCTGGATTTAAAAGCAATAAAGGATACTGATTTGTTCCTTATATTCTTGTATTCATAGAGGAATTCCTAGGGAGCAAAGTATGTTCTTATTTAATTTACACAACATATAGGACAAGGTGCTCAATAAAAATAAAACATTGTCATCTACTGAACACAGAACTATTAATACATATGTAGTAGACATCCCCAGTTTATAATAGTGTAAAATTAAAGTCATGGGAATGAGTCACTTTCTGAAGGTCACAGATAAGTCCTAGACTATATTCTCTCTTCTTTGCCCCTCCCTTCTCTGTCCTCAAAAATTGATAGTTGAAGATTAAAATACCTACTGTTGTTTTCACTATAATAACCTCATTGTTTATGTGGTAGTAAAATCAACAGCAAAATCTTATTAATTTACCACAGTTGTCCAGATCTGAGTATCTGTGAATTGGGTTTTCTTTTTCATGACCTGACAGTGGGAAGCTCTATTGTATCTGTCAAAAATAGGGACAGATTTTCCCCACTGTAAGAAAATTTTTAAAGGAAAAATAATGTCCACAAGTTAAAATAGAAGCCCCTTGAGGGCAGGGTGTTATTTTCTGTTGTTTCCCCAGCACCTGTATCTAGCACATTGGAACTCAATAAATATTTATTTAATGATCTCTTTCTCTTCTGTAAACTAAAATCAGATTGGTTTATTTTCTTATTTTTTATGAATGTAATTTCATTAATTTTCTCTTTCATGACTTTCCTAATTGGAGGTGGAAAAAAACATATAGTGAGAGAAGGCGATGGCACCCTACTCCAGTACTCGTCTGGAAAATCCCATGGACGGAGGAGCCTGGTGGGCTGCAGTCCATGGGGTCGCTAAGAGTCAGACACGACTGAGCAACTTCACTTTCACTTTTCATTTTCATGCATTGGAGAAGGAAATGGCAACCCACTCCAGTGTTCTCGCCTGGAGAATCCCAGGGACAGGGGAGCCTGATGGGCTGCTGTCTGTGGGGTCGCACAGAGTTGGACATGACTGAAGCGACTTAGCAGCAAAACATATAGTACATTTTGTTCTTAGTTATGATTCAGTGTCTATAATTGGCAGACTTACTGAAAGATATTTAAGACCTGGGACAAGAAGCAGCGGACCAATTAGACACATGGTCATTAAGTCACCAAATACTTTTTAAATTACTATTTTAATGAGAACAATATGGTTAGAGCCTCTTAGTCCTCCTAAAATGCTTTGAACACAACAGGAAAACCAGTCACCTTTGCTAGTCATGCTTAATTTACATACTATAATCTTGGTTAAATTTCAAGTCTTCCTTATTAATCAGAAATAAAATCTAATCTTTTGTTTTTATAGCAACATAACTATTCAATATATTGACTTTTTTAAGGGGGAAATTTCTTTCAATAGATTACCTCCAAATATAACTAACTGTAGTTAGCAAGGATAAAATGCTACCTAAGCACTAAATTAGTCCTCATCAACTTAAGAAATTTAAACTCATTGGTACAATAGTCATGTTTGCTGTTCACCCTCTCCCTTACTAGCATCTGACCCTCTGCTCCCTAGACACACAAACACTAACTCCTCATTACACCCATCTACTCTAGCTAAAAAAAAAAATTTAACCATCTGTGGGGAAAAGTTTCTTCACTCTATTGTAAAGCCAATTCTTGATTTGACACTTTTGGCAACCTATATTTCATGACTTAGCACAGTTTATAACAGTTTAATGTGTTTTCCCCATTAGATTGCAAGCTCCAAGATATCAGGAACCTTTTGCTTATCATCCCTAGCGGCTGCTGCTGAGTTGTTTCAGTCGTGTCCGACTTTGCGACCCCGGAGACGGCAGCCCACCAGGCTCCACCGTCCCTGGAGTTCTCCATACAAGAACACTGGAGTGGGGTGCCATTTCCTTCTCCAATGCAGGAAAGTGAAAAGTAAAAGAAGTTGCTCAGTTGTGTCCAACTCAGCGACTCCGTGGACTGCAGCCTACCAGGCTTCTCTGTCCATGGGATTTTCCAGGCAAGAGTACTGGAGTGGGTTGCCATTGCCTTCTCCAATCCCTAGCAGAGAGCAGGCTAAAAAAAAAAAAAAAATCTCACTGCAAAACTGTTGTCTCATTAAGCTTGTAAATCACAACAAATAATTCAATCTATTCTTTAGGGCATTTGGGTCCTCCCTGGTGGCTCAGAAGGTAAAGAATCCACCTGCAATGCAGGAGACCCAAGTTCAGTCCCTGATTCAGGAAGGTCTCTTGCAGAAGGGAATGGCTACCCACTCCGGTATTCTTGCCTGGAGAATTCCATGGACAGAAGAGCCTGGCAAGCTCCTGGGGTCAAAAAGAGTTGGACACCTGAGCAACTAACACATTCTTCTTTGGAGCATTTAGCTGTTTTATGATTTTTTAAGTATTTGACTTTAAACATTGCTTTCTTATACCGAGTCTTTTTTAAAGATTAAAATTGGAGCAGTACTGTTGGCAATTCCACAACTGAGATATTTTAATGTAAATATTATAAAATACATACAGTAGAAAATACAGAATGGTAATAGGTGATACAAGACAGAAAGTAAAAGGGGCTTTCCTGGCAGTCCAGTGGTTAAGACTCCCCACTTCCACTGCAGGGGACAAAGGTAATCCCTGTGGAGGAAGTAAGATCCTTCCTGCTTCTGTCCCCCCCAAAGAAAGATATAATGTAAAAAATCCTCCTTCCTACCCTCCAATCTTCCAGTGTCACGACTGTAAACACAACAGCTTCTTTAAAATAACTAAAATTTATAAGTATTCTAACAAGTCACAAGGCTTTGTTTCTTCTATATTGATTTGTTTTACATAGTGTTGACATACATTTAAAATATTAAGCATCACTACTGTTAAAGCAGGAATGAAACTTTAACCCTAGATCGACAGACACCCATTTTCTTCACATTTTATATTTATTCTTCCTCATTAACATATTGCTCAAAACATATACTACCCCTATTGATCACCAAAATTTTATTGTCTTATCTTGCAAGTGTAGCACATATATAATTAAGCAGTTGGTAAACATGTAGAGATTGAGCAGGCACAAGGACAACGGGGTACTGCTGTGTAATGTATCTATGGAAAGGTTGACTAGACCAGTTGTTACATT
Organism: Oryx dammah; assembly: GCF_014754425.2. Classification (NCBI taxonomy): domain Eukaryota; kingdom Metazoa; phylum Chordata; class Mammalia; order Artiodactyla; family Bovidae; genus Oryx; species Oryx dammah. Next base: position 49,220,703 of record NW_024070192.1, read on the forward strand.
TGACAGCAAGAAAAAAAGTAACTGGTTTCTGTTCATGGCTGTGATTAAACAGAGAGTGGGTTCCTTTCTTTTGGCTTCGGAGACTATGGATTCCAAATGCTTTTTATTTGCAGTGGGTGACTGGATAAGTTTCCAAGAACATGGTACTGCTGCCTCTTTAATTACAAATTTGGCAAAACTCAAAATTATATCACCCAGTAATAAACTGCTAAGAAGGATCAGGCAAGAAGCAACTATCCAAATACAAAAAGCTAAATTGGCCATTCTTCGAGATGCTACTTCTACATTTACCTGAACTATGTAAAGAGAAATGAAGAGGCCAATAGCTGTCAATAGAATACAGTATGCTACTTTTATCCAGTCTTTGATATGTGACCTTTCTTTAAGCACATATAACCCTGTTTGAACACCAGCCATGTGTACTGCCACGTACCCCAAGACAGAGATGATTCCTTCTCGGTTGGCATTTAATAAACCAACCCTTGTGCCACTACCATCAGTGCCATACAAAATTAAACTTTTCAAGGGGGTAAAATCAAGGGCTAGCTGGTATAATGCAGTAATGCTGATGGCTACAATCCAGGATTTATTTAGGGGAAAAATAATCAAAAGCAGTGATGTTATCAATTTCACAGCTATTAAGGTAAAGAAAAAGTTCCAGTGAACACCATACTCAGTTAAATGTTCCTGATAGTCTATGGATTTTATAGCAACTAATCGCCCCATTCCTAGGAAAACTAATGGCCAAAGAGAGTACAGTGACTTTGTAAGATAACAAAGTCTGGAGCCTTTTGTATATTTTCTCCTAACCTCTGGAGAAACCATTGCAGACCCAAAAATAAAGCCCCCTACTCCATAATCCATTGCTCCTGTCCCGTAGAGCTCGGTTTTGGCATATCTTCTGGGAAACAGTGGGAAGTCCACAGCCAAAATGGCAACAGCAGTAAAGGCACTGTTAACAACACGGAAACAGGAGATGGCTGGGATGTGTTCTGATTCTAGACTAACTTTCAAGAATTTTTCACAGATTTTCTGGAAAGGCATTCTGGCATAGCAATTTCTTCTGCAGTATATTTCATAGAGCAGCCCTGCCCCAAGGATAATTGCGACAAGATACTCGAGAAGGACAAATGAAGAGAAAATGGTCAACGTGGTGACCAGGGGAACTATCAGGAACGCAAAGTCAACCAAGAATCGAGTCCTCGAGTTATGTGAAGAAGAACATAAGTGCTGTGAGAGAATGATCAGGAGCCCTCTACACAGGACGCAGAGTGCAGGCAGGCACAAGCCCTCGGTGATCTCCAGTACGCTCGTTCCATTCTGGTTACTGACAAAAGCTTCCTTCATCTGCTTTTGAGACATTTTTTCTTCTTCCTATGAAAAGAGAAAAGGGATGCATTTGTGAAAAGCAACCTTTCTGTGGGATTGGCATATAGGTGCACCTGACTGGATTTTACTTATTCCTGAATTTCAGAGCAGAATCTAGGACTTGAGATTCCCCTTCCAAGGATTGTTGGAAGAAGCCTAATATATGAAGATAAGGATGTCCTGCTAATAGAATAAAATTACTGGTTAAAAAGCTTTAGCTGCGACTTCCCTGGTGGTCCAGTGGTTGGGAGTCCACCTTAAGAGTGCAGGGGACATGGGTTCAATCCCAGGTCCCAGAAGATTCCACATGCCACAGGGCAACTAGGCCTGGGCCACAGGCACTGAGACTGGACACGTCCTGAAGCCTGTACACAACAAAAAGAAGCCACTGCAGTGAGAAGCCTGCGCACCCACAAGTAGAGAGCAGTCCCTACTCTCTGCAAAGAGAGAAAGCCCTCCCACAGCAAGGAAGACCCAGAATTGCTAAAAAAATAAACACAGTACATTGTCATGAAAATAATGTAATGAAAGTTAAACACACCTAACGATTTCGAGTCCACTATGAGGGGGAACAGAAGGCGATGGCACCCACTCCAGTACTCTTGCCCAGAGGAGCCTGGTAGGCTGCAGTCCATGGGGTCACTAGGAGTCGGACACGACTGAGCGACTTCACTTTCACTTTGCACTTTCATGCATTGGAGAAGGAAATGGCAACCCACTTCAGTGTTCTTGCCTGGAAAATCCCAAGGACAGAGGAGCCTAGTGGGCTGCCGTCTATGGGGTCGCACAGAGTCGAACACGACTGAAGCGACTTAGCAGCAGCAGGATGAGGGGGGAGGAGAAGGGTCGCGGAAAGAGAAGGTGCTGAAGTACCCTTTGGATTTGGGGGCCTCAGTTTCTGTCCCGAGCCTCTCTGAACCTCCTGCCTCCAGCACAAAATGCGAACCCTCCAGGGATCTCCCGAGCTCCCCAGGCTGCTTGCTCCTCACCTCCTTTACAAGGTGTAGGTAGAGTGGAACGGACGCTAATCACGGAGGAGGAGTAGGGACCGTAAAGTATATACTAGTGTTAATTGTTTTAAGGTTACAAAACGCCTCTACACCCCACGTCCATGTCTGAAAAGCGGCACACAGGAAGCACACATCTGTCAGTCAAACAAGACCCACCCCGAGAATGCACGTTTGAGGGATGGCCTATCGGGACCCAATCACCCGAGGAGAAACCGATCCGAACCGGCTGGCCTTTTTAAAAGAGCTCTTTTCCTGACAGACATGCGCGCCGGTCCTCGTACCTCACGTGCTCCTGGGGTTTCGGCGCCTCGCGGCACAGCGCCGCGTCACTGGGCTGCAGAGCGGGGACCCCGCCGCCGCGGGGAGAGCGGAAGCCCGCCACTTCCGCCTCGCGAGCGGCGCTTCCGGCCGCGATGGGGCGGGGCGTCCCGCGCTCCCAGGCCCCGCCCACCTCGCGGTCCCGCCCCGAAGGGTGCCCGTTTCCCATGCCCCGCCTGTTCCCCGCGCGCCTCCCTCCGGCTCTCCGGCTCAGCCAGTCCAGGTCCTGACTCCGCGACCTTGGCCGCTAGCAAGACGGTCTGTCAGAGGCGCCCGGGCGGAAACGTGTCCCGCACCTCACCACTGGCCATCAGACCCCGCGGCGAGCGTCAGGGTGCCCGGTCTCCCGGTTGGGAGACCCACAGTCCCGCGAGGGCCCCGTCCCTCCCCGCTCCCTCGCACCTCACCGCGGGCTCTACAGTACACAGTCCCGGAGCAAGCCCTCGGCTCCAGATCCCGGCGTCCCGGGCGGGCCACGTGCGCCCGGCTCTCGTGCGCCCCGCCCCCGGGGAGGAGCCGGCCGGCTCCCGGCCACTCGGCCGGAGGCCTGGCGCCCGCAGCCTTCCCGGCGCCTCCCCGGCCGGCCCCCGCCCCGCGCCCGCCCTCCGCCGCGCTGGCCCTTCCCGCCGCCTCACCCGGCCCGCCCGTCTGTCTTTCCAGTCCGGCCGGGGGGGCTGCACGCTCGGCGGCTAGGGCAGTGCGACCGGTGAGTGCCACCCCGCAGCCGGGCCCGAAGGAACCGGGGAGGCCAGCGGGCCCCCGCGGCGCTGGAGAAGGGGGCGCCCCTCTTTTCCCCTTTCCAGAGCGCGGGCTTCACTTCTTTGCCCTTTCGTTTTTGACCCTCTGGTATCCCAGGAGGAGGAAGCCCGGCTCTCTGCCTTTTGCTCCAGGACGAGGACCCTCCGGGGTCACGCCTCACCGTGCCGGCAGGGGCCGCCTAGGGTACAGGCAGGCTCCACTCCCGCTGCGCGCCTCTCCCCGCCTGGAGACCCGGGAGAGGGGGCCCGGGAGGCTTGCAGGCAGCTGCGCCCTTGGCTGGGGGGTCACGTCCACCTTCTCCAGAAGGACGGACTGTCCCCGTGCCCAGTGTTTCCGGAGCGGCATCCCAGCCCTGGGCCCGGCGGCAGCTCGCCGGGACCGGGAGTGCCCGGTTCCCGCCGGGAAGCTGCGGGCGGGGCCTGCCGGGCTCCCGGGACCCCTACCCTGCCAGTCTCGTCTGCCGGAGGCTGGGGGGCGGGGGGAGGGAGGAGTTGATAATCAGGTTGCCACTTGCCTTGCCCTGCCTAGGGGCTTTCATCTGTTTATTCCTGTCTCCCTCCTGCCTACAGTGGTCACGCCCTTTTCAGAAATTCTCGGCTGGTAATCGCGAAGCCGACAGGGAGCAAGAGCTGGGGGAACCTGGAGAAAACCGCTTCCATCTGACTTGATTCTGGCAGAAAGTGGGCTCCGTATCGTAGTAACCAGCATTTGCCAAGCGCTCTCAAAGGTACTATCTCGTTGATCCTTAACTCGGCCTTGTGAGATCTGGGTATTAGTAGTCCTTTTTGCAAAGGAAGAAACGGAATAAGGCTACAGAGGTCCTGTGAACTGCATTTTTGAGGGGTTGTGGGCTCTGGATTCTAACTACACAACCTGCTGTATTCCCCTCTGATCCCCTCTCTTAAGATGAGCTTTCCATTGAGGGAACTTTGTTGGCCTTGAGTCTCCGGAACCCTCTGCACAGCTGTCGCCTGGATGGGGTACAGTCAGTGTCCAGAGTGAATGTGTCCATCAGTCTTGATGCCCTCCTCTGCCTACATTATCCTTTTTCCTGTTTCCTTGGAGGTCCCCCATTCCTGAGTTCTTTCAAAGGCTCAATGTGTTCAGAGCCTCAAGAAAGTTTCCTCCAAGGTCAGTCCATTACCAGGACCCCTCATTCTCATCCCTCATTGCTGGGGATGTGTGGGGCCTGAAAATTCTAAGAGTCATTCACAGTTTTTCAGAGATTGGCCCAAACCCAGCCTTACAACACCCCCCTCTCAGATGGATTCTCCTCCAAAAGCTTGGCCTTCTTAAAGCTGACACTGAACTGTTCCACCTGATCAGTGCTTCCAAATGGGTCATCCATCTTTCTTACTAACAATGTTTCTCCTCTAAATGAATATTCAGATTTGGACTTTGTAGAGTGTTTTCACCTGATTGACCTTCACAGCCGCTCCCTGCAAAGTAGCTTTTATTATCTCCATTTTCCAGATGAGGAGGGAAGGTGAGGTGGCTGATCAGGTGAAAGACTAAGCTATGGTGTCTGTCCCACACAACCACTTTCCTGGGATATCAAGAATTGACTCCAGTCTTCCTGCCCCACTGAATACTGGCTGTACTAAGATGGAATATTTCTGTGTGCCTGAGAGGCTTCTCTGCCTTCCAGTGTCCTCAGCTTCCATGGCACACTGACCCAGAAAATTTGCAGCCCCACCCCAAGCCCTGTAGTGAACCTGGCCCTGAAGGAACCCCAGGAGGCTCTTGTAAAAGTTACCTTCGTTCCCTAATTGGCAGGGGGCAGGACAAAGTCTTCCTCTCTGCCCAGGCTCGCCCTGGGTCTCATTTTGGTTCCCGGTGCTCGGTGGGAGGAGCAGGACTGAGTCACCTTGGAGAAACCCTCATCACCTGTATGCGGCCCTTATCTTCTCTCTTCTACCACAGGCTCTGGGGTGGCTCATCTCAGAGATTCCTTGGGAGCTGAGCCCTTCGCAGGATCCATGCCCCAGCCTGTGCCCCCATGACCAGGTGGATAGCATTCCACGTACCCGTGACCCAGAATCCTGGCTGACCACACTGAAACAGGATGCTCCAGCAGGTAAAGTCCTCACCCTAAGATAACCCAGACCCTCAAGTATCTAAGGCAGCTCCACCTCTTTCGTTTACCCGAATGATGCTTCCACTGCCCTGACCTGGAAGGGAGGGAAAGACCCCTTTTCTGTCTTTAGAGAGGCACCTCGGTGCCCTTTGTCTGTGGCTGAGAAGCTCTTCCCGACACCTAATTTGAATACCTCCTGTTGTGGTTTTTAGCTCTTTTCCCTAGGATGGGTAAGACAAGCTGGGTGAGGGAATCCTTGGGGTGTTTTGGTGACCTTACAAGCCTGAACCTGTGAGGGAGTCCTGAGAGATGCTCCTCACAGCCTGAATTGTAAAGACAAGTTGGAAGCCTGGGGCTTCTAAGAGGAGGTGTTCTTTAAAGCTGAGCCTTAAAGAAGTAAGAGTTGGGACTTCCTCGGCAGTCCAGTGGTTAAGACTTGCACTCCCATCGCAAAGGGCACTGGTTCAACCCCTGGTTGGGGAACTCAGATCCTGCATGCCACATGGCCCAGCCAGAAAAAAGAAAGAGTAGGAATTAGTCAAATGGAGAAGGAAAGTAAGCAGTCCAGGCAGAGTCAGCCTGTGCAGAAATGTGGGAGAAGATGACCTATGTGGAAATAGACAAGAATTCTGATGAATGGATCACAGGGAACGGGGGGGGCTGCTAATGGGATGTGAAACCCGCCCTTTACTGTGGGCCTCTGCTGCTAAAGGCTCCTATGGCCCTGGGCCTGCAGGATTCCAAATCACCCTTCCCTGTGGAGCCCCACCTCCTACCTATATCATCCTTCACTTGCAGCTCTTGGTCCAGAGAGAATGCCAGATATTAGCTGAATTTTTTAATTTACTGAGTGTTGCCATTGGACCATGAAGAAGGAAATGGCAACCCACTCCAGTATTCTTGCCTGGAGAATCCCATGGACAGAGGAGCCTAGTGGGTTACAGTCCATGGGGTCGCACAGAGTCGGACACGACTGAAGCAACTTAGCAGCAGCCGCAGCAGCCATTGGGCCAAGGCAGATGTTTAAGTTGATTCCTGGACTAGTGGAGTCCCAGGCGAGTAAGGCAGGATAACTGAATGTGAAGTCAGCCAGCCTCAAGGGAACCCTGGTAGACTCTGCTGCTTGACCTCTTAATCCTTTGGCTCGTGAAATAGGCTTGAAGGCCAGAGAGAAGCAGGCAGGACAGCTGCCTACTCCAGGCTTTTTTTTTTTTTTTTTTTGCAGAGGGAACTTTTTTATTGTCCATTTTTAACTTCTTTCTCATTTAAAAAACAGTAATGTTTATCAGGGCTTCCCGTGTTGGCTCAGCAGTAAAGAATCCACCTGTAATGCAGGAGATGACAGTTCGATCCCTGGGTTGGGAAGATCCCCTGGAGAAGGAAATGGCAACCCACTCATTCTTGCCTGGGAAATTCTATGAACAGAGGAGTCAATCAGGCTGCAGTCTGTGGGGCCACAAAAGAATCAGACATGACTTAGCAACTAACAAACAACCACGTTTATCATAACTATACTAGCAGCTCCTCTGTGCTGCACTCTTGCTGTATAGTGAGCACTATACTAAGCATTTTACACATATAATTTTGTTGAGTACTTGAGAAGGATACAGTATTACATATCCAATGCCAGTATATTGCATATAGGGCTCAGAGCAGTTAAGTGACTTATTCAAGGTCACGTTCATTACAATGATGTGGGAAATACAGATAAGCAAAAAGAACATAACAATTACCCATAATTGTACTGCCCATAGATAACTGACATTTTAAAGAATATCCTAGATTTTTCTCCCTAAAAATTTTTAAAACATTTAAAGATATCATTCTCTTTGTAACCTGCTTTATTCAGTTGTAAGGAGGTAGGTTAAAGCGTCTGCCTGCAATGCGGGAGACCCGGGTTCGATCCCTGGGTTGGGAAGATCCCCTGGAGAAGGAAATGGTAACCCACTCTAGTATTCTTGCCTGGAGAACCCCATGGACAGAGAAGCCTGGTAGGCTACAGTCCATGGGGTCGCAAAGAGTCAGACATGACTTAGCGACTTCACTTTCACTTCACTATAATTTAAGGTACTATTTGGATGCTTGGGGTTTTTTTGTTTGTTTGTTTTGCAATTGTAAATGTTTCTATATAAACAGAACATTCTTATGGCCTTTACATAGTATCATGTTCTAGAAGAAGAATTGCAGGGCAGTTTTAAGGCCCTTGGTATGAAAAGTGAAAGAAAGTGAAGTTGCTCAGTCGTGTCCGACTCTTTGCAACCCCATGGACTGTAGCCTATCAGGTTCCTCCATCCATGGGGTTTTTCAGGCAAGAATACTGGATTGGGTTGCCATTTCCTTCTCCAGGAGATCTTCCCTACCCAGAGATTGAACCTGGGTCTCCCACACTATAGGCAGACACTTTATCATCTGAGCCACCAGTATCTTTTTGCCTAATTAGAAGAGCTACTTTTTAACAGAATAATAATAGCAAACTTTTGGTGGCAGAAACCAGATGTTTTTTCTAAATACTTTATGTGCTTGTTAGCATCTACGAGATCTACCACTATTCCCATTTTACAGATGAGGAACATTGAGGTGCAAAGAGACTAAGAAACTTACATAAGATTTTGTAACTAGGATGTGGTAGAATCAAGATTCAAACCCAGACAATCTAGCTTTCAAGTCCAACTCAAGAACCATGATACTCAGCTGCCTGTCTGGTTGGATCAGATCTGTTCATAAATTATGGCTGGGTGTGAGTGATTTCCTTTTTCCACTAGGGTAGAGGGATTTCCATGGACACAGTCACGCTCTGACCTCAGCAGTTAATCCTGGAGATAAGAGTCTGCCTTGTGCATGCTTTGTGGTGGGCCTAAGTTCAGAGAACAGGTAGCTTCTTTGGAAGGAAACTTATCACTGGGCCTCTCAAATGACACTTGCCACTTTTGTTGGAGATTTTTGAACTCTAAGGTTCACTGGTCTCATTAGAAACTCGCACATAGGAACTCCCGTGGTGGTCCAGTGGTTAAGAATCCACCTGCAGGGGACACGGGTTTGATCCCTGGTCCAAAAAGATCCCATATTGCCACGGGCGACTAAGCTCTTGAGCTGCAACTGCTGAAGACCGCTTACCCCAGAGCCCATGCTCGGCAACAAGAGAAGCTGCTGAAAGAAGCCTGTGAACCCCAACCAGAGAGTAGCCCCGGCTCGCTGCAACTAGAGAAAGCCCCCGCACAGCAGTGAAGACCCAGCACAGCCAAATAAATGAATAAAAATGTCCAAAAAAGAAACCCATGCATGTTATATCACAGACCCCTTCCTCCAAAAGCAGATTTCAGCCAGGTTACTGCCTGCTCCGCACACCTTCCCTGCAGCCCCCCGCGAGAAGAGAGGAGAAGTGGGATCACAGGAGGAAAGTGGGGAGAAGTTATGTAAAGCGTTGGTATCAGGGATGGGCAAGGGAGAGGCAGAAACGGCCTCTTCCCGCTGGTGCTTGTTCTTGACCTCATCTGCTCTCAAGTAGACCAGGGCAGCAGGAGCTAATTAATTAGGCTAAATTCAGTCTCCAGAGGCAGGTGATGAAGGCATGGTACTGCCTCACAGCTGATTTTTCACCTCAAGCTGATATCGTCTCTTTCAAAAAAGGCCCAAACCCTGGTTCTTTCCCTTCGCAGTACCCCCCACCTCGGGCCTCACCCCCACCAGCCCAGTAAGGCCGGGCACTGACTCACCTGAAAGCTGGAGTGCATGGCAGAGGAGAAGGGATCGCATGTATTGATTTCCTGAGTACATGCTTCCCTGATGGCTCAGCGGGTGAAGAATGCGCCTGCAGTGCTGGAGACACAAGGAATGAGAGTTTGATCCGTGGGTCAGAAAGATCCCCTGGAGGAGGGCATGGCACCCCACTCCAGTACTCTTGCCTGGAGAACCCCATGGACAGAGGAGCCTGGTGGGCTACATTCCTACGGGGTCGCAAAGAGTCGGACACGACTGAAACAACTAACACTTTCACGTTGAGTACATTCTCTGTGCCAGGCACCAAGGGCTTTGCTTTTTTGCCCCCAACATTTATTTATTTGGCTGCATCAGGTCTTAGCTGCTGCATTCAGGGTGTTCATTGCCTCGTCTGGTGTCTTTCCTTGCAGCACAGAATCTCTGGTTGTGGCACGCAGGTGCAACACTTGGCCTCTGCAGGTGTGGCCCACTGCGTCCAGAGCACACAGGTTCAGTAGTTGTGGCTTGCGGGCCTAGTTGCTCCACAGCAACATGGAATCTTAGTTCCCCAACCAGGACTCAAAAAAACACATCCCCAGCGTTGCAAGGCCGATTCTTAACCACTGCTTCACCAGGGAGGTCCCCAACTAAGTGCTTTCCATATCTCTTTCTTGTTTTTCTTCCAAACAACCTTGTGAGTTGATTCTGTTTTCCTTTATTTACAAACAAAGAAGCCACCACTTAACCTCAGAGAGGTTAAGAAGCCTATGCAGGCTCACAGGTCTAGTAAATGGCAGAGGTACAATTTGAACAACCAGACTGATCCCAGAGGCTGGTTTTCTATCTCCAGTACAAGCCCTCACCCTGACGGAGCTCCTGGCCGGTCTGAGTCCCGGCGCTTCGGGTCCTGTTTTTCGCTCCCAGGTTAATGGCCAGGGTTCAGGCTCTGCTGCCCACGGCGGGGAGTCCCTCAGGGAAGACCTGCAGGAGTTCCTGGGTGGGGAGGCCCCGTTGCAGCAGCTCGATGACCTCACCAAGGTGAATCCTGTGACACTGGAGACAGGTATGCCTCCCCCACCCACCCCACCCCACCCCAGAGGGGTGCACTTTCTCCCAGAGGGTATTCAGCTCCGCTGCCTCCAGCCAGACAGGACCTGGACAGCCAGGTGGGCTGCTCCAGACCCCCGCCTGGCGGCTGCCCCCAGGCTTCCCAACACAGGCTTTGCTCCAGATGTGGGGTTCATCTTAATTAGATCTTCCTCATACCTGCTCATCAGGGAGAGGCTGGGATCTCATGGCTCTTGGCTAATTGCAGAGGGAACTCTAGTAGGTGAGGTGTTGGTCTGTACATGTGGCTGTGTCTCCATCTGAGCCAGAGTTTGCTAACAGCACCCCTGCCTCAGTCCTGAGGTGTCTGCAGGCCCGGTACATGGCTGACACATTCTACACCAACGCTGGCTGCACCCTGGTGGCTATGAACCCCTTCAAGCCTGTCCCTCAGCTCTACTCACCCGAGCTGATGCAAGAGTACCACGCTGCTTCTCAGCCCCAGGTGAGATGCCCCGCTTCCCAGGGAATCAGGGCTCCCCCTCCTCCCCGTGGGCATCTGGCAGCTTCGCTGTCCTTATCTGTGTCTTCATCAGCTGTGCTGTCTTTCAGAGTCTACTGGGGCGGTGACCTGCCCACCAGAAGCTCACAGAAGTTTGGACACAGGCCAGGAGGTGCAAAATGAGAGATAAAGCAGTATTTGCCTAACTGATTTTGGAACCTAAAATAGAGACATTCTTGTTTGTGAATTTATTAGTCAGAAAGAATTTCCCAAGGCACATTTGTGTATTTAAAAACCACTTTTTGGGGAAAAGAAAAAATTACGTGCGGTAAGGATTGCCTTAGAAAATTCAGCACATGTTCGTCTCCACTGATTGAGATGAGGGGTCACATCTTACACAAGTGGGGATGAAGCTGGTGCAGGCAGGGAACAGCCCAGCTGATGTTAGCGTGCAGGGAGAAGCCAGAGCAGACTCGAGGGCGGGAGCAGGGTGCTGTGGAGAGAAGCACAGATGGGGGCGGGAAGGTGAGCTACTCCAGGGCTGTTGCCAGAGGGCCTGCACCACAGCTGAGAGTCCACAGAGCTGCTTCATCAGGGTGGGAGTGGGGCTGTGAGCGGAGCCCGCCGTGGGGATGAAGCTGGGGGACTTGGGTTAAGGAAGGTGAGATGAGCGGCTGAAGGGCTGGAGGCTTTGCAACTGTCCAGGTGAGAAGTAGGTGGGGTGGGGGCCTAGAGAGAGAGAGAGAGATGGTTCTGACAGCCTCCAGAACGATGCCCTCTCCCTTCAGGAAGCTGTAGGCAAGCGGTCATTGCTGGCAGAGCCGCACTGGGTCTGCATGGACTAACCTGGCTCATCCAGGGTTTGTATCCGGATGGGAAGCCAGGAGGTCTGGCCTGAGAGCCCATCTTACCGACTGCCTCCTCAAAGGCAAAGCCGTGTGATGGTCCCCTCTGTTCCCTCAGTGCCCGGCTTGATGCCCAGCATGCAGAACAATTAATCCTTGTTGATGGAAAGGAGAACAGTAACATTGGAATCCAAATCACACAGATGCCTTTATTTGCTGAGTGGCCTAGAGAAGGTTATTTAACCCATATGAACCTCAGATTTCTCATCTATAAAATGGGGTTAGTTCTTAGGCAATAACTGGTAAGAGAGTTCTTGCAAATTGCAATAACATAAGAAAAGTAGCAGAATAAAACTATTGACATAAGATAAGATGGGAGGATAACGTGTTAATGTCACAGACTGGTCAAGGCCAGCACTGCTTCCAAACAGAAGATGAACGGGTCGCACCCACAGCTGGGCCTCACATTGTTATACCAAGAAGCTTTTCTAGAGGAAGCCTCCGCCGCTGCTGTGGACAGGCTCCCCATTGCAGCCATCGCTGGATCAACCACTCCTCGCAGACAGGGGTTTGCTCCCATGACCTTTTACTCCTTGATGTTTCAGACACTGAAGCCCCACATCTTCACTGTGGGTGAACAGACCTACAGGAATGTCAAGAGCCTGATGGAGCCGGTCAACCAGTCTATTGTTGTCAGTGGAGAGAGTGGTGCTGGAAAGGTAGGCGGGCCTCCTTCCCACCATGTCAGCTTCATGACTGGCTGGACGGTCAGACAGGCTGGGCTGGGGCTCCGGGGAGTGTCACTCTTGGAGTTGGCGTGCAGCACTGGGTGGGACCTGGGCAGGAGTCAGGGGTTCTAGGCCAGCTCTTCTGCCAGCTCTGCCCTGACCTGAGGGGAGAGTCTTTCCTCTCTGAGCCTTCATGTCCTCATCGGAGGACTCTCCCAACTCTGACAGCCATTGGAAACTAAAGTCAGCAGTTGGGGGTTCCAGCATAGCGTTGAAGAGCACATCAGAACAGTATTTAGCTCTTGCAGACCTCAGTTCTTCCACGTGTAAAATGGCAAGGAGGGAAGTACTGGCACGTAGCTCACGGGGGCCTTCTGTGCACGTAAGGTGCTTGATGGCGTGCTTGGCACTCGGCAGCACTCCTCCAGAGTTGGGGTTCCAGTAAGGAAGCAGCCCGCCTGCATCTCTGATGGCAGGGGCGGTGCGTGGGGCCAGCTGAGGGGAAAGACAGAGTCTCCTGTGCGGCCATGCAGTCCCCAGGTGGCATAGTCAGTCCAGGTGACGCGGACCATTGTGCACGGATGGGTGAGGAGTCGCGCAGCTGTCAGAGGCCTGCTGGCCAGGGCCTCGCCCCCTTCTTGTCAAGCCTCACCAGCCACCCCACCCTTTCCTCCACGTTACCTTCTCAAGGGATTCTTTGGACCGTAAACCCACTCTGTCTGCAGTCACCCATGAAAGCATTGCCAAGCACCGAGGCAGGTTCTAGGCCCTGGGCTAGCCAGTGAGGAGTAGCAAGGGGAGAAACAGAGATAGCCCAGTTGGTAAAGAATCCACCTGCAATGCAGGAGACCCTGGTTCAATTCCTGGGTCGGGAAGATCCACTGGAGAAGGGATAGGCTACCCACTCCAGTATTCTTGGGCTTCCCTTGTGGCTCAGCTGATGAAGAATCCTCCTGCAATGCAGGAGACCTGGGTTCAATGCCTGGGTTGGGAAGATCCCCTGGAGAAGGGAAAGGCTACCCTCTCCAGTATTCTGGCCTGGAGAATTCCATGGACTGTATAGTCTATGGCGTCACAAGGAGTCAGATGCAATTTAGCAACTTTCACAACAGCGCTTGGCCCAGTGGCAAAGACAGACAAGAAAGCAGATGAAGACTGCACGCTCTAGGGATGAGGCTAGGACTTGAGTACAGAGGTGAACTTCGAGAGCTGTGCCGAGGCTGCTGGTGGGGTGGTGATGCTTGGCTCCTGGATGAAGCCCATTGTCCTCCAGAATTGCTCTGGGGAGCTGAGGCTGGACCTGGCCCTAGACCCAAACTAGCAATATAGTTACATACTTCAAAAATCAAGCAATACTACAGGGCTTACAAAGAAAAACAGCAGCCCTGCCTTGTGTCTCTCAACCCTGTTCCCTGTCTCAGGGGCAACTACCTTTCCATCTTAGCAGTTTGGGTATGGCCATCCATGTTTCTAAACAACGTGCTTATGTAATTAGTTACTGATTTTTCCCTTTTGAACCTTCTCTGTTCACTTCCTACTTTGACGGTGTAGCCCTGTTACCCTGCCCCCAAATGCATATCTTATGATTTCTAAGGAGGTTAATATCTATAGTGCTCATTTACAGCTATGTACGTATTGTTCACAGCCAAGCACTATAATATTCTATGATTATATTTCCTTTCTTGTATGATTTTTACTTTCTTCTTGATAACTCCTGCTTATTTTCACTTGTATAGTTTTTATATACCTGTTCTTTATTATCAAACTTGTCACCAGAACTGGGAAATGCCTGCCCAGCTGACAGGTACATCAGGTGCTTTTTTTCCCCTGGTGATGCCCTAGCTAGCGCTCTCACGTCTCCTCCATCTGGACTGGTGGCTGCCAAGGGCTACTGGGGAGCTATTACCCGGGAGCTGTCTGCCTCGCTCTGGGGATCCAGAGTGCCATCCGTCCTATGGTAAGTCCCCTCTTGTTGGAGTCCAGTGGCTTCCTCCTCTTGCTTTACTGCCTTGTTTTACTGGACCATTTTCTTTAGTAGCTTCTCGACAAAGGTTACACGAAGGACATATTTTGAGTTGTTGCACATCTGCAGATGTTTATTGTGCCTTAATTCGACATGTTGGCTGGATATTCTGATCTCAAGTTGGAAATCATTTTCTTTCTGAATTTAGAAGTGATTTCTTTATGTATTCTTCAAGTGTTGATGTGAAAAGTCCCAGTCCATAAGTGGCAGTTTGTATTTTCTTTCCAAAAGTTTTTAGGGTCATCTTTTCTATCTATAGGTGTTGAAATTCACAGTGATGTGTCTTTTCTCTCTTACTATGCTGGATACTTTGCGTAGGTCTTTTTAACCTTGAGACTCATGTCCTTTAGTTTGGGAAAATGCTATATCTAATAATTTAATGATTTACACCCCTTGTTTTATACTTCTGGAATTCCTATTAGTAGGGAGTTTGATAAATTGTCTAACGTCCTATTTTTCTTACATATTCTTCTATCTCTTAATATTTTATCCTGTCTTCTGGGAGATATTCTGTAATTTATCCTTCAGTTCTTCGTAATTTTGAATTTTTATTAAGTAGTTTACTTCTAAGAGTTCTTTCCTGTTCTCTGAGTGTAATTCTGCCCCCAGCATCTTGGTCTTACTTCCTCTCTCCTCTTTGAGGACCTTTCATGATTTTTACTTGGCTCCTGCCCTTTTCATTTCTGTTTCCTCCTAGTCCTTTTCCTCTTTTGTTGTGATACTTGCCAGTCATGTAAAAGAAGTTTACCAAGTAGTTGATGATCTTTGAATTTCTGTTCATACTGAAGAGTAAAGCCTTAAGCAACTGATTAGACTCTCTTATGTTTATGGGCAGGATACCATAAACATAAGAGATTATGAAAGAGTCTAGAAAGCTACTTCATTCACCAGGGGTAGCTTTCTAAACCTGTAGGACCCTGAATGCCCATAACTCTTCTCATGAGCTTGTTAGTATCTCCAGAAAAGATTTCATCCAATCTCTTTCCTGAGAGATGGAAACGGCAGTTAAATGGAAATGATAAAAATTAAAAACATGAACAACTCCTTTATGCTTATCAGCAGCTTAGACATGCAGAAGAATACATCAGTGAACTTGAGAGTGGGTCAATAAAAGTCAAAAAACAAAGAGGAAATTGAGAAACAAAGAGAAAAAGTGCGTTCAGGAGCTTTGGTGCAATATCAAATGGTTTACCACACTTGTAATTGGTGTCCCAGGTGAAGAGAGAATGTGGGTCGGAAGTATTCATAATATCCTAAGAAAATTACCAAAAGGTGGCAACCACAGATCCTTGTTCTTAAATGCAATTGAAAGGAGAAATAAAGTCAAAATTAATAGTTTGATATTTGTACATTCAAGTACATGTGGAATTGATAGGGACTCTCTTCTGAGCCATAAAATGAATCTCAATTTGAAAAGATTAAAATATAAACTGTGTTGTAAATATCCTTTGGGTCAAAGAAGTAATCACAATGCATGTTAGAAAACACTTTGAACTGAATGAAAAGGAAAGCACAACATATCAAAATCTGTGCTTTAAAAAAAGAAAAAGCAGTGCCTGGAGGGAGATTTGTTGTAGCTTGTGTTAGAGAGCACGAGAGGCCTGTGCACCACAACTGGAGAGAAGCCCCACTTGCCACACCTAGAGAGAAGCCCACACGGCCACCAGGATCCAGCACAGCCAGGAATGAAGGAGTTGTCGCTGCTGAATCGCTGAGTCGTGTCCAGCTCTCTGCAACCCCACGGACCGCAGCATACCAGGTGTCCCTGTCCTTTGCTATCTTCTGGGGCTTGCTCAAACTCATGTCCATCGAGTCAGTGGTGCCATCCAACCATCTCATCCTCTGTTGTCCCCTTCTCCTCCTGCCCTCAATCTTTCCCAGCGTCAGGGTCTTTTCGAATGAGTCTGCTCTTCGCATCAGGTGGCCAAAGTATTGGAGTTTCACTTAAGCATCAGTCCTTCCAATGAATCTTCAGGGTTGATTTCCTTTAGGATTGACTGGTTTGATCTCCTTGCAGTCCAAGGGACTCTCAAGGGTCTTCTCCAGCACCACAGTTTGAAAGCATCAGTTCTTTGGCTTTCAGCCTTCTTTATGGTCCAACACTCATATCTGTACATGACTCCTGGAAAAACCATAGCTTTGACTATACAGACCTTTGTCAGCAAAGCGGTGTCCGTAGTTCTTAAATAAATAAATATTTGTTTAACAAAACACTTAAGTAGAAACAGAAAAAAATAATAAAGTAAGTAAAATCAATGGCTGTCTTTTTTAAAGATCAGTAAAATCAATAACCCTCTACTCAGACTTTTTTATCGGCCATGAGGCACAGCTTGTAGGATCTTAGTTCCTCGACCAGGGATCGAACCTGAACCCTCTGCAGTATAAGCAGAGTCCTAACAACTCAACCGCCGGGGAGGTCCCCCTCTAACCAGACTTAAAGAGAGAAAAGGACAAATTACAAATGTCAGAAATGAAAGAATAGGCATAACTAAAGATCCCACAGATGAGATTTCTCATTAACTTTATTTCAATAAATTCTCCAATTTAATGAAAGAGTATTTTGAAATATGCAAACAGCTGCAGCTCACACAAGAAGAAATATATAACCTCAATATCTAAATTTCTGAGGCAAATTTAAATCATAGAACGCCCCAGACTCAGGCAGCTTCACTTTGTGGATTCTTCCAAGTGTTTAAGAGCCTGATGCTGGGAAAGATTGAGGGCGGGAGGAGAAGGGGACGACAGGATGAGATGGTTGGACGGCACCACCAACTTGATGGACATGAGTTTGAGCAAGCCCCAGAAGATACCAAAGGACAGGGAGGCCTGGCGTGATGCAGTGAGTCATGAAGAGTTGGACACGGCTGAGCCACTGAAGGGCAGCTACAACCAAGTATTTCAGAAATTAATGTTACCAGTTCCATACAGATTCTTCTAGAAAACAGTAGAGAGGGAACACCTCCCACCTCAGAGCTAGATCTAAAAAAATATTTACCAAAAGAGCAACCAAAAAAAAAAAACAACCCCAAAACAAAGCTACAATTAAAAACTTAGGTCTAGAGCAGTGACGAGATCCAGAGTCAGTATATAGAAATCTCTTGTGGTTCTCTGTCCTTGTGACGAACAAATGGAAATTAAAATGTAAATAGACCTCAGCTGATTATAAAAACAGTGGGAATTTTATAATTCGATTGCCTGAGTATAAATCAGAGGCCTATCATTTACTGAATGAGTCATCTTCAATAAAATTTAGGTTTTTCTGATGCCCGAGTTTCATCATTTAGAAAGCACCTGCATCTGTAGGGCTGGTGAAAACATGTGTGGCTCAGTAGCCTGCTCAGGTCGGTGTGGGTGGTCCTCCTCTACCCCAGCCCGTCATTTCTCTTTTTTCTCTTTGGCCACGCCGAGTCTCCATTGCAGCTTGCAGGCGTTCTCTAGTTGTGTCCCACGGGCTTCTCTTGTTACAGAGCGCAGGCTCTAGAGCACGCAGGCTCAGTAGTTGCCACTTACCAGCTTCTCTAGTTGCGGCTCTTGGGCTTAGTTGCCCCACGGCACGTGGGATCTCAGTTCCTCAACCAGGAATCGAACCCTTATCCCCTGCCTTGGAAGGCAGATTCTTAACCCCTGGACCACTGGAGAAGTTCCTCACTGCCGCCCCCCAATTCTTAAATGCATCCTCAGGAGCTAGGAGAAGCAGAAGTCAGTTTCCCCATCACACAGGTGAGGGACACAGTTGAATTCAGCTTTCAGCCCTTTGATCAGCACCATGGATGGCAGACAAGAGGGCGGTCATTGGCCCCCAGTCCCCCTGGCAGGCTCACACGTGGACGGAACATGGGCACAGCTCCCACAGGGCCGTTTCTGCCGCAGACATGGACATCCCGCTGCCTGATGAAGTTCTACGCCGTGGTGGCCGCCTCACCCACGTCCTGGGAAAGCCACAAGGTTGCCGAGAGGATTGAACAGCGCATCTTGAACTCCAACCCCGTCATGGAAGCTTTTGGTAAGCCCGGTGTCCTCCGCACAGGTCCCCCGCTCCGTCTCCTCTGGAATTTACCACCTTCCGGGCAGGGGAGCAGTGCTTTGAGACCTTCTCTTTGTGGGGTGGAGAATGACTCATCATTCACTGCCTTGGATCCAGAACCACGCCTCCCGGGTTCCCTTAGCCTCCTTCCAGCAGTGGTAGCCTCACTCTGTTGTCCCCTCCATCTCGCCCAGGCAGAGGGAGCAGAGGTGTGGGAGAGGCTCGCCCAGTCCGTGTCCCGTCCTTCTGCACAGCTCCCTGATGGCTCAGAGAAGGGGACATGTCTGAGGATGCACGGCAGTCATGTCCATGTTGGCACTCTAGATGCCGCACCTTACTGTCCGCCTCAGTAGTAACCGCTTGTTTTTTTGAGGGGGTGGTGGGGCATGCTGGGTCTCTGCTGCTGCAAATGGGCCTTCTCTCGTGGCAAGTGGAGGCTACTCTCCAGTTGCAATGCACAGGCTTCTCATTGCAGTGACTTCTCTTCTTGAGCACGGGCTCTAGGCGAGCAGGCTTTGGTAGTTGTGGCACATGGGCTTAGGTGCCCCGAGACACATGGAATCTTCCCGGACCAGGGATCAAAAACCTGGGTCTCCTGCATTAGCAGAAGTATTTTTAACCCTTGGACCACCAGGGAAGTCCCGACATCTTGTTTTTCATCCTTTCCCTTCAAACAAAAATCCCTGACTGCCTAGATTGGCTCTTCCCACTTTGCCAGGAAGTTCTAACCCAACCGAATCACACTTGCTAAAAGCCCAAGTGCCCAGTCCCTAGCCCTGTCCCCTGTGACCCGGAAACCAGTAGAGGGGCCTGTAGGTGACTTGAGGATAGCGACGTGGCCCCCGCAGACCTGCGGCCACCTTAGCCCACGGGGCCTCTGAACAGAAGCTGTGGTCCTTAGGGAACGCGTGCACGCTGAGGAACAACAACAGCAGCCGCTTCGGGAAGTTCATCCAGCTCCAGCTGAACGGGTAATCTCTGCGGCCACCCTGGCTGCTGGGGGCCGGGTGGGCTCGGGGGCAGTGCCCAGCCTGGGCAGCCGCCGCGAACAAAACCCCACCACTCCTGGCAGGTCCGTATGTGGGATGAGTGAACCTGCATGTACACTTTGAACCTGGGGAACTCTAGCTGCCCCAGCCCGAGGGACCCAGGGACAGTGCCTGTCCTGACACGTGCCTTCTGGCTTCTGCCCTTCGCAGAGACTTCTAGTTAAAACTGTCAGCTCTCGGCCACATCTCTGAGCCTGAGGCTGGGGCTAAGTGAGGCACCGAAGCCTGGGCCCTGTCCCTGAGCTGGTTGGAGGGGACTGTCCCGGCCCATCCCCTCCCCACCCCTGTCCCCACCCCAGGACCTGCTGAGTGGTCCTCCCGAGTCCTCTTGATGCCCTTTCCTTAAGTAAAAGAGCTGGGGCGAGGCTGCAGCCTGGCACACAGTCAGTTCCCAATAAATGGCTCTGGAATGAGCGGGCCACTAATGGGCCAACCTGCTTGTGCCCAGGGCCCAGCAGATGACGGGAGCTGCCGTTCAGACCTACCTCCTGGAGAAAACGCGAGTGGCCTGCCAGGCCCCCGGCGAGAGGAACTTCCACATCTTCTACCAGGTGGGTCCCAGGCGGGGCCCGCAGCTGCCCAGGTGCAGCGTGGAGAAGGCTCTGTGCCTCTCAACCTACCCGCCCCCCCCGCCCGCCCTGCTTCCTGCCTCCTGTTCGCCCGGCTTTCAGCGCTGCCACCCCACTTACTCCCACAAACCTCGCCTCACACTCACGCCTCGCCCTGGCCCTCAGCTCCCAGGGCAGTCCCAGGCCTGGAGGTGCACTCGCCTTCTCTTCCTGTCAGAGCGTCCTTGAGGCTGGGCCTGTCTCCACACAGGAAACGCTCACCTTCAGACGGAGGGCTGTCCTGGAACGGCAGCTGCCTCCACCAACCGAACAAGGCCTTCTTTCTTCTAAACCGTGCCCCCTCCTTCAGACCGGGGGTCCCCCGAGGCATGGACAGTGTCTCCCTGCTCTCAGATCGGGACCGGGGGCTCCCCAGACGGGGTTAGGGTTTCCTCCTCATGCCGCAGGCCCCATCAGTGAGTGGGTTTTTTTTTGCACCGAGTGGAGACTCCCAGAACTGTTTGCCGCTGCGTTCGTGCCCCCGCCCGCCCGTGGCTCCCTCCAAGGGTCCTGGGGGTCTTGTGGTATGGCTGCCGCTCCCCCCACCGCCCACCCAAGCCCATGCAGGCCTGGGCATCCCCAGGACCCCCGCCTCAGCCACCCGCCTCCACCCCCACAGATCTACAAAGGAGCCCATGCGGAGGAGAGGGTCCAGTGGTGCCTCCCCGAGGGAGCCACCTTCTCCTGGCTGCCCCACCCAGAGAGGACCTTGGAAGGTAGGAGGAGCCTTGCCCGGCGCCCTGGGCTGGCCCAGCAGCACCCACACATCCCCCCAGGGCCCGCTGCCCCCACTGACCTCAGGTCCTGACACAGGGCTGTGGCTTGGATTCCTTTACAGAGGATTGTTTCGAGGTGACCAGGGAGGCCATGCTTCATTTGGGCATCGATGCCCCCACCCAGAACAACATCTTTCAGGTCAGAGGAAAAGCCACACCACTCAGGTGTGGCGGCGGTGACGGGCAGCCCCCTTTGTAGGGCCCTTCTCTCAACTCGGGAGTCTCTTTCCACCTCTCTGCGCAGCGGAGCCTGCAGACAGGGTGTCAGGGTGGACAAGGGCAGAGCACAGAGCGCCGTAGAAGAGACCAGCACGGTGATCCCGGAGGTCAGAGGGAAAGTGCCTGGATCAGTTGTTGCTCTGTTAAATCAGAGCAGAGCAAACAATGCTGCCACATGTTTGTCTAGCGTGTTAAAACTTTTAAATCATCACTCTTAGCTGACTTGTTTTTTTCAGCAGTTCCATGGGTATGGAGATTATTCCCATTCCATGGTTGAGACCTGCCCAAAGCCAGACAGCACTCAGTGGTACAAATAGTTTGTTGGAGACGTGCTGGTTCCAACTTCCCACCTCCTTCTCCTTCCTCCTGGGACTCAGTGCTGGCCCAGGCGAGCCGGGCCCAGTCACCCACAGTGGCAGCCTCCGTTTGCAGGTGGTGACCCCTGCAGAGCAGTGGGGTGAAGTGTGGCCTCCATCTCCACGTGGGGGCTGCTTAGGGGAGGTGGGTCACAGCCAGTACAGGCAGCTTGGCCAGAGGGACGGCACAGGGGACAAGCCCAGGGCAAGTGGACCACCCAGGAGTCTGGCCAGGAGTGCGAGCTTGAGGCCAGAGTGAGCCCTGGCCCATCCACAATCCCCATCAGCACGGTGGTCTCCTCCTGAGGTGCTTGTGGCCTGGAAGCCGGTAGCATGTGGAGCCACCCTTTCTGGGACCAGACAGGGATGGGGGGAGAGGCCCTGCTCTACAGGTGCCTGGTCCAAGGGTTTCCAAATTGCTGAACCTGGGGGTCCTCTTCCTTCAGCCCCTGGGGGCTCCCCCGAGTGGATCGCTGAGTGCAAAGGCAAGGGAGCACCCACTGTACAGAGACCAAGCTCACAGCTCCTTCCCTGGGCTGGGCTGGGCTATCGGAGCCCACCAGTGTCGGGAAAGGGCCAAAGGGCACCAGAGCCAAGCCCCAAGCAGCCACCCAGAAGTGGCGTGGACCACAGGAGACAGCCTGCTCCTGGAGCGGGAGACAGAGGGGCAGACTGGGTGGCGTGGCGCTCCCTCTGGCTGCCCCGGGAGGGATCGGAAGTCAGACTGCCTGGGCTCCAGCCTGGGCTCCTTCTCCTTCACCAAGTGTGGGCCTTAACCTCTGTTTGTGTTGTCTCTGTCACGGGCATCACCATAGCACATGCCTCACTGGTTACACGAGACGACGCATATCAGTTGTGCAGAGTCCTGCCTGGCCGAGTCCGGGAGTAAGTGGGCAGTAAATGAGAGCTGTTGCTATTCTGCTATCGTGATTCTGTTCGGCAGGAGAGAGACCCTTCCCGGGCTGGGCTCCAGCCCTTGAGAAGGTGCCCACTGGGTGTCCTCTCCTGCCCCCTCAGGCCCTGGCTGGATTGCTGCACCTCGGCAACACCCAGTTTGCTGACTCAGGAAACGAAGCCCAGCCCTGCCCGCTGGTTGACGATGCTCAGTGTGAGGGTAAGGACGGGGGGCCTTGGTCACACTGCCCAGGAGCGAGGCAGGCCCCGACCGGAGGAGGGCCAGCGTGTGGTGGGATCGGGTGCAAGGAGGCCAGAGGGTGCAGTTTGGGATCTGTGCCCCTGAAGCTGTCGCTGTAGGGCCCTGCCCTGGAGGGGTTCCTCCTCACCCCATCTCTGCTGAGGCAGACAGCTTCCTTACAGATAAGAAAATGAGAGCCAGGTTGGGGTGGGTGGGTTATGCAGTGCTTTATCCCACTCCTGGCCATGTGGACTGGGACACAGCAGTCCTGGGTTCAAGTCCTGCCCCTGCCCCTGCTGAGTCTCTTCCCTCCCCATTCCTAAGTTTGCTCTGCCCCACTGAGGGGGTCACAGCTCCACCGTGCTGACTTCACGGGGCCTTGTGCAGAGGGCTGTTTGGACAGAGGATGTTCGTGCCTCCCAGGCTCTGTTGGGACGTCTGCCTTGCTGCTGGGGCTCCCAGAAGATCATCTGCTAGAAACACTGCGGATTCGAACCATCCGGGCGGGCAGGGGCCGGCAGGTGTTCCGGAAGCCCTGCTCCCAGGCCGAGTGCGATACCCGCAGAGACTGTCTGGCCAAACTGGTCTATGCACAGTGAGCGTTCTGGGCCCTGCCCTCCTCCCAGATGCCCGCAGTCTGGAGTTGGACCAGACAGAAGCAGACGGGTTCCCTGCCCTGTTCCCCAGCCCCGGGGGGACAGCAGGGAGTGGCTGCTGGGCTTCCTCGAGCAAAGCCCTTGGCTCGATTCCAGAGGGCTCTGCATAGGGAAGTGGCCACAGCCTGGCCTAGATTCAGCGCGTTGTTCGGGGACAGGAGCCTGCCTTCACCTTGGCGATGGGCGAGGAAGGCCTGCCTGGCTGGCCGCTGGCAAGGCTGGCCCAGAGGTGACGTGAGGTCCTCCCAGGTCCAGGCGCAGACCTGTGTGTGAACAGGCTCCTGGGTCCCTGCCCTCGTGCTCTCTGTAGTGGGGTTTTGATAGCTGCTGGTAGAGCTGGGAGTTTAGCCCGCAGCCTTGAGCAACACTGCAGGGAGTGGAGCCCAGAACAGGGAAGGTGGGGGTCGTGGCCTTTCCCTGTTGGTTCTGTGGGCATCTCCATCCTCCGGGCATGCGCTTGGGGGCATTTCTCACCCTGGGCTCTCAGACCCTTCAGGATGCCCCTGAGGGTATCTGGGGCCCAGGAGTCTCTGAAATTATGGGACAGAACACCTCTGTGTGTACGTGTGCACACATCTGAGTGCTTGGGCAGCTGGAGGGAAGTTCCCATTGCTTTCATGAACTGCTCAAGAGCTAAGAGCCTGACCAGCATCGCTGAGGGAGTCGGAACCCACCTCTGAGGGAAAGTGGCCCAGGGCCCCTGGGCCCAGACTGAACCCAGTTTAGCAAGGGACTCTGTTCTCACTCCCTTGAAGCAAATTTCAGGTCAGAATTTCAGGGCAAAGATTTTTAAAGGTTTTGTGTCAGATCACTACAAAATGGGTAGATAAAGCGTGCCGGTCACAGACACGGTGAACCTCTAACCGTGGATCATTCATTCTACACACAGCAAACAGGTCCTTGTATCACTAGGTCTCTTGTTTTTACTACCTCACATGGATATTTGAAGCCCTTATTGCAAAAATAGAAACTGTTTAAAAATTTGCAGAGCAGTTACTTAAAGAAGTCGTAAGGAAGAAAACCCTTGTATCATGTCATCCGTGTCACCACGTTGGATGGCAACCATTCCATCGTCTCAGGGGCGATGGTTGCAGAGTGTAGGGTGTCACTGTCCAGCTGGGGTGATGGGGTGCCCTCATACAGTACAGAGTAGGGGGCTGTCAGGGGGCCTTGAGCTCTGGCCTCCACTGGCCGAGGTTTGCAGGGGAGTCCAGTGAACTCAGTCCTTTATAATCCCACCCAGGCCTGCCCCTCCACCCCTTTTTGTCAAGACAGCAGCTGGGTGTCAGGCCAGTGACTGAGGCGCACCCACACCCTGTCTAGCCCCAGTGTTCCGCAGCTGACCTCAGCGATATGATAGAGTCACTTTCAGACCACCACAGTAAAGCGAGTCGCACAAATTATTGGCTTCTTGGTGCATAGATAAGGTGTATTTACACTATATGGTAGTCTGTTAAGTGTGCAATAGCTTTATGTCTAAAAGAACAACATATAATAATTTTAAAATAGCACTGTTGGAAAAGTGGCACAATAGGCTTGTTCGATGTCGGGTTGGCACAGACTTTCAGTCTGTAAACGGGCAGTAAAGGGAGCTTACTGTGATGTGCCTGCAGCTGGTCCCCTGCTCACTGTTGCTGTGGACCAGCCAGGTCTTCATGTGCCTGGGAACACACGTGACCCCAGCCTGGTGTAGGGGTCACACGGACCCCCACCCTGTCCCAGCAGGTGTAGTGGGCTGGGACAGGATGGGCGGGAAACCAGCGGAGAGGGTTTAGCCCTTGACCTTTCAGGCTCAGAAGACAGGCCCTCCATCCAAGGGTGGTACCCAGGCGGGAAGGGCAGTTCTGCCACCCTTCCAGCTCAACCAGACCCCTGTCACCCGAACCCCCCACACACCAACAGGCTGTTTGACTGGCTGGTCTCGGTGATCAACAGCAGCATCTGTGCCGCCCCCGACTCCTGGACCACTTTCATAGGTAGGTCGGGGCCCCCGGACAGAGAGCAGAGCCCGGGTCTCCTGGGGGCCTCTAGGCAACTCCTGCACCCATCCCCTCCTGCTCCACCAGTGTGGGCCAATGTTGCTTTCTCTGGTGCCCGTGTCTGGCCATCCCTAGCTCTCCAGGCAGGCTCAGCTGGTGCCCGGGTCATGAGGGCCCCTTCACCCCCTGGAGACCCAGATCCAGTCTCAGGAGAGTAGTGAGGAGCAGCGAATGGGCTCGAAGGGCCTCGGGGGGGATTTGAGAACATCTTTGGACCATGGGTGGGACAGTCAGGTAGGGGAGGAAGCAAAGTTCAGAGGCATCAGTAACGTTGGCTCACAGAACGGCGAGCATTCAACGAGTGGCCGTGACCCAGGCCATCCAGACTGGGTGGGACACGGGGTCCCTGGGGCCTGGTTCCCTCACACCTTTGGCCTCTTCCTGCTGAGTTCTGAGGGGCAGGAGGTGGCGATGGGAACCGCCTCCCTCCTTGGGGTGGGGTAGAGTACCCACTCGGTTCCATCCTCAGGCTGCCAAGGGTGAGGCCTCACCCCAGGCCCCTGGAGCCCCACAGTAACCCCCACGGGTTCCCCCGGCCCCCCAGGCCTGCTGGACGTGTATGGGTTTGAGTCGTTCCCCAACAACAGCCTGGAGCAGCTCTGCATCAACTACGCCAACGAGAAGCTGCAGCAGCACTTCGTGGCTCACTACCTCCGGGCCCAGCAGGTGCGCGGCGGGCGGCCTGCGTCCTCGCCCACTCCCCGGCCCCCAGCCCTGTCCTGGGTGCCGCTGGGCGCCTTCAGTTTCCTCTGTGAGTGCTGAGGCCAGCAGGGGGTGACCCCCCCAGAGCTCAGACCCCTGCCCTCCGCCCCCAGGAGGAGTACGCAGCCGAGGGCCTGGAGTGGTCGTTTGTCAGCTACCAGGACAACCAGCCCTGCTTGGATCTCATCGAGGGGAGCCCCGTCAGCATCTGCTCCCTCATAAACGAGGTGGGAGGGTCGCCGGAGTGCAGAGCCCCCTGGGCGGGGCTTTGGGCTTTTCCCAGGACCCCGAGGCCCACCCTGTGCCTCTCTCTCTGTCTGCTTAGCGGGTCCGCCTGCCCTGTGAGCCCGCCGTCGCAGGGGCGCCGTAATGCTGCCATGGGTGGGTTCCCGTGCCCCTCTGCCCTGCGGCTGACTGCCCGCCTCACACAGGAGTGCCGCCTTAATCGGCCAAGCAGCGCAGCCCAGCTCCAGACGCGCATCGAGAGCGCCCTGACCGGCCACCCCCGCCTGGGCCGCGACAGGTTGAGCCCGGAGCCCAGCTTCATTGTGCTGCATTACGCGGGGCCCGTGCGGTACCGCACCACGGGCCTGGTGGAGAAGAACAAGGTGAGGGCCGGGCCGTGCCCGGTGTCACCTGTGAATCCAAATGCGGAGGCGTCGCCGTACGTGTGCAGAAGCATCCACCATGTTCCCTGCCCGCCTGCACATCCTCTCGGGGTCCAGGGTCACCTCTCGGGCCCACCTTTCTGAGGTGTCTGCTACTCCGGCACAACCTGCCCAGAAACAACCTGCCTCACACCGCGTCTCCTGGCCTCCAGGCTCAGACGCAGGCCGGCCCTCCTCCTGGGGCCCCAGTGAGCAGGGCCGGCAGCTCCCCCCAAGCCCCCCGCCCTCACCCGCTGCCCTTTCCTTTCCCCATAGGACCCCATCCCCCCGGAGCTGACCAGGCTCCTGCAGCAGTCCCAGGACCCCCTGCTCAAGGTGCTGTTTCCTGCCGACCCCGAAGACAAGTCCCAGGAGGAGCCCTCCGGCCAGAACCGGGCCCCTGTGTTGACCGTGGTGTCCAAGTTCAAGGTGGGTCTGGCGGCATTGACACCATGTGCTCTCTCATGAGTGTCCAGCATTTACCGAGCACCTCTTGGGATCGGGGCTGTGCGCCCGGCGCACAGCGGAGGCCCAGAGCCATGGTCCCGGTCTGCGGTAGAGACGGGAACCGGGAACCTGGCAGATGAACTGGGCGTCTGTAGTTGACGTGACAGGAAGCCTCGGGCCTGTGGGCAGCGGTGTGCCCTCTCGCCCACCACCGATAGAATGATCACAGAAGGGCAGTGGCTGCTGAACCTCCGCGGCGGCCGGCTGCCAGCTCCCTCACTTCCAGACGGACTCTGTCCTTGGCGCCGAGGGCTACTCTCAGCCCTGCCCCTCGGCCCTCCCCTCAGCTCTGCGGCACTCTCACCCTCCTGCTGCCCCTCTCGGTTTATTCCTTGTCCTGCTTCCAACCGACCTCATCACCTCCCGGGGCAGGGAAACACCTCCCTGTCCAGCCTCAGACACGCCCGAGGGCCCACCCCGTGTCTGCGAGGCACTGCGTTGTGAGATGATGGCGGACAGCTGTGTCGTAGCCCCGGCACACAGAACGGGCTTAGTAATGACAGGAGTCGCCTGAATGAACGACAGGGCTTCTGAGACGGTTCCCTTCTGGGAAGGTTGCCCTGGTTTTATGGGGGGAGCCTGAGACTAGATGCAGGCAGATGGACAAGGTGGAGGGCCACAGGTCAAGAAGGGTCCCTGGGGGCGTGCTCTGGGTATACCCAGTGGGGGCCGCTGGGAGTCCTCCTGGGTGTGAGAGGGCCCTGGTCTCCGGGGTTGCCCAGCCGATGCCCCCGCAGCCTGAGCCGCAGTCTCTCCTCTGCAGGCCTCTCTGGAGCAGCTTCTGCAGGTCCTGCGCGGCACCACACCCCACTACATTCGCTGCATCAAGCCCAACAGCCAGGCCCAGGCGCAGATATTCCACCGAGAGGAGGTAACACTGGGCGGGAGCTGCTCCGTGGAGGGTCCCATTGTGCCGAGAGGCTGGAGGGGTGAGAGACGCCCGTCTGCTCCAAGTAGAGTGGTGTGAGGAGGGGCTTCTCTCCCCAGCTCTGGCAGGACAGTCGTGCACGGTGGTGTGGCCTCTGCTGCACAGTGGCCCGGCCACAGTGCATCTTGCTCTCTGCTCGCCAAGCCACATGCCCTGAAGGACACGCGGCCCAGAGGAACGGGTGTCTTTTGTGATTAGCTGAGAGTCTGGCCTGGTTCTGATGAGGGTGTATGTAGTTCCTAAAATTTGCTCAGAAGCACTCTGTCGCCAGCAGCTACCCTTTGGCCTGTGGAGGGATGTGGGTGAGGTGTGAGAGCTGGACGGTGCTGGAGTGGGTCCCACAGTCACATGGTTGATGTGGCCTTAGGGTCCATGGCCAGGATCATGGCTCTATGGTAAAGACCTTGGGTGGGTCCCGGAAGCGCCTTCACAGTATAACCTCCCCCACCTCTCAGCTGTGACGCACTGTGTTGTCTGCAGAATATAAAATAAATAAAAACTAGGGACTGGATTGGGCTACGTTGTGAAGCACAGTTGGAAGCAGTAAGACGGCCAGCACCGGCCTCTGCTGTACCAGAAGCCAGCCTTCACATAAAGGGATCTGGAGCCTCCGGGACCCCTTCTAGCAGGGAGAGTCTCTCCAGGTCCCTTGATTGCTCGCTGCCCTGAAGAGTGTCCGCCCTCAGGGGAGCCCACAGTTCCCTGCCAGCAGGGCCACTGATGGCATGGTGTCTGGGGCCTGTGGCCCCTGCTGCCCAGGCCATCTCCCCTCCCCACAGGTCCTAAACCAGCTGGAGGCCTGTGGCCTCGTGGAGACCATCCACATCAGTGCCGCCGGCTTCCCCATCCGGTGAGTGGGCCTGTCTGTCTGTCCGGCACGGGGGCGGGGCGGAGCGGAGCCAGGGTGGCGCTCGGGCCGTGGGCCACGGGGCCACGGCCCAGCAGACGCGGAGATGGAGCGAGAGGCTGCGCTCTATTGCTGTGCCCTGTTTTGTGGAGGCACCGGGTCTGCCCTAGAGTCAGGAGAGAAGGGAGGACGTGAGTGGGAGACGGTTACTGATCCTCCAGGTGCAAGGATGGCCTGGTGAAAGAAAAGGGGTAGAAGTGGACTGTGGCGTGGCTGTGGGAATGGGGCCTGGGCTCATGGACAGCGGGTCACTGAGGAGGGGAGCAGTTGACTTCCCGGCCACAGAAGCAACTTCCAGCTTCCATCTGAGGCAAATGGGTGATTCGGACCGTCCGACACAGGATGACCTGGGGGGACGCCCAGGGGTGGGGAGTCAGGTTTGAAATGTTGGGGCATGTGAGGGACTGTTCTTGGTGACTTTTAACAGCACGAGCAAGGAGGAGACCCAGGGTGAGGCGGGAGGTGTGAGGCCACTCCCTTGAGGGATGAGAAGCCAGCAACAGCCTGGAGGGAGTCGGGGGTAAAAGAGGAAGCGGGGCTGCGGGTATCCTGGAGGCTGAGAGCGAGTGCACTCTGTTAAGGCCTTGCGGAGAAAAGCAAGGCTCTGTCTGGGAAAGGCCAAGGCTGGCTTCCCGCCAGGGGAGCCCAGTGACCTCATCCACGCGGTGGGCACAGCAGGGCAGTGTCTCACGGGTGGTCAAGCAGAGTAAACAGTGAGCCGGCTCCCCGCTGGTCACTCTGATTCTCCTTCCGCCTGTCTCGGCTTCCAGGGTCTCTCACAGGAACTTCATGGAGCGGTACGAGCTACTGAGAAGGCTCCGTCCTACTACAACCCCCAGCTGCCATGGCCCATGTCTGGATGGAGGGCGCTCAGGTGAGGGCACCCACTGGCCAGTCATCTGTTCACCCAGTTCCCCGGGCACCTACTTGGACCATCTCAGGGCGAGGGCCTGGGGCCTCAGAGATGAGTAAGACACAGTCCTGCCCTCATGGCTCTTGGTCCAGTGGGAGAGAGACTAAAAGAAGGCAGTTAAGCAGTGAGGAAAGTGGTGAGACAGATACAGGATGCTGTGCGTGGTGTAGAGAGGTATGAACCAGGAAGGCTTCCTGGAGGAGGTGGCATCTGAGGTGGGGTGGGACTAGCCAGGTGAAGGCACTGCATGGACAGGAGACAGCACCTTGTGTGTGAGGAGCTCCAGGCTGTTGAAGCTTGCTGGCTCCTGGGGATAGAGGACAGTGAGGCGAGGCTGGGGGCAGGGCAGGCCCCAGTCCCAGAAGCCGGACATTCTCCAGATAGATAGGAGGCACTTCCAGCCTGGAGCTTTCTGGAGGCCACCGCAGGGTGGGGCCCTGAGTGGCCAGAGAGGAGAGAGGCTCTAGATGTGGGCACAGTTGGGAAATGTTGGGAAGAAATTGGTCGGACTTGGCTAGCATTGGATTCGACGTAGGGAGGAGAGGAAAGGATTAGCCAGGCCTGGCCAGTGGGGGAGAGTAGTCAGGAAAGGGCTTTCTTTCTGGGACAGTTTCGTGTCAGGAGAGGCCTGCTCTACAGGGGGTTGTCTGTCGCACTTGGTGTCACTGAGGCTGTGAGAGCAGGTGTGAAGACCCTGGACAAAGGCCTAGGACGGGGCAAGTCCCCTTAGTACACCCACACACACAGAGACACAGACACACACACCTGGGCAAAGGCCAAGGACAGGGCGAGTCCCCCCAGTACACACCCCCCCCACAGCCTTCCCCCAGGGCCCTGCACCCACAGGCACAGTTCTGCTTTGTATCTCCCATCTCTCAGGCAGTTTTCCCACTCTCCTTTCATCCTTTCTCCCCACCTCTCCCTGCTCTCCCTGCGGTGTGCTCTCCTGTTCTGTCTCTTGCCCAAAGCCCCCCGGGCCCCTGGTCGGCTTTGCTGCTGTTTCTCATCTGCTGCGTCACCTCTGGCTGCCGCTGTCTCCAGAGAGGCCCTGGGCAGCTAAAGGTGGTCAGAGCCCTCAGGTAAACCCTCCGTCTGCAGGAGCTGCCCCACCAGGTGTGGGGGGCAGGCAGCGCCCCCGCTGGGGTCTGGGGGTCCGTTCTCTGCTTTCCATCCGGGCCGGGAGGGCTCGGGGGCAGAGGGGGAGGCTGGGCTGCCCCGTGTGGCCCTCAGCATGTTTGGGGCCTTGGAAACAGGCTGGCGAAGCAGCGTGGGAGTCTAGGCGCCAAGTGCCCCCTGCCCGAGGGGACCTCCAGGGTGGGGGCTGCCGGCCAGTGCAGGGCACAGCCTCCAGGGGGAACTTGAGATCCCTCAGGGCAGCCTGGGGGACAATGAGAAGAGGCCCCCCTCCGGCCTCCTCCCCAAAAGGAAGGGAGGGATGTTGAGAAGCAGGTGCAGCGGGAAGGAAGCCTGTGGTGCGTCTGGGGGACGCTGAGGGGATGGTGACACGCTGACGGGCCCTGTCTCCATCCTCAGAGCCCCCTCTGTGCACTGAGCCGGCCACGCTGCGGGGCCTCCTCCAGGAGATCCTCCACGTGCTGCCAGCCCCACTGCACTGCGGCAGGACCAAGGTGTTCATGACCGACTCCACGGTAAGCGGGCCTGGGGTGAGGAGCTGGCGGCCACAGGCCCGGGTGGAGGACGGGGAGCGCAGGAGGCTGAGGACCTCAGCGGACGCCCTTCCCCCAGCTGGAGCTCCTGGAGCGCGGGCGTGCCCAGGTGCTGGAGCAGTGTGCCCGCCACATCCAGCGTGGCTGGAGGAGACACCAGTGCCGCATGCAGGCCAGGCGGAGGCGGGCAGCTGTGCTCATCCAGGCAGGTAGGAGGGGGGCCCGGGGCACACAGCCCGCACTCACAGCCAGCAGGTGGGCCCAGGGGCGGCCATCTCTGCAGCTGCACATGACCCCGCAGGATACCTTTTCCCCTTGAAACGCTGCTCCTAGAGTCCCCACAGACCAAAGCGGCCTGTGTCCCAGCCTCTAGGTGTTAACTGCGTGACCCCGTGGTGCTGGGCCTCCAATTCCCTGTCCAGCTCACCCAGAGCACCCCCAGTTCAGTGCACACCACATCCCACCCCAAGGAAGGGTGCTCCATAGGTGGCAGAGGCTCAACAGTCGCCTTGAATCCCCCTCCCCCAGTCCTAGCTAGCTATGTTTGTCATATTCCCCTTGACGACAACTCCCATCATCACCTGGGTTCCTGGGGCTTGTTGCGCTTAAGAAGGTAAAAACCAATAAGATCTGATGACACAAGGAAGCAATGCATGAACCATGACACAGCCTCACTTTGAAAAGCAAAAATACTAGAAACAACCCAAATATCTGACGCTGGTGGAGGCATGGCTACATTATGGACCCATCCTTGTGACCCAGCTAAGAAGTGTTCTTGAAGAATATTTTTAGTTTCATGGAAACCCCACTTCCAATCTGACGCTTAAACCTGGATGATACGCTTACACAGCAAGGTGGTGCCACCTCCCTAAGGGGGGTGTGTGTGAAAAATAGGAAGGGTGCTGCAAAACCACCTGGGTTGATAACAGGAGACTTTCATATGTCTTTACCAAATAGCCTTTTTCTGAGTGACTGTACCAAGAAATCAGAAAATGCGTATTTCAAAAGGAGAAAATGAAAATTGCCCCATGATTGTCTCCCATCCAGTAGCTATGACCTTCAACCAGGTATGGGTGTGTGGTGGCATCCTTCACGGATTCATCAGGCGAGCCAGCAGATTCAGATGAGGGCTTCCAAAAATAGAGGTCATTTTAAAAGGTGCAGACAGTTGAGACCCCTCGTGTTCCCTGGGCGCTGCCCAGGGTGGGAGGTGGCAGCTTCCCCTTGGCTGGAGGCATCTGCCTGCAGGTCTGAGTGCTATTTTTCAGAGCCAGGTCCGAGTCCCGTTGACTCGGTCCCTGACCTCACACGGCTGCCGCCGTTCATTCCCACGTTTACGGCAGCTCTGGCGCTGGTGTAGCCTGGTTTACCAAGAGCTCTAACCGGCATGTTAACTCTCGTTTCCTGTTTCTGGACAAACCCCTCAGCTGTCCGTTCCTGGCTGACTCGGAAGCACGTCCGGCGGCTGCACGCGGCTGCCACGGTCATCAAGCGTGCGTGGCGGGAGTGGAGGGTAAGTGCTGAGCCGGAGGTCAGGGCAGCCAGTGTTGGGCCCAGGCTGGGGACTGGCCCTGCCCACCCGCGGGGCAGGTGACTGCAGGGCCTCACGAGTGATGTGGGCACCGCGCCAGCCATGTGGCAGGACAGCTGTGACAGAAGGGTACAAGCCACTCCGGGAATACACTAAAACTCAACACAGCCGTACACTTTAAAAGCATGAATTTTACAGTATATCAATTAGATCTCAATAAGGCGGATTTTTTTTTAAGTTAATTTATGCTTTTATTTGCCAGCATAATTAACCACAGTGGCCTGCAGGCTTCTTTGATCTAAAAAAAATACATTTTATGTCACAATCCAACAAACACACACACATATATATGTATATATACATAAAAGTGAAACAAAAGTTTTGCCTAAAGTGTCTACCCCGAGTGTTAAATTTTTTTTGGAGATCTTTTTCTTTTTTTAAAGCAGTTTTAGGTTTACAATAAAACTTGACAGGAATGTACAGAAATTCCCCACATACGGCCTCCCCTCACATGAACAGCCATTATCAACAGAATGGTGCCTCTTCTCTCTTTTTAGACCAAGGATGACTGCACTGACACAATCAGAACATCCCCAGTTCACCTTAGGGTTCACTTCAATGAGCAGAGCAGTCTTGCATACTCTGTGGGTTGGACAAAAGTATGACCACATATATCCATAATGTCGCTCAAAGTACTTCCACTGCTCATGAAAACTTCTGTCCTCTCTGCAAACTCCTGACAACCAGTGGTCTTTTTATTGTCTCCACAGTTCTGCCTTTCCCATACAGTTGGAATCTTTCTCCTTGAAATGAGAGGTACAGACCCTTTATGAGACCACTCCTGGCCCACCCAGGCGTGGACTAGACAGGCTCCAAGTGGCAAGCTCCCCCGCTACATGCTGCGGCTTTCCTTCCAGTACTGACCCTGCCCAGCAGCCACGTGGAGGTCAGGGGGACACGTGTTGGGTTTCTGTTCATAGGAAGGCCACACATTTTATGCCCCTTGTCACAGTGAACCCAGATTCTTGTCGGGTGTGTTATAAACAGACGAGCCATTTCTTCAGGCCCCCTGCTCTGAGCACACCCCAAAGGCTGTTATTTTTTAAAAGAATGGGAAGCCTCAGCACAGCCGCCGTGGGTACAGGCTTGTGCTGCATCCAGCCAGGTGCCCTTCAGTTCACCTTGTTAAGGGCGAATCACCGAAGAGCCTTTTGGTTTCTGTTTTCCATTAAGAGAAAGCTGTGATGTGGTGTTCTTTTTTAAGATCAGAATGGCCTTCCTTGCTTCTGAAGAACTGGATGGTGTGGAAGAAAAACACTCATCTCAAGCTCCCTGCTCCCCGAGCTCCAGCCCACTGCCCCTGGCTCAGACCAGGCTCCAGGGCGCAATAACCCGCCTCTGGCCCCTGGGACTGGCCCTGGCCAACGCGGCGGTGGGTGTTCACGGCTTTCAGAGGAAGCTGGTGGTCTTCGCCTGCCTCCAGCTCCCCGTGGGCAGCCCCAGGAGCTGCGCCGTCCAGACGGCCCAAGAACAAGCTGGAGTGCTGTCCATCCGAGCGCTGCCTCAGGTGGGCCATGCGATGGGGCTGGCATTCTGACTGGGGTGCGGGATGGGGGGCAGAGCCAGGGGTCGCAGCAGGAGCAGGACTGAGGCTGAGATGAAGGCCTCCGAACCCTGCGCATCCCAGATCATTACAATTAGGGTTTTCCAAAGCCCTTTCACTGTTAAAAAGCTGCCTCCAAGTGTTGTAGCATCTCTTCTGAGTCATCTTTAAATTAGTCCTACTTCCAAAAAATGGGTCATGGTAACAGCAGCTTTTTCCCCTCCAATGGCGCTGGATTTAGCACCACGCGTCCCCCTACTTGGGCTTCGCTGGTCACTCTGACGGTAAAGAATCCGCCTGCAATACAGGAGACCCAGGCTCGTTCCCTGGGTTGGGATCCCCTGGAGGAGGAACTGGCACCCCACTCAACTATTCTCACCTAGAAAATCCCAGGGACAGAGGAGCCTGACGGGCTACAGTCCATGGGGTGGCAAACAGTCGGACACAACCTAGCGAGACTAACACACACTTTCCCCTCACTTGTATTCTTTGGTTTATCTTATTCCTGAGAAGCACATGAGTCAGTGGTTCAAGGTTTTATATTGTGGGCAGCCGCCAGGGAAAGAGGCAGCGAGCACCGACAAGGGCTAATACCCGCCTTTTACAAGGATCAAGTGACACAAGGCAGAAGGAAGGAAACACTGCATTTCCTACCGGAGGAATTCCTATAGGACATAATCTGGATAAAATCGCCATGACAACAGACAGGCCCGCCAGAGCATAAACAGAAGTGCAGCTCTTTGATCTTCCAGCTTTAAGCAGTCCTAAGACTGGGACAGATGATGTTCTTAGCAGGAGAGAGCGCCCTCCTAGCGTTTCCTCATCTATCTCATGCTGCGTGGATGTGACACTTTGTCTTTAGTACCGTTTTGGACTTTGCTCCCATTTTAGAGTAAGGAGGAAAACCACACTAAGTCAGTCTGCCACTGCTGCGACTCCAGCAGGTCCTTGGGTGTCCCTACCTCCCTGCATTCCTAGCCTTCGCTCCAAGAGGTCCCTTCGACCTCCTGGGAGCTGGGGCTGAGCTGCATCTCTCTCCCCAGGGCTCAATCAGGTTTCACTGCAGAAAGTCTCCGCTGCGCTACGCTGACACCTGCCCTGGACCCTCGCCTGACAGTGTTACTGGCTTTAATCAGATCCTGCTGGAAAGACACAGGCCAGGCCACGTGTGACCTCTTCTCCCCTCCCAGCCTCACCCAGCTGGGCCATCCCCTATGCCTTTGTTTCCACAAGGCCTTTTCCTGCCAGTGGCCTCGCCAGAGACATGTAATCAACACCCGGCTGCCAGATGACTCCCACAGCGACTCCGAGCGCACTCAGGGAGCCATGGCTCCAGCCTGGAGGCGGGCCAGCGGCTGCACCAGTGGCCTGGGGCGGCAGTCTAAGCACCCCCTGCCCCCACACCCTAATGGGTGTCAGGGTTGGCAGTGACCAAACCAGGATTAGGAAACGTCAGGGACTTCACTACCTTCACAGATCCAACTCAGCGGTGCCAGCCATCACTGCAGCGGGCACCCCACTCTTCCAATGCCACAGGCAAACTCAGCTTGAAATCAGCTCTAAAATTGTGACTGGGGGAAACTTTGCCTTGAGTTCCTTTAAAAGGAACAAAACCTTACTATTTACGTATTTGATTAATTTAATGTCAAGCAACTAGATTATAAATCAAGAATGATCAATGCAATATACCAAAGAAACACCACACCAAAATTTTATTTAGAAACACTGAGCAAGTTTTTACTCAAATGGGTGTGGAAACTCAGTAAATATTTATGTCTTAATTGTACCAAAAATAAAACACTTAAAAACCACCATTTAAACATCGAGTTCTCTCTCCATATGGGTCTGCCACCGTAAGTACCTCCACCTGCCTGCGCCCCAGCCTGCAGTGCTGGAAGAGGTCTGGGGGACCCACCTGATGTCAGCCACTAAGTCCTGGCAGCGCCACCCCTGGGCAGGGCCCCCCACGTGACAGCCTCCCAGGAGGAGCAGGCAACATAGTAATCCACTTTAAGGATCCTCGTTCTGAGACGGCTCCACGATACTCAAGCAGCAGTCAGCAAACTCCACAAACAAGGGCTCCTGCATGCAGGCTCGCATAAGCTTGGCCTTATCGTCCGCCTGATCGAGGTCGACCATCAGCTGTCTGAGGTGCGGGTTGAGCAGTAAGCTCCTCAGTGCTGCAGACTCCCCTTAAAATGAACAGAGAGGAGAGCCAAGCTGAGCTCAAGTGGGTGCGGGCAGAGACGGCTGAAAGCCAAATGTTCCAAACGTAATAAACACCAAGCACGCTGCACCCCCGACCCAGCATTTCAAATGAGGTGGGGCTTCCCAGGTGGCAACAGTGGTAGAGAATCCACCTGCCAACGCAGGAGACACACAAGATGTGGGTTTGATCCCAGGGTCAGGAAGATCCCCTGGAGAAGGGAATGGCGACCCACTCCAGTATTCTGGCCTGGAAAAGTCCATGGACAGAGGAGCCTGGTGGGCTACAGTTCAGGGGGTTGCAAAGAGTCAGGTATGACTGAGCATGCATGCTCACGTAAGGTGAGGTCAGCACATCAGATGGCGTCCAAGTTAAATGCTGTCTGAATCTTTTTCTTTATTAGACCTATAAATATCTTAATGCCATTCACCTAAGAAAAAGTTATTTTACCTGCACAGACAGCTTAAAAATTGTCTTATCTGGAGACTTACCTAAATTCTTTAAATTCTGCAAAGACACTCGGTCCTCTTCCTCATCACTATTGAGAAAATCAGCCACAGAGTCGTCGTCATCATCTAA
Organism: Oryx dammah; assembly: GCF_014754425.2. Taxonomy (NCBI): domain Eukaryota; kingdom Metazoa; phylum Chordata; class Mammalia; order Artiodactyla; family Bovidae; genus Oryx; species Oryx dammah. Next base: position 49,258,128 of record NW_024070192.1, read on the forward strand.
GAAACATAACAGTCACCTGTTTATGACTGCAAAGGAAACCTAGGTGCCAGATTTTAACAACTCCAGTAAATAAAAAATGTGTGTGCACACACACGACAAGAATAGAGAGAAAGCAAGAATAGAGACGAAACAACCACTTCTGAGGGATCTGTGGCTACACTAACACTCTATTTTAGGAAAGTGAAGAGCTGGTGACTTTAACAAATGCCTCCTAGTGTTCACACACAAACTATGTCTGGGCTTGGGGCCTTATTTTCCAATTCTTCCCAGCCTACCTCTGCTCACTATGGCTCCAGCCCTGTCTAAAAACCCGCAGACAGGACTCCCCTGTGTTTTCGGCATGGGCGGAAGCTTCTGAACCCAAGGAAGTTTCTCAAAGGGCAGAAGCGGGCCATCCCCTGGCTCTGACTGCTCAATACCTTTTTGGTGGCACTGGGAGGGGCTGTCTTCAGAGCCCAGCATGATGCACGGTGCAGAGGAGGCATTAAAGAAAGGGTACGTGGGGCTTGCCTGGTGGCCCAGGGGTTAAGAATCTGCCTTGCAATGCAAGGAACACGGGTTCAATCCCTGGGCTGGGAAGATCCTGTATGCTGCGCCACAACTATGGAGCCTGCGCTCTGGAACCCAAGCGCCGTCCCACTGAAGCCCGCTCATCCTAGAGCCTGTGCTGCTCTCTGCAGCTAAAGAAAGCCAGCACACGGCAACCAAGGCCCAATACCAGAAAAAATATATATATTTTTTAAAAAAGGCTAGATGGATGGGGAGGACACTCGCGCTGCAGGCTCTGAGGGCCACCAGGAGCAGCGAGGCCAAAGGCCGCGTGCCACGTGGGTCCAAGTCAGTTGCACCCCCGCCAGGCCCAGGGAGGGAGACCTGAAGCCGTGACTAGAGGAGGTTCCTGACAGCAGGGTCCACCGCTCACCCCAAACCACGGCTGTGGCCTTTCCTCCCCGCCCCCTGTCCTTCTCCTGCATCTTCAGGCAGCCCCACCTCGCCACCCGTGACGACGTGTGCTCCCCAGTGCACAGGGCTGAGGAAGCTGCTGCTCCCTGGTGAACCTGACTCCTGGCCCCAGTCCATGAGTCTCTTCTCCTCTTTCCACATATTCCATTTGAAAGCCTTTTCTCGGTTTGTGTGTTTGCAGTCAACCAACCCACCTTCGTTTTCCACAGGCTTTTGAGTTTTTGCAGTAAGAGCTGATCTTATTTTTTTCTCGACAGGACCAGTTGCAGGCTTGCACTGCTCTGAAAAGACACAAATCTCAGGTGTACGTCTGAGTGACAAGGCTGCACCAGTCCCCCAGGCCAGCATCCAGCATCTAGGGGGAAGCCTATGTAGGGGGTAAGGGACCGGGTAGGGGGTGAAGGAGCGGAAGTGAGAGAGTCCATCAAGGGGCAGGAGAAACCTGGGCCCGGCAGAAGGGCTGAGGAAGGGCTGAGGAAGCCCGCCTCACGCTCCCCTAGGGCCCGTCTCCATCCTCCCTGTCCTGCCTGATCCCAGAGACTTCACCACGATGCAGTAACACACTGACTTCAATTAGCCACAAACTATGTTCTCAGCGGTTTCTTTCAGGTACCGAATGTGCAGCTTCCACGTGCCACTGGGAGTCCACACATGAAACTCACCGGGCCCGCCTGGGAGGGGTTCCGCCTCACAAAGGACAGAGAGATGGACGAGGTTAGGCGAGTCGAATCCGAGTCACCCAAGAGGGTGGGGAGACGAGGGGGAGGTGCTGCCAGCTGGAAGGAGCATTCCGGGCAGCAGGAAAGGCCCGTGGCTGGAGCGGACCCTTGAGCAAGTTGAGCCAGGTGCAAAGACATGGTGACAAGCAACTGGCAGCTGATGGGCAAAGCAGGCCTGGCAGGAGGATGGGGCACAAGAGGAGGAAGCCGCCTGCAAGACGCCAGTCTGTCTCATACCACACCACCTTAATGTGGAATCTAAAATAACACAAATGAACCTATGAAACTGCAGCACACTCCTGGACACAGAACAGACTGGTAGATGCTGAGGGGGAGGGGACTAAGGGAGAGATTAAGCAGGAAGTTTGGGTTAGCAGATGCAAAATATTAGGAGAATGGATGAACAAGAAGGTCCTACTATATAGCACAGGCAACTACAGTCAGTATCCTATGATAAACCACAATAGAAAAGAATATAAAGAAAAAGGAATGCTATGTATGTGCATAACTGAGTCACTGCTGTACAGAGATTAGTAACACTGTAAATCACCTCTACTTCAATTAAAAAAAAAAGATCACCAGACATTATGCACCATCTATAGCTGTGCCTAAGACCACCTGTAGTTTTGCCAGAGACTGACCCTGAGCTCTGATCCAGTCTCTAATCTGTCAATTTGTAAGAAATAGAGGACTGAGGAGTATGCCTAACCACAGCATGAGCTTGCAATCAGCAAAACCCAGACTGTGGGGAACTCTGCAAGTCAAATGGCTTGAATTCTTCCACAGAGAAATTGTTTTTTTAAAAAAGGTAATAACAGAGGATGGAGGAGCAATTTACAAATTAAGAGAGACTTAAAAGAAATATCACATTTTGGGAGAATTCCCTGGCAGTCCAGTGGTTGGGACTTGGTTAGGTTAGGTTCAATCCGTGGTCAGGGAACTAAGAACAAGATGAAACAATACTCTTTCAGGATACATACCTGCATAATAAAACTGAAAAAGCAAAGATGTGACTGCTAAAAAGGTCAACAGAGTGGTCATTTACAGGAAGTGAGAACAGTGGGTCAGGACAGGGCATGTGGAGGGGTTTCTGGATTGGATGGCAAAGTCCTATTTTCTTTTTAAATTTTTTTTATTTTTGGATGTGCTGAGTCTTTCTTGCTCCAAGGGCTTATCTCTCCTTGCACCAAGCGGGGGCTACTCTCCTGCTGCAAAGCACAGGTTCTAGGGGCACAGGCTTCAGTAGCTGTGGCACGCGGGCTTAGCTGCCCCGAGGCATATGGAAACTTCAGAGACCAGGGATGGGACACACAGGCCCTGCACTGACAGGCAGTTTTTTTAATATTTTTAAAAATGTATGATTTATTTTTATTTATTTTGGTTGCACCGGGTCTTTATTGCTGCACACAGACTTTCTCTAGTTGCAACAGACAGGGGCTACTCTCAATGCACGGGCTTCTCACTGCAGTGGCTTCTCTTGTTGCAGAGCAGAGGTTCTAGAATGTGGACTCAGTAGTTGTGGTGCACGGGCTTAGAAGCTCCGATGGGTAGAACCCGTGTCCCCTGCATTCACAGGCAGGTTCTTATCCACTGAACCACCAGGAAGTCCAAGTTTTATTTTCCTGACCTGGGTGGTGTTCACCTTATAATAATTCAGTAAGCCAAAAAAAAAAAAAAAAGAATCTACAAATAATAAATGCTGCAGAGTGTGTAGAATAAAGGAACTCCTCCGAAAAAAAAAAAAAGGAACCCTCCAACATAGTTGTTGGGAATGTAAATTGGTGTAGCCACTATGGAAAACGGTATGAAGATTCTCTAAAAAATTAAAAATAGTTACCATAGCCCTCAATCCCACTCCTGGGCATATATCCAGAAAAAATAAAACCTCAAATTTGAAAAGATACATGCACCCCAATGTTCACAGCAGCACTATTTACAAAAGCCAAGACATGGAAGCAACGTAAATGTCCATCAATAGAGAAATGAATAAGGAAGACGTGGTGTATAGATATATGGTGGACTACTCCTCAGCCATAAAAATGAAATGATGCCATCTGCAGCAACATACATGGACCCAGAGATTATGATACCTAATGAAGTCAGTCAGAGAAAGACAAATAATCCTGATATCACTTATACAGAGAATCTAAAAAAATGATACAGATGAATTTACTTACAAAACAGAAACAGACTTCAGACACAGAAAACAAATTTATGGGTCCAAAGAGAAGGGATGAGGAAGGATAGATTAGGAATGAGATTAACAGAAACACACTACTATGTACAAAACAGATAAACAACATGGGCCTAAAACATATTATTGTTTCATTTAGTTGCTAAGTTGTAGCTGACTCTTGTGACCCCATGGACTGTAGCCCTCCAGGCTTCTCTGTCCATGGGATGTCCCAGGCAAGAATACTGGAGTGGGTTGCCATGTCCTTCTCCAGCAGATCTTCCCAACTCAAGGAATTAACCCATGTCTCCTGCACTGGCAGGCAGATTCTTTACCACTGAACCACCAAGGAAAGTATATCATAGGAACTATATTCATCACCTTGTAATAACTTATAATGAAAAAGAACCAAAAAAGGATACAGATCACTGAATTGCTTTGCTGTATACCTGAAACACTGGAAACCAACCATCAGTTCAGTTCAGTTCAGTCGCTCAGTCGTGTCCGACTCTTTGCGACCCCATGAATCGCAGCACGCCAGGCCTCCCTGTCCATCACCAACTCCCGGAGTTCACTCAGACTCACGTCCATCGAGTCAATGATGCCATCCAGCCATCTCATCCTCTAGGAAAATCCTTTCTTCCAGGGTCCCTGTTCCCTGAGCTCCTTGCCCCTGCCCCCAGTGCAGACCAGGCTCCTGGGGGCAAATACCTGCCTCTGGCCTCTGGGGATGGCCCTAGCCCATAATTCCATGAATATGAGAAGCCTTCAGAGGAAGCCGGTGCTACTGGCCTCAGTGATTACACTGTCCAAAGGGTAGGACACAGCTGGACTGGGGTCACATTCATCAGAGCACTGCCTCAGGGAACGTGTACATGATTGTGGCTCCACCTTAAAGGCAAGCAGCAAAGCCCAGAAACCCACAGGGAAAGCTGGGACAATGGGTAGTCTCTAACTCTGCTGGGCCTGCCCTTCTGGGCTGTAGGCTTGGATTCAGTTCAGTTCAGTTGCTCAGTCGTGTCCGACTCTTTGCGACCCCATGAATTGCAGCACGCCAGGCCTCCCTATCCATCACCTACTCCTGGGGTTCACTCAGACTCATGTCCATCAAGTCAGTGATGCCATCCAGCCATCTCATCCTCTGTCGTCTCCTTCTCCTCCTGCCCCCAATCCCTCCCAGCATCAGAGTCTTTTCCAATGAGTCAACTCTTCGCATGAGGTGGCCAAAGTACTGGAGCTTCAGCTTTAGCATCATTCCTTCCAAAGAAATCCCAGGGCTGATCTCCTTCAGAATGGACTGGTTGGATCTCCTTGCAGTCCAAGGGACTCTCAAGAGTCTTCTCCAACACCACAGTTCAAAAGCATCAATTCTTTGGCGCTCTGCCTTCTTCACAGTCCAACTCTCACAGCCATACATGACCACAGGAAAAACCAGAGCCCTGACTAGACGGACCTTAGTCAGCAAAGTAATGTCTCTGCTTTTGAATATACTATCTAGGTTGGTCATAACTTTTCTTCCAAGGAGTAAGCGTCTTTTAATTTCATGGCTGCAGTCACCATCTGCAGCGATCTTGGAGCCCCAAAAAATAAAGTCTGACACTGTTTCCTCTGTTTCCCCATCTATTCCCCATGAAGTGATGGGACTGGATGCCATGATCTTCGTTTTCTGAATGTTGAGCTTTAAGCCAACTTTTTCACTCTCCTCTTTCACTTTCATCAAGAGGCGTTTTAGTTCCTCTTCACTTTCTGCCATAAGGGTGGTATCATCTGCATATCTGAGGTTATTGATATTTCTCCCGGCAATCTTGATTCCAGCTTGTGTTTCTTCCAGTCCAGCGTTTCTCATGATGTACTCTGCATGTAAGTTAAATAAGCAGAGTGACAATATACAGCCTTGACCTACTCCTTATACTTCAATTAAAAAAAAATTTTTTTTTTTAATAAGAACAAAGCAAGCAGGGTTTCCCTGTGGTCCAGTGTTACGAATCCACCTGCTAATGCAGGGGACACCAGTTCAATCCCTGGTCTGAGAAGATGCCACGTGCCATAGGGCAATGAAGCCTGTGGGCCACAATTACTGAGCCCATGTACCCTAGAGTAGACGCTCCGCAACTAGAGAAGCCACTGCATGAGCCCAAGCGCTGCAGCTGAAGAGGAGGACCTTCGCACCGCAACTAGACAAAGTCCCTTAGCAGCAAACAAGAACCAACACAGCGTGCCCCTCGCCCCTCAAAAAAACACACTAACAGAGAGGCTGGAGTTTTCAACACAGGAGTGAACTGCTCAAATCTGTGTATCAGAAAAACTACCCAGATTGTGCTAGGGGGTCTTGGGAGGGGCCTCACAGGGCTGCAGGACCAGAGAAAAGCATTCCAAACACAGCTCCCAAACTATTCCAGCAAAGCAGTTCTACTTCGTTCCTATCTTGAGTAGAAAGGGGTTTTTTCCAAAGTGTTCCAAAGACATTAGGATTAAAAAAAAAAAAAAAAAGCTGGAGCGGGGACGGTGGTGCTCGAAACAAACAGCTGTAAAATGAGAGACTGGAGGGGATAAAACTAGAGGCAAACCACCAGTGAGGAACTCTTAACAGAAAAGTCACTGAGAGAGAGAGGGCGTGGGAAAGTGTCCCTGAAGACTGAGAAGAGGCGCCGATAAAAAATGACATAAAATGTAGCCTTGATAACAGTGACAGCCAGGGTTGCTGCTCCTTACCACAAACTGGTGTTACCTCCCCGTTTCTATCAAGACATCACTTAAAAGAAAGAAAACGTCGTTAACCTCAGCCAGAGCAGCTTCTGCCAAAAAACGCGGAGCTGAAAACTAAAAGGAAGGCACAGCTAGGAGAGGCTTTTGTGGCAAAAACCAAAGACTGTTTAAAAACAAAAACAAAAAAAAGATGGCACGCAGAAAGGAAAGTGGAGCAGAGGAAAGGTTTTTGATTGTCCGTAAAGCGGAGGCGCATTCGCAGGAAGAGGTATCCGTCTGCCCACGGTGGGTGGGACGCGGTCCCCAGGTTCGGGCGTTGCAAGGCTGATAGGCTGATAGCCGGGCCCCGGGATTCACGTTCCCGAGACCGCGGCGGGATGAGGGCGCTGCGGTCCACGAAGAAGGGGGCCTTACCTTTGTGCTTCCGGAAGCAGGGCAAGGAGCAGCTGCAAAAACAAAGCCACAGACTGCGTCAGTCCCGAGGGAGGCGCGGAGCCTCCCGCCGCCCCGCCGCCCGCCCCCTTCCCCGCGACCCCCGGCACTCACTAGGGCACGCGGCAGGCGGGGCAGCGGTATTTGGGTTTCTCCAAACAGACAACGCAGACGGCAGTACCGCAGCTGAGCGACGCCATGGTCTCTCCCGGGACGCGCCCTCTGCCTGCGCGCCAGCCCCGGACCCCCGAGGCCCACGTGCACGCCCTTTCTTCCGTTTCCTCAACCAGGACCAATCAGCGCGCAGCACTTACTGGTCGTCAAAAGCAATCGATTGAGCCCACTCATCGTTCCAGGCCTGAGAAGTAGAAAGTCGATGCACTCGATACGCATCCAGAGCCCATTGTCAAGGTTACTCCCTGATTAGGGCTTCCCTTGAGGCTCAGTTTTAAACAATCTGCCCGCAATGAGGGAGACCTGGGTTCGATCCCTGGGTTGGGACGATCTCCTGGAGAAGGGAACGGCTACCCATTCCAGTATTCTGGCCTGGAGAATTTCATGGACTGTATATAGTCCATGGGATCGCAAAGAGTCGGACACGACTGAGCGACTTTCACTCCCTGATTAGGTCACGTCGTGGAAGAACTTGTTATATAGCCCCGTGCCTGTCCCTACGCGGCTACGTGACTTTCAGCAAGTCATCGTCACTCTCCGGCTCTGCTGCCCTGCATATACCCAAAGAGAATAGGTGGGACTAAATGCCCTTTATCTTCTGCCTTGGACTTTCTCAGTGTTGCATGGGTATTGGGTTCTCCCCACACATCTCATTTGGGCTTCCCTGGTGGCTCAGCTGGAAAAGAATCCGCCTGCAATGCGGGAGACCTGGTTTCCATCCCTGGGTTGGGAAGATCCCCTGAAGAAGGGAAAGGGTACCCACCCCAGTATTCTGGCCTGGAGAATCCCCATGGACAGAGGAGCCTGGCGGGCCACAGTCCATGGCATGGCAAAAAGTCAGGCACAACTGAGCGACTAAGCACAGCAAATAAGAAGTCCACACACTGGCCAAACCAGACTCAGCTAGACCACGTGACACACAGGTGCCCTTCCCAGCCATTTTTCTCACAGGAAAGGAAGACAAGCCTTGGCCACTGACAAATGTTTATTGGGCTCTAACTATGAGCCAAGTTCTTCCCAGACGCTGGGCTGGGAACACCCAGGGATTAGCAGGCACTGTCTCTGGGAGCTTAAGGCTTAGAGTGAAGGCAGGAGGGAGAATCCCTGGGTGGAACTGATTGGACAGGGAACAGATGAGTGGCCTCTGGCCCAAAGGTGGAGATCCTGGTCCAGAAAAGGGCTTGAATGCCACCTTGGGCTTTAGGAATAGACAAAGTCATATTTTATTGGGAGCCCTGCTCCTCTTCAAAGCACTGTCCAGCTTTACCAGGCTTCCCCCTCCACATGTGCGGTGCTGTCTTGGGGTCATAAGTCACCCTCACCCCCTAACCCTAACCCTAAGCCCCTTGTGTTGATCCATCAGCCCTCAGGATCTCCTTACTACAAGGGTCCCGCTCCAGGGTCACAGTCTGTAGGGATGAATCTGCTACATCCCCAAGCAGCACTTCAAATCTTAGCTCAGACCCCTTGCTGGCTGTGTGACTTGGAGAGACTGGCTACCCTATCTGAGCTCCCTTGTCTGTTAGAGTAGATGTTCCTACTTTCCTGAGCTATTGCAAGGCAGAGAGGTGACTGTAAAAAGATTTGCGATCTGCAGTGCTACAAAGGGTTATTTATGTGATATCTAGAGTCTATAACTCTTTTGGAGGTCTGGTCCCAACCCCATAAGCCCAGGTTCCAGGCTCCGAGTTCCTGGAGGCTGAGGTCTTGGAGCTCAGGCCCCTCTAAAAGGGTTCCACTACCAGCCTCAGTGAGCGGCACTGGGGTTGGGCTGGAGTGACCAGCCGTCACTCCTTTGGCTTTGCCAGAACTGTTGAGGATGCTGTCCAGTACTCAGTGCTGAAGTGGCACTGCCCCTCTGGTTGCCTAGCTGCCCCAGCATGCAGCTGCCCCTGCCTCCAGCCTCCTAACAGAACTCACACAAAATTCCAATGTTTTCCCACTGATCCAATACTCTGAAGCATTCTATGCATCCCTCAACAGTTGTGACCACTGCTGGTTTGAATCGGAAGTGTCCCAGAAAGTCCGCGCTTAACAGGGAAGAACAGAGGTCAGTGACTTGAATCCCATGCTCTGGCATCAGTACCAATTCCCCCACTATGGACATCACCATTGCCCACCCAGACTTTTCCTGTGAGTTGTGTTTGGAGGCTGAGGCCATGCAGACTTTCCACAATTTTCAGGGGCTCAACCTGACCCCATCCACATCCATACCATGCTGACTCCCCTACCTTCAGGTTCAGAGATGGTGACTCCAGAAAGAAAAAAAAAAAAACACTTCCTGGAATTCCTCTCCTGCACATTCCATTCAGTAGAAATACCTCTTCTACTCCGGGGGACCCCCATCTTCCATGAACCGACCCCTCCCGCTCCAATATCCAGGAAGGGCGGTGGCTTAACTGTGACAGCGGGGAGGTTGGGGAAAACCGAGAAGCAGAGACAGAAGCCTGGTACAGCTCCTCTGGGCAATGGCTAGTTCAGAGCAGAAAGACAGGAGTGACGCTGGGCCCAACAACTAGATGTCCACACTGATTTGCCCTGACTCTCTGTGGTCCCCCATCACGCCCTCCTAGCAGCTAAGGCTGCCTCGCGTCTTCTCAGCGTCAGCTTGAGGCGCAGAGCAGAACCTGGAGAGAGGAGAGGTAATAAAGCAGAATGGTTTCCAGAGCCCCGCTGCCTGGCAGGCGCTGTCCAGCACATTCCAGACAGGCCCAGCCCGGCGCCGACACCGAAGACTGGAGACGCTGTCTTCCGGCACCTAGCACCGCCAGAGGGCGCCCCAGATCGAGATTAGTCCTGGCGCGGCTGGCGCCTGAGTAGGTTTGCTGCGCCTCTCGCCCCCGACTTTGCACGTTGCGTGGGAGGCAACATTGACCACGCAGGGAAAAGCAAATCCAGGCTTGGCCTGCACAAGAAAGAGAGTCAAGAGTGAGGAGTTGAAACCGACGACCTGATGGGCAGCAGTGACTCTTCCATGAAAGCAAGGCCCACACCAGGCCAGCCAAGAGCTCCAAATGCGCCTGGCTGGCTGTCCAGCGAGAGTTCCCGGGGTTGTCCCTCGGCCCGCGCCTCTTGGCAATCCCTGGAGTAGAGATCCAGCTGGAAGCTGGCCACCCCATATTAGCTTCATGAAAGCTTAACAGTACTTCTGGAGCTTTCAGGTTACTAACTAGGGCGCACCCAGTGCCCTGTGTCTTTCCTGATGCCATGATGGGGTGGGCATATAGGCTGCATGATGCCCGTATCCGAGGCCAGAGGTTGATAAAGCTGGGCTCCCTGTGGAGCTGTGCTCAATCTCAGCTTCTTTCTACAGTCCTAATACCTCTAACCCTCCACTCTCTTGGTTGCACCAAGTGTCTACAATGGTGTGTTTAGGAACCTATACTTCCTGGTTTCATCTCCTTCCTTCCACTTACTCTCTGGTATCTGAGAGAGCGCTTCAGAAATTAAAGGGGGTGAGGTTGTTTGTATGAATCAAATAAAGACAGCCTGATATTCTGGTGGCGTGGTTTCCAAGTTATCTGATTTCAACTCTCACTCATGTTATTTTATCTTGCAATGGCATTGATTCCCCAACTCAAGACAGTGACAGTCTGACCTTCTGTTAGACTCCAAGGAGAACTACCAAACAACAGAAGACATAGGGGCTTCCCTGCTGGGCCAGTTGTCAACAATCTGCCTTGCAATGCAGGGGATGTGGCTTTCAATTCCTGGTCAGGGAACTAAGATCCCACGTGCTATGAATCAATTAAGCGGATGCACTGCAACTAGAGAGTCTGTGTGCTGCAACCAAAGAGCCTGTGTTATGCGACTAAGACCCGACACAGTCAAAAATATAGTTTTTAAAAAATTTTTTAAGAGAGAGAGTAATTGCATTATCTCAGCAGAACTGATAGAAGAGCACAGACCTTAAAGGTCAAACCCCACACTTTCATTTTCTCACCCCTTCTCCCCCTTGCAAGTCAACATACATACATCTCTCACCATACATTCCATAGAACAGAGATCAAAGGAATCAAATAAAAATTAAAGCCTTGAGACTCTTTCATCAGCAGATCTCCACAGGAAAGTTATTCAGGCAATAGGACAATGATATCAGATGCAAATTAAAATCACAATATAATACCATAAGCATACTAGAGTAACTAAAATTACAAAGATTGGCAATACCGAGTGTTGGCAAGGAGGCTGCTATGAATTGGACATTTGCACCCCCTCAAAATTCATATGCTGAAATCCCAGCCCTCAATATGATAATATTAAGAGGTGGGTGGGGCCTTTGGTAGGTGACAAGGTCATGAGAATGGAACACTCATGAATGGTGTTGGTGCCCTTATATGTGACACCCAGGGGGTTCTCATGCCCTCTTTTCATGAATAGCAGTCTGTAAAGCAGGCGTCACATTTGGTGACACCTTGATGTTGGACTTCCCAGCCTCCAGAACTGTGAGAAAAAAAGGCTGATGGGACTCCCTTGGTGGGTGAGTTCAATGCCAGATCAGAGAACTAAGATCCCATGTGCTGTGGGCCAACTGAGCCCAGCACTACAAGGAAGAGCCCGAGCACAGTGATGAAAAACCCCACATGCCACATACTTGCATGCTGCAACTAAGATCCAACACAAATAAATATTTTCCTAGATGTTTCCTGTTCAAGCCACCCATTTTATAGTATTTTTATTATAGCAGCCCAAATGGTTTAAGGCAGAAATCGGTACCAGGAAGTAGGGTGCTCCTGTAATAAGCCTAAAAATGTGAAAACAGCTTTGGGACCTGGTAATGATAGAGGCCGGAAGAGTTTTGAGATGCAGCCTAGAAAAAGCCTACACTGCCATGAAGGGACCTTCAAAAGCAATCTGAGTGTGGCCTTAGAGGAGGAGGAGAGCTGTAGGAAAGCCGTAATCGTCTTGCTGTTGTTCAGTTGCTCAGTCATGTCTGATTCTTTGCGACCCCATGGACTGCAGCATGCCAGGCTTCCCTGTCCTTCACTATGTCCTGGAGTTTGCTTGAGTCGGTGATGCCATCCAACCATCTCATCCTCAGTCATCCTTTTCCCTTCATACCCTCAATCTTTCCCAGCATCAAGGTCTTTCCCAATGAGTCAGTTCTTTACATCAATCTTCTTAGAGAACAGCTAAGTGATGGTGAATTGAATATCGGTAGAAATGTGGGTTGTAAAGGCCATTCTGATGAGGTCTCTGGAGGAAATAAACAACATTGGAAATTGGAGGAAAGTTGATCTTTAGTAAAAACTGGCAAAGAACTTGGCTGAACTGTGTTCCTGTTCCCAAGTTCTGTGGAAGGTGGATCTTGCAAGTGCTGCCACTGGATGTTTAGCTAGATTTCTAATCAAAGCATTGAAGGTATGGCTTGGCTCCTCCTGACTGCATTCAGTAATATGCAAGAAGAGAGAAATGATTTATAGGTGGAACTGCACAGCAAAAAAGAGCAGAACTTAAGATTCTCAGCCTATGCATTTTGCCAAAAAGGAGAACACTAACAGTGTGGCCAAGCAACCATGTGATAAGGAGAATGGTGTGGATCTCAGAAGAAATCAAGCCTTCTTCCAAACAGCCTGTGGAAAACGAACATGGGCTGGTTGACTTAAACTGCAATGAGCAGCCAGCCTTACTGTAGAAGTTTGGATACGTTAGACTTCTTCATAAAGATTACGTCCTAAAGGCAGCACAATCCATAGCTTGGAGAACTCCCTACACTTTCTAACAAACAGGAGGAGCTAGAACTGGGGGCCCAGTAGCCCCACTTCCCTCTCAGGCTCTGTTCAGGACACTCACTCAGGGAACTGGGAGGAGACAGGGAGCCCAATTTACCTGTGCCTTTTGAAATTCTTTCTTTCCGTCTCTGTCCCTCCTTACCTCTGTCTTTCTTTTTCCTGTTTCTTTTTGGTGTCTCTTTAGTTTCAAGCCCCCAGTTGAGTTTGTCCGTAACCTCTCACAGCTCCAGCAGGCATCAAAGAAGCACCATGCGGAACCACAGCCGCATGCTTCCCTCCGCCCCAGACCCCATGCCCTGCACGAGCCGTACCTGAGCCTGCAACTGTCCTCATGCTTCTCTGCTTCCCCGGTGACTCTGACATCACCCACCTAGACACTGGTGTCACAGCACCCTGGGGCAGCAGCTGTTTTATCTGCATGAGCGGTGTGGCTGCTATTCTAGTTAGAGAATGTTCTGGAAGAGAGGTTTCAGTTTGACACCCTTGGAACCTAGAGGCCATCCCAAGAGCAGGAGGCTAGAGTTCCTTGTGGAGCTGTAATGACCAAGGTCACAAATGTGGAGCCTGGTACCAAGATCACGGGGCAAAAATCTCTGGAACTGACCGAGCCCCATAGCAACTGTTGCCATGAGCCTCCTGATCCAAACGGGCCAGTCCCCTGATCCCACACTAGGTAAAATACCCACCCTAGTACTCACCCTGTAGCATCCTAACCACTCACCTAATGCCACCCTTCCAGCAGGGATTTTCTTTGTCTTGAGGCCATAAAAATCGGCTGTGTTGTGTTTAGTCACTCAGTTGTGTCTGATTCTTTGAGACCTCATGGACTGTCGCCCTCCAGGCTCCTCTATCCATGGGATTCTCCAGGCAAGAATACTGGAGTGAGTTGCCATGCCCTCCACCAGAGGATCTTCCCAACCCAGGAATTGAACCCAGGCCTCCCAAATTGCAGGTGGATTCTTTACCAGCTGAACTACCAGGGAAGACCCCAAGTTGGCTACTAGTCCACAAAATGGGTTGGCTCTCCTGTGAGCCAGCCCCAGCTTCTAAGTGTCTCTAATAGACTGCTAGCTGCAACTGCTGAAGCCCCTGCTCTGCAATAAAACAAGTCACTGCAATGAGAGACTGCACAGCAACCAGAGAAAGCCAGCACACAGCAAGAAGACCTACTGCTACCAAATAATAATTAAAAAAAAAAAATCCCCGCTTGCTTAGTAGCTCAGTAGTGTCTGACCCTTGTGACCTCTTGGACGATAGCCCATCAGGCTCCTCTGTCCATGGGATTTTTCAAGCAAGAATACTGGAGAGGGTGGTCATTTCCTCCTCCAAGGAATCTTCCCAGGGACAGAACCTGCTTCGCCTGTGCCTCCTGCACTGCAGGTGAATTCTTTACCTGATGAGCCATCAGGGATGGCTCCCCTGCTCCCCAAGAAAGAACCTATGCAGACAAATAAAAACAACAGCAAATACCTGGAGACAGCTGGTGTCTGTACTTCTTCTTCCCAATTAGGTCCAAACAGTGCTGGTTTTCCTGGCAGCTGTCAAGCGACAACCCTCAGTCACATTCTCCACTTATGGGGACCAGAGGAACAGCTGGGGGCTGAGAACCGGCCCCCCTGCCTCGTGGCCACAGCAAACCCCAGGACAGCATCCAAAAACAAACATGAGTCTCCTAGGACCCTGAGAGCTTGTCCAGAATGTGCAGCCGTGACAAAGGCGGGAGTGATCACTGAGGGTCCACGAGTACCTAGTGGCAGGCTAAGTTCCGAGCTGCTGTTCCCTGGTTTTCCCCATGGGTTATTACAGTTGGAATGATGTTCCCATGATGCTTCAGGTCCTACCCAGCACTGCCCCTCCCCTGCCTTGCTGTGTGGCTTGGGATGGTTTGTGGCACAGGCGAAGCAGGTTCTGTCCCTGGGAAGATTCCTTGGAGGAGGGAATGACAACCCTCTCCAGTGTACAGTAGGTAGGAGTGGGCAGGAGTAGCAGTAAGTGTTGGTGTGTGTGCAGAGCCGGTTGTCCCCGTCCACGTCACTTGCATAACAAGTCCTGCCACTGGGGTCAGACGGATGTGTACCAATGGCTGAGAACCAGTGTCCAAAAACAAACGCAAGGCTCCCAGGACCCTGAGAACTTGTCCAGAGTTTGGCTGGGTCAGGTAACAAAAGCTCCAGGCTCTGTTTTCCAGCCCAGGCCATCCTCCCTGAAGAAAGAAGGGTGAGGCTGGTCTCCTGACAAATATTTATGGAATATATACGTGCCCAGAGGGGCCACTGGGGCCATGGAGAGAAGCCTTTCCTGGGGATGGGGGTAGGGTGGGGAGACGGAGAGGGGTGCAAACCAGTGACCTGCCCTGTGACCTCTACACCCAGGGTGCGTAGTCCAGGATGAGGGGTCCCAGCTGGGGAGACCTAGCCCATTCGGAAGGAGCCTTCGGGCATGGACTGGTTAAAAATTAGTCCCCTTAGAGGAGTTGTGATCAGCCTAGAGCAGCCAGGCTCAGGACTTAATCATGCTTTAACAGGAATCCTGCATCTCATCTCAGCCTCAGAGGGGATCCCAGCCTCCTCAGGTTTCTTGTGCCAAGTACACTCGCCCTTCGAGCCTTAGTTTGTCACCCTCTTTGCCTTCCCTTCTTTGGTCAAATCGATGGCCTGCACTAGGGCCAGGATGCCTTGCCCCCCTCCCCCGCCCCGCCCACTTCCCCCGCTCAGAGCCTGCCCGGAAACCCAGCCCTTTCCTCTGGGTGAGTTCTGGTTAAGAGATGACACTTGTTCCCGTCGGGCCCCACCCCACTGCTCCGAAGGCGCTGTCCAGCCCACGGTGCTGAAGCGTCCTGGGCCCCGCCGACCGAGAACAGACAGCAGTCCTGCCTGCAGCCGCCATTCCCATCCGGGCAGGCTCTGGCCTCGTTCACACTGGCCTAATAATCCACAAGGATCCTTGTCTGCCTAGCGGGTTTAAACTGGAATCGCGTCAGAGGCCCGAGTTCCTTGAGAAGGCCCTGGGAGAGTCTATGTTCGCCTGGGGTGGGGGTGGGGGGGTGTCAAACGACTCCAGAGTGGACAGTAGTCAATTTTTGTGCTCCATCCTGAAACCAGTAGAACTATGGGCATCTCCATGGACCCCTTTAGACTTGGCCTATGAGTTCTATGGGGAGACTGGGCCCAGAGGAGGGTCCACTCACTTTGAAGGAACTCAGTTCTTCCCACTTGCATCCAAACCCAGCAAGCCCTACTACCTGAGAAGGGTAGGGTGAGACAGACATACCCATTCCCTGCAGTAAAGATGTCTCTCCTTCCACTCCAGATGACCTTGACTTCTGTGGGTGTTCACAGCCCCTCCCCTCAACCCAATGTCCAGACACATAGGCGAAATCAGGTGTCCCCAGTGGAGAGCTCTGCAACTTGGAGTCCCAAATCTTGTCCTTGAAGGAGTAAATGACTCAGTTGCTTAGTCACTTGAGTGTAACTGTGATGGCCGTGATACCGGGCAGCATGGAAAAGCTGGCTATAGGGCAGAAATTAGTCCAGAACAGAGGGCTGGTCAGTTGGTGAAGGAGCAGCCCCCTGGTGCCTAGGACCAAGCCCACACTGGACCTACCATGCTCTGGCTCACCCTGTGACCCCACAGGGTCATCAAAGCAGCCCAGAACTCAGTCCTACCTCCTAATCATCATCCAAGCCTCTTTTCAGGCTGAGAGAAAGAAGTAGAAGTCTAAACACGAGAGTTTTGAGAGGACGCTCCAAAGGAGCTGAGAGTGGCCAGCATTCATTTGGCAGAAGTAAATATCAGGTTCTGGTCTCCTCAGATTCATCTAAGGACCCATGTCCAGTGCCCACAACTGCCAGGCAACTCCAGTTTAAGGCTCTCTGGGGCATATAGTACATTTTGGCTAGATGTAGCTTGAAGAGCCCCAGGAGACAATGCACAATGGCAGGGCTGAGTTCACACCAAGAGGAAGGGCAGGCAGCATCCTCAAGACGGTTGAGTCATCTCAGAATGAGGATTCTTAAAGTTGGCTATTGTGCTGCACGGTGAATCAAGTTGCTTGACCCCCTCTTTATTCGCCCTGGATGAGTGCCTGAAAATGGTTGTGTGGGACAGGAGGGAACAGCCACCCACAGAAGGAGATGGTCTAACCCCACCTCTCAACACATGGGCTCCCTACTGTAGCCCCTATGGCTGTGCTAAGTCACTTCAGTTGTGTCTGACTCTTTGTGACCCTATGGACTGAGCCCGCCAGGCTCCTCTGTCCGTGGAATTCTCTAGGCAAGAATACTGGAGTGGGTTGCCATGCCCTCCTCCAGGGGATCTTCCCAACCTAGGGATTGAATCTGTGTCTCTGCTGTCTCATGCTTTGGTAGGTGGATTCTTTACCACTGGTGCCACAAAGGTAGCTTGTCGGCAATGAATTAATCACTAATGTTGTCCAGGGCATCACAGTGACCCCAAGAAGTAGACAAAGTGGACATTACTAACCCATTAGGTAGATGAGAAAACAGGGGCAGAGGAGGCATGGTGCAGTCCCCAAAACCCCAGAGAAAGTCCAACTTTTTTTTTTTTTTTTGTCGTGGGCAGTTTGTGGGATCTTAGTTCCCCAACTAGAGATTGAACCTGGAACCACAGCAGTAAAAGTGCCAAGTTCTAATAACCACTGGACCACCAGAGAATTTCCCCAACTTTCTGCTCTTCAGCTTAGTGCAACACCCTCCTTCCTGTCCCCAGATCTCCGCTTCATCCATCAAGGAGCTGATGCTAATGGAGGTCCCCTCCATCAAAGCCAAACAGCTCTGGTTACCATGGTAACAAACAACCACTTCAGGCTCTCAACAACATAGTCCTAGGAGGACACAGGGAAGGCTTCTGTGGCCCGAGGGCCAACATGCCAGACGTTGGGTGAACATGCCTACAGCCACGGCAAGGACATGAACAGCATCCAAGAAGGAAGGGGGCTGCTGGGTAGACCCTGGGGAGGGGAGGGGGCCTGGAGAGAGCTCTGGCACCCCCTGCATGTGCTGGGCCCTCGGGCAGTGAGCCAAAACTGCTGTCTAAGCTGCTCATTGCAGTAGTTGAGTCATAGCTATGCCAGGCTCTTGGGGAAGAATGTGAATATATCCAGCAGGACTGGCAGAATGAGGGAAAGTGAGAGGCTACTGCAGGGACTTCCCTAAAGTCCAGCGTGGTAGGGATCCTGCCAAACTGAATGATTAGGCATCCAAGTGAGCTAGAATTCCACTACCTGAATTACCCAGGGGGAAGGTTGTACAAACTGGGCAGTGTACAGAGCAACAACAACTCCCTTACACATCTCCAGGGGGTCGCCATCCCCTCTTCTGCCCCCATCCCCAATTCTGTATCCCCTCATCCCCGCAAAAACAGACAGAAATGGAGACTAAGGTTGAGAAAAATTTCCCAGAAAGGAGATTTACAGAATAGATTTTTAAAAACAGCTAAGAAACTTAGATGATTAAACTTCATTTTAGTAGGAGTTATAGAAGAAGAAAATGGTAGGACTGTTTTTTTTAACCCCCGTAATGGAAGAACATGAGTTGGCAGGTTGAAGGGACTCACACCGTATCACACACAATGGATGAAAAATACCACACAAGGCACGGCACGGACAATGGCTTCTCCAGCGGCTCAGTGGTGAAGAATCCACCTGCCAACGCAGGAGACGTGGGTTCAGTCTAGGTGGGGAAGATCCCCTGGAGGAGGAAATGGCAACCCACTCCAGTATTCTGGGCAATCTCATGGACAGAGGAGCCTGGCAGGCTACAGTTCATGGGGTCGCAAAAGAGTTGACCAGACTAAGCCACTGAATACAGGAATACATAGATAAAGAAGTCCTAAAACTTTCTGCAAAAAAATTAATCAGACACTAGGGACTATGAATTGTTGTAGCACACGAGAAGAAAACTCCAACCTTTGGGGGGGAAATTATCTCCAACTTAGGAATTATCTCATTCAAATATCAACCAAATGTGAGGGTAGAAAGAAAATATCATTAGATGTTGAAGGTCTCAAAAACTTACCTTCCATGTACCTCTACCAGGAAACTGCCAGAGAACGTGCTCCACGAAAAACACCAAGAAATGAACTAAGGGAACTGCCCTGGTAGTCCAGTGGTTAAGATACTGCCTTGCAATGCAGAGGATTCAGGGTTTGATTCCTAGTTAGGGACTAAGATTCCATATGTTACAGGGCAATTAAGCCCACACACCACAACTACTAACCCTGCAAGCTCTAGACCCCATGCTCCTCAATAAGATAAGGCCCCACTCGCCCCAGTGAAGACCCAGAAGAGCTAAAAAAAAAAAAAAAAAAAATGAGCTACGTAGCAGCAGTACCAGGCAGTTCCCAATCCAGGAGCAGGAGGTCTAGGAGCCTCTGGCATTCTGCAGGGTAAGGAGGTCAGAGGCACTTATGAGCCCGTCATGATCAATGGTGTTTGCTGGCTCCCGAGGTCAGATCGGGGCTTAATTAATAATAGGCGTACAGAAATGGAATAGAGAGCCCGGAAATAGGCCTACACTATATGGTTAACTGATTTTTTTTTTTTTTTTTGGCCACATTGCAGGACGTACATGATCTTAGTTCCCCGACCAGGGACAGAACTCTTGTTTGCTGCAGTGGAAGCATAGAGTCTTAACCACTGGACCACCAGGGAATTCCCAGTCAACTGATTTTTGACAAATGCACCAAAGCAATGCATTGCAGGGGGGAGGGGGGAGGAGGGTCAGGCAGGGGGTGGGTGAGGAAACAATCTTTGCCATATGCACCCTCCCCGCAAAAAATTCAACTACAATCCTACACTACATAGAAAAGGTAACTCAAAACGGATCATGGACCTAAACATATGGAGTGACATTCTAGAAGAAAACTTAGGAGTGATAAAGCATTTGGGAAAGACTTCTGAAATATGGCATAAAATGCGTGAGCTACAAAAGAAACTAAGCAAGTGAAAAATAGGTCAGCTATTAACTATAGGAAAAACAAAATATTTTACAAAATAGGAAATGCAATTCTATTGCATAACAAGGTTCTGTTGTGAACAGTATTTGCATGCTTATAATAACGAAGGAATAAAAAAAAAAAAAGAAAGGATGGGACATCCCTGATGATTCAGTGGTTAAGACTCCAGGCTCCCAAATGCAGCAGGTCTGGGTTTAATCCCTGGTCAGGGAACTAGATCCCAAATGCTACAACTAAGACCCAGCACAGCCAAATAAATAAGTATTTAATAAAAATAATGAAAAGTAATTCGCTGGCGGTCTCAGGGTTGAGACTCGGCAGTCTCTGTGTTTCTGTGTTGGGACCCAGGTTCAATCCCTGGCCAGGGAATGAAGATCTGAAAGGCAAGCAATGTGGCAAAAAAAAAAAATAAAATAAAATACTGAATACAGTTGCCTGTGCTACACAGTAGGACCTTGTTGTTTATCTATTTTATATATAGTAGTGCATATATGTTAATCCCAAGATCCTAAATTATCCTCTCCCAACCCTAGATAATGTGAGGTTTAAATTCAGTTCTGCCAGGACCCATACTGGACAGGGGGAAGAAATATAGGGAATGAGGCCTTGCACTCCTGATCCTGACAGATCAGGGAAAGGCCAACACAGTCTCTGAAACAGGGAACCCCAGCCTCTACCTGACTTGTCCTCTGCATCCTTGGATGGATACCAGGAAGGGTGTCTGAATCTGGCAATAAGGAGCTCATGATCTGAGCCACAGTCAGCTCTTGGTCTTGTTTTCGCTGACTGTATAGAGCTTCTCCATCTTTGGCTGCAAAGACTATAATCAATCTGATTTTGGTGTTGACCATCTGCTGATGTCCATGTGTAGAGTCTTCTCTTGTGTTGTTGGAAGAGGGTGTTTGCTATGACCAGTGCGTTCTCTTGGCAAAACTCTATTAGCCTTTACCCTGCTTCATTCTGCATTCCGAAGCCAAATTTGCCTGTTGCCCCAGGTGTTTCTTGACTTCCTACTTTTGCATTCCAGTCCCCTATAATGAAAAGGACACCTTTTTTGGGTGTTAGTTCTAAAAGGTCTTGTAGGTCTTCATAGAACCGTTCAACTTCAGCTTCTTCAGTGTTACTGGTTGGGGCATAGACTTGGATTGCTGTGATATTGAATGGTTTGCCTTGGAAACGAACAGAGATCATTCTGTCATTTTTGAGACTGCATCCAAGTACTGCATTTCAGACTCTTTTGTTGACCATGATGGCTACTCCATTTCTTCTAAGGGATTCCTGCCCGCAGTAGTAGATATAATGGTCATCTGAGTTAAATTCACCCATTCCAGTCCATTTTAATTCACTGATTCCTAGAATGTCGATGTTCACTCTTGCCACCTCCTGTTTGACCACTTCCAATTTGCCTTGATTCATGGACCTGACATTCCAGGTTCCTATGCAATATTGCTCTTTACAGCATCAGACCTTGCTTCTATCACCAGTCACATCCACAACTGGGTATTGTTTTTGCTTTGGCTCCATCCCTTCATTCTTTCTGGAGTTATTTCTCTACCGATCTCCAGTAGCATATTGAGCACCTACCAACCTGGGGAGTTCCCCTTTCAGTATCCTATCATTTTGCCTTTTCATACTGTTCATGGGGTTCTCAAGGCAAGAATTCTGAAGAAGTTTGCCATCTCCTTCTCCAGTGGACCACATCCTGTCAGACCTCTCCATCATGACCCGCCCATCTTGGGTGGCCCCACACAGCATGGCTTAGTTTCATTGAGTTAAACAAGGCTGTGGTCCATGTGATCAGATTGGCTAGTTTTCTGTGAGTATGGTTTCAGTGTGTCTGCCCTCTGATGCCCTCTCGCAACACTACCGTCTTACTTGGGTTTCTCTTACCTTGGGCGTGGGGTATCTCTTCATGGCTGCTCTAGCAAAGCGCAATGCATCAAATCCCTTATGATTATACAGTGGAAGTGAGAAATAGATTTAAGGGACTAGATCTGATAGACAAAGTGCCTGATAAACTATGGTTGGAGGTTCGTGACACTGTGCAGGAGACAGGGATCAAGACCATCCCCACGGAAAAGAAATGCAAAAAAGCAAAATGGCTGTCTGAGGAGGCCTTACAAATAGCTGTGAAAAGAAGAGAAGTGAAAAGCAAAGGAGAAAAGGAAAGATATAAGCATCTGAATGCAGAGTTCCAAAGAATAGCAAGGAGAGATAAGAAAGCCTTCTTCAGCAATCAATGCAAAGATATAGAGGAAAACAACAGAATGGGAAAGACTAGAGATCTCTTCAAGAAAATTAGAGATACCAAGGGAGAATTTCATGCAAAGATGGGCTCGATAAAGGACAGAAATGGTATGGACCTAACAGAAGCAGACAATATTAAGAAGAGGTAGCAAAAATACACAGAAGAACTGTACAAAAAAGATCTTCATGACCCAGATAATCATGATGGTATGATCACTCACCTAGAGCCAGACATCCTGGAATGTGAAGTCAAGTGGGCCTTAGGAAGCGTCACTACAAACAAAGCTAGTGGAGGTGATGGAATTCCAGTTGAGCCATTTCAAATCCAGAAAGATGATGCTGTGAAAGTGCTGCACTCAATATGCCAGCAAATTTGGAAAACTCAGCAGTGGCCACAAGAGTGGAAAAGGTCAGTTTTCATTCCAATCCCAAAGAAAGGCAATGCCAAAGAATGCTCAAACTACCACACAATTGCACTCCTCTCACACACTAGTAAAGTAATGCTCAACATTCTCCAAGCCAGGCTTCAGCAATACGTGAACCGTGAACTTCCAGATGCTCAAGCTGGTTTTAGAAAAGGCAGAGGAACCAGAGATCAAATTGCCAACATCCCCTGGATCATGGAAAAAGCAAGAGAGTTCCAGAAAAACACCTATCTCTGCTTTATTATGCCAAAGCCTTTGACTGTGTGGATCACAAGAAACTGTGGAAAACTCTGAAAGAGATGAGAATACCAGACCACCTGACCTGCCTCTTGAGAAACCTATATGCAAGTCAGGAAGCAACAGTTAGAACTGGACATGGAACAACAGACTGGTTCCAAATAGGAAAAGGAGTACGTCAAGGCTGTATATTGTCACCCTGCTTATTTAACTTCTATGCAGAGTACATCATGAGAAACGCTGGACTGGAAGAAACACAAGCTGGAATTAAGATTGCCAGGAGAAATATCAATAACCTCAGATATGCAGATGACACCACCCTTATGGCAGAAAGTAAAGAGGAACTAAAAAGCCTCTTGATGAAAGTGAAAGAGGAGAGTGAAAAAGTTGGCTTAAAGCTCAACATTCAGAAAACGAAGATCATGGCATCTGGTCCCATCACTCCATGGGAAATAGATGGAGAAACAGTGGAAACAGTGTCAGACTTTATTTTGGGGGGCTCCAAAATCACTGCAGATGGTGATTCCAGCCATGAAATTAAAAGACGCTTACTCCTTGGAAGAAAAGTTATGACCAACCTAGATAGCATATTCAAAAGCAGAGACATTACTTTGCCGACTAAGGTCCATCTAGTCAAGGCTATGGTTTTTCCAGTAGTCATGTATGGATGTGAGAGTTGGACTGTGAAGAAGGCTGAGCACCAAAGAATTGATGCTTTTGAACTGTGGTGTTGGAGAAGACTCTTGAGTCCCTTGGACTGTGAGGAGATCCAACCAGTCCCTTCTGAAGGAGATCAGTCTTGGGTGTTCTTTGGAAGGAATGATGCTAAAGCTGAAACTCCAATACTTTGGCCACCTCGTGTGAAGAGTAGACTCATTGGAAAAGACCCTGATGATGGGAGGGATTAAGGGCAGGAGGAGAAAGGGATGACAGAGGATGAGATGGCTGGATGGCATCACAGACTCGATGAATGTGAGTTTGAGTGAACTCTGGGAGTAGGTGATGGACAAGGAGGCCTGGAGTGCTGTGATTCATGAGGTCGCAAAGAGCCAGACATGACTGAATGACTGAACTAAACTGGACTGAGGAAGGGTGTACAGGGACTCCAGATACCCACTCAATGCCTGTTGAAATTAATTGTAACACAAAATAAGTCTTAATCAGTAGTCTGAACTCCCAACCTGGATCTCTGCAATGGAGAGCAGGCAGAGACAGGAAAAGTCCCCTTACTGCCGGGCCTGGAAAAGCTTCAGCCCCTCAGCCCCACCCTCCAAGTCCTCCCAGAGTTATGGAGGGAGTCTTGGGGGGAGGAACCAGCAGGGAGGGGCTGGAAGAAATCACTGGAGTATTGGGGGTGGGGGTCGCGGGCATGCTCCTTGGCAGAGACAGTGGGGCAAACTTCTGCCTCTAAATATTCTGAATTAGCAACAAACATAACAAGTACAAAACATTCCTGTATCACAGATGACGCATATTCTCCTCTGGCCTGGTATCCCCAGTTCCCAGATCTCAGACACGGGAGCCCAGGCTCACACCAGCAGGAGGGTGGGACCAGAGTTTCTGTGGACTTTCCAAGTGTTTATTTGCATTCTTGTGGGTCCCTGAGGGCCCAGCTGAGGTTCCCAGTGTCTGCCAAGGAAGAGAAAAACCAGGCTTTGACAACCAGAACTGACCTGATGTTCACGGACCTCAAACACTCAGAGCCAGGTCTCTGGCTGGACATTTCACATTCTTCTGTTGGACATAAATAATCCCAGAATACCAACCTCACACAAGTTACTCTGAGAACATGATAAAATGAGACACGATAAAGCCAGTTCATAATTTTGTCCAAGAACCGACCAAAATAAGGTCACTGTATTGTTGTTTAGTCGCTCAGTCGTGTCAGACTCTTTGAAGCCCCATGAACTGTAGCACGCCAAACTTCCCTGTCCTTCACTGTCTCCCAGAGTTTGCTCAAACTCACGTCTACTGAGTCGATGATGCCATCTAACCATCTCATCCCCTTCTCCTCCTGCCCCCAATAAAGGTCTTTTCCAATGAGTCACTGTGTTGCCACCCATAAAATATTAATCTTAAACATACTCCTCTTATGGCTAAAATTAGTGACTGCTATATTTTTAGAAATTGTATTGAGATATAATTCACATACAAGTCATCCATTTAAAGTGTACTTTGACATGAGACAGTTCTGCATCAGAACACTGGACCGGCCACTACTAAGTAGGTGGCCTCAGGCAAGTCCCTGAACCTCTCTGAGCCTTGCATTCTTCATGTATAAAATGGGGTGATACCACCCACACTGCAGGGTTGTAAGAGTTAAAAAGTGACACTGGGAATACTAGGCCAATGCAGTCACACTGAACCAGTCCAGTTAAAGGATTCCAGCTGTTTGCAGTCCGGTGCTGGGAAATGTCAAAACAGAGTTTTGTTTCCAAGTTTCTATTAAGAGGGCTGGAAAATCTGAAGTTATAGGGGAAAAAATTATTTTTAATTCATTGGCATATAGAAAATTTTTTTCTAAGGTCAAAGGAATAAAGGAGAATCCTTTCTTCCAGGGTCCCTGTTCCCTGAGCTCCTTGCCCCCGCCCCCAGTGCAGACCAGGCTCCTGGGGGCAAATACCTGCCTCTGGCCTCTGGGGATGGCCCTAGCCCATAATTCCATGAATATGAGAAGCCTTCAGAGGAATCTGGTGCTTTTGGCCTCAGTGATTACACTGTCCAAAGGGTAGGACACAGCTGGACTGGGGTCACATTCATCAGAGCACTGCCTCAGGGAGCGTGTGCATGATTGTGGCTCCACCTTAAAGGCAAGCAGCAAAGCCCAGGAACCCGCAGGGAAAGCTGGGACGATGGGTCGTCTCTAACCGTGCTGGGCCTCCCCTTCTGGGCTGTAGGCTTGGATTATTTGTATCAATACAGCTAGGAATTTTCCAGAGCCCCCTTACTTTTTTTTTTTTTTTTTTGCCACACCATGCTGCTTGCAGGATCTCAGTTCCCCCACCAGGGATGGAACCCTGCCTCCTACAGTGGAGAATGGGGTCCTAATCGCAGGACTGCTAAGGAAGCCCCCCTCCCACCCCACCCTTCTTCTTTAAACCTGCTAGCTAAGTGTTCTGGCATCTCCTCTGAGCTTTTAATTAATTTCCCTTTCAGAGAATTGAGTTATTTGTTGCCAGTTTGTTCTCTCAGACGGCATGGTATTTATTAACTTTTTGCTATTGAGATTTTTGTTGTTGTTGTTTCAAATCTTACTCGACTCTGTCCCCCTTTCAGCTGAGGAAATGGTGACCAGGTGACCAACGGTCACCGTATTCCAAGGTCACCGTTTTGTGTATTATGAGCAACAAAGAAAGAGCAGGAATATGCTTGGAGGCAGAACCCCGGAGATCAGGGGTGTGGAGATGTGTTCAGGAACCGAGATCCCCAGCCTTGCCTTTCAGCACCGGAGGGTCGGTGGAAAATGATTTCTTTTGAAAACCACTGCTTCGATATCGACACTGAAGGTGGTTATAAGTGAGTTTTAGCGACGGTACCAACAGCGCCTGAGAGCCTCAGGAGGGCCTCTGAGTGAGGCAAGGAGGCGCCAGACTGCGGACGAGCTTGAGATTTCGACCTCATAGCTGTGAGAAGCGAGGGAAGCCCCGGGCCCTGCCCAGCATGAAGCACTCGCCGAGCTCCTGAAGACCAGCCGGCGTACCTGGGCTCCGAGCACGCAGGGCGCCAAAGAACGCCCGGTCCGCGCCGGGAGCAGCCAGAGCCGCGCCAAGCCCCGCCCACTTCCCCGCCTCCGCCTCGCTCCTTTCCGAGCCAGAGCCAATCAGCGCTCAGCGACCCTGGGCAGGGAGACCAATCGATCCGTCTCGCTTTTCACTCAAGACTAGAAGTAGAGCGTCGTGCACTCGATCCGAGGTAGTCCCGGGACCGAGGCAGAAACTTGGCTAAACTGGAGGACCTCGCTGGCTGGTTGCCTCATGGGTGTCTGGGAGGTCGAGATTCCTTCACGTGGAAGGAAATTGTTCTCGAACAATTCAGTTCAGAGAACACTATCCTAGGCCCTTTCCTTACCTCGCCGTGCGGCTTCGGGGCAGATGTCTCTTCTATCTGGGTCTTATAAAATGAACCAGTGGAACAAAAAACACTCTCTACAGTCCCTCTTTTATCCTGGCCCAGCAAGCCCAGGATCAGCGCCAGTGTGGCTGATATCAGTGGTCTCACCCTGACCAGTGCCACCTGAAGCTTTTCCAGCAGTAATACACTGCGGCTGCTGCTAAGTTGTTTCAGTCATGTCCGACTAGGTGCGACCCCGTAGACGGCAGCCCACCAGGCTTGGGTGGGCTGGGATTCTTCAGGCAAGAACACTGGAGTGGGTTGCCATTTCCTTCTCCCATGCATGAAAGTGAAAAGTGAAAGTGAAGTCGCTCAGTCGTGTCCGACTCTTAGCGACCCCATGGATTGCAGCCTACCAGGCTCCTCTGTCCATGGGATTTTCCAGGCAAGAGTACTGGAGTGGGTTGCCATTGCCTTCTCCAGTAACACACTACAGCCAGGTTACCCCCATTTCAGTTTTCTGGGGATGGAAAGTGATTTTCTCCATCTGTTCACGTTTTTTAAAAAAGAACTTTGACATTGGCCCTCTGCTACTTTGCTAGGTGACCTGGGAAAAATCACAGCCCATCTCTGGGCCTATAGTCCTATCAAAGAAATTCAGAACACCTGAGACCATTCCTATGTTTGCATTCAGGTCCCCTATAATGAAAAGGACATCTTTTTTGGGTGTTAGTTCTAAAAGGTCTTGTAGGTCTTCATAGAACCGTTCAACTTCAGCTTCTTCAGTGTTACTGGTTGGGGCATAGACTTGGATTGCTGTGATATTGAATGGTTTGCCTTGGAAATGAACAGAGATCATTCTGTCATTTTTGAGATTGCATCCAAGTACTGCATTTTGGACTCTTTTGTTGACCATGATGGCTACTCCATTTCTTCTAAGGGATTCTTGCCCGCAGTAGTAGATATAATGGTCATCTGAGTTAAATTCACCCATTCCAGTCCATTTTAATTCACTGATTCCTAGAATGTCAATGTTCACTCTTGCCATCTCCTGTTTGACCACTTCCAATTTGCCTTGATTCATAGACCTGACATTCCAGGTTCCTATGCAATATTGCTCTTTACAGCATTGGACCTTTCTTCTATCACTAGTCACATCCACAGCTGGGTATTGTTTTTGCTTTGGCTCCAACCCTTCATTCTTTCTGGAGTTATTTCTCCACTGACCTCCAGTAGCATATTGGGCACCTACTGACCCGGGGAGTACCTCTTTCAGTATCCTATCATTTTGCCTTTTCATACTGTTCATGGGGTTCTCAAGGCAAGAATACTGAAGTGGTTTTCCATTCCCTTCTCCAGTGGACTACAATCTATCAGACCTCTCCACCATGACCCACCCATCTTGGGTTGCCCCATGGGCATGGCTTAGTTTCATTGAGTTAGACAAGGCTGTGGTCCTAATGTGATTAGATTGACTAGATTTCTGTGAGTATGGTTTCAGTGTGTCTGCCCTCTGATGCCCTCTTGCAACTACCATCTTACTTGAATTTCTCTTACCTTGGGTGTGGGTATCTCTTCACGGCTGCTCCAGCAAAGCACAGCCGCTGCTCCTTACCTTGGATGAGGGGTATCTCCTCCCGCCGCCCTTCCTGACCTTCAACGTGGGATGGCTCCTCTAGGCCCTCCTGCGCCCACAGAGCCACCACTCCTTGGACATGGGGTTGCCCCTCCCGGCCGCTGCCCCTAGCCTTGGGCGTGGGGTTGCTCCTCTCGGGCGCCACCCCCGACCTCGGACGCCTTTGACTGTGTGGATCACAATAAACTGTGGAAAATTCTGAAAGAGATGGGAATACCAGACCACGTAACCTGCCTCCTGGGAAATCTGTATGCAGGCCAGGAAGCAACAGTTAGAACTGGACATGGAACAACAGACTGGTTCCAACTAGGAAAAGGAGTACGTCAAAGCTGTATATTGTCACCCTGCTTATTTAACTTCTATACAGAGTACATCATGAGACACGCTGGACTGGAAGAAACACAAGCTAGAATCCAGATTGCCGGGAGAAATATCAATAACCTCAGATATGCAGATGACACCACCCTTATGGCAGAAAGTGAAGAGGAGCTAAAAAGCCTCTTGATGAAAGTAAAAGAGGAGAGTGAAAAAGTTGGCTTAAAGCTCAACATTCAGAAAATGAAGATCATGGCATCTGGTCCCATCACTCCATGGGAAATAGATGGGGAAACAGTGTCAGACTTTATTTTTCTGGGCTCCAAAATCACTGCAGATGGTGATTGCAGCCAGGAAATTAAAAGACACTTACTCCTTGGAAGAAAAGTTATGACCAACCTAGATAGCATATTCAAAAGCAGAGACATTACTTTGCCAACTAAGGTCCGTCTAGTCAAGGCTATGGTTTTTCCAGTAGTCATGTATGGATGTGAGAGTTGGACTGTGAAGAAGGCTGAGCACCGAAGAATTGATGCTTTTGAACTGTGGTGTTGGAGAAGACTCTTGAGAGTCCCTTGGACTGCAAGGAGATCCAACCAGTCCATTCTAAAGGAGATCAACCCAGGGATTTCTTTGGAAGGAAAGAAATTTTCAGCTAAAGCTGAAACTCCAGTACTTTGGCCACCTCATGCGAAGAGTTGACACATTGGAGAAGACTTTGATGCTGAGAGGGATTGGGGGCAGGAGGAGAAGGGGACGACAGAGGATGAGATGGCTGGATGGCATCACTGACTCAATGGATGTGACTCTGAGTGAACTCTGGGAGTTGGTGATGGACAGGGAGGCCCGGTGTGCTGCGATTCATGGGGTCGCAAAAAGTCGGACATGACTGAGCGACTGAACTGAACTGAACTGAACTGAGACCATAAGATTACCCCACCATGGCATTTTCATAACACTGCCAATACATCCTACAACCAGATAGATCCAAATTGGGGCCAGCAGTCGGATCAGGGAGCAGTCATTTCACTGAGACTCTCCCTGGGTGATCCTGAGCCACTGGCCCTTAGGCGCTCACCTTTCCTCAGTCCATGCTATCCATGCTGAGTAAAGCAAGACAAAGCTTGATTGACAAATACTTGTGGGGGCACCTACTGTATTCTACTGTGTAGTGCTGTTATGGGAGAAGCCAACCTAATTCCTGACTCAAGGAAGCTCAGGGCCTTGTTGAGAGAGACTGACAAGGGTAGACAGGAGAGTTCCGCAGAGTAACATTGGCTACAAAAGCAGGGATGGAGATGTTGGAGCTAGCTAGGACATTTCAGGCCAAAGAGGATGTTCAAGCCTGACTGGGTAGTTTCCCCAGTGGGTGGAATCAGAAATTTCAGGAGATTGAAATAGTGAGGACTGTCTGTAGAGTGGATGTGACCAGGGGCCAGTTAGACAGTGGAGTGTAACAGGTGCCTTAAATGCAAGTTCAGGAGGTGGGGCGTTGTGTCTAGGTGGAGTCACGTTTAGTGGGAGCCCTGGGTTTCATCCTGGCACTGGGATGGGGAGGAGGAACTTGTTAGGATTCCCAAGTCACCTGTGCTCGCCCTTCCAGAGCCACAAGTGGCCGCCCATCGCAAGCACCTCCCCCTCCGCCTTAGCCCGCTGAGTCCCGGGGCTTCTCTCGGACGGGGACAGACGGGCCCCGGAGGCGCTGGTGACCATTCCGCTGCAGGGAGGCCCAGGCAAGAGGTGTGTAATCTGAGCCTTACAAAGGGCCAATTACACGGTTCCTGGAAGTCTCTAACTTCTCTCGCGTTTACCAGGTCACCGCTCTGCCTCTCTCCCCTGGAATAGCCCTTCCACACCTTAATTCCCCTTCAAAAGGTGCCCTTATCTTTCCTTTGACTCTTGGGCGGAAGTGGAGGCTGCACACCTAGGCCTGCGAGTGCCTGAGGTTCTGTTGTAAAGAGCACCAGAGTCAGCGTCCACACTGGAGTTCCAGGCGAACTGGAAGGAGGCTCCAGGGGAGTGACTAGGATCTCCATCTTAGGCTCGGGGGTTCTGGTACACCAGCTTTCCCCCCTAGGTCGGCTCGGGCTCCCTCCCCGCATCCTTCCCTCTCATCGCGGACCTCAAACTGGGACCCTATCCTCTGAACACTGCTCCAAGCCCCACAAAGCCTCTGGGACTTGAGATCAGGGTCCAGGAGCTCGGCCCGGCCCGGAATGCATCTCCGTCTGGCCTCCCACCCTAAAGCTTGCGGTGAGGGATTGGGGCTCTCGCCTGGGCTATTGGGTTTAGGCCTGCAGCTCTAGGGTGCTGTCCATCCCACGGTGCTGAAACTACCCCCGACCTCTGCGCCCTAGGAGAAACCGCGTCCCCACCTCACGGGGACGCCCAAACTCCAGGGTGTGTTCACACTGGTCCAATAACCCTCATGGGTAATCAACTGCCTCAACAGTTCAGACCATCACTGTTTTGAACTGGAGCCATGCAGGGGCTCTGAGGAGGCTCGGAGAATGGCCAGACCCAGGGATAGTGGGAGTGGTGGGCAAAACTCCAATCTCTTGCTCTGTCCTGGTGTTAGTAGGAACTCACACATTGTGAATATAGCCCCTGCGCACTCTAAACCTGTCTTGTGAATTGTTTGGTGAGACTGGGAAGGCCTCCCTCAATTTTCAGGGATCAGACCCCCTTATGAGCATCCAAGCTGTGCAGACGCTGCTACCTGGGAGATAATTTTTGAACCAGGGGCTCTGGTTCAAAACCTGCGGCTGCTGGTCCACAGGATCTCCGAGACGCCTTTGGCCGGCTGCTTCCCCGCGCCCTGGAAGGGTGGATTTCCAGCGAGAAGACTGCGCATGACCGCCCCCAACAAGCAAGCAGAGTCCCTGGTTCAAAAATTAAGGACAGAAAAATCCCTAGA
Organism: Oryx dammah; assembly: GCF_014754425.2. Taxonomy (NCBI): domain Eukaryota; kingdom Metazoa; phylum Chordata; class Mammalia; order Artiodactyla; family Bovidae; genus Oryx; species Oryx dammah. Next base: position 49,289,829 of record NW_024070192.1, read on the forward strand.
ACTTCCTCCCCTTCAGCTTTCACACAGTGAATATGCCCTCCTTGGACTCTGGGTGACCCCCAGCTCGTGTGTGTGTCCTCCATCCCGTGCTTCCAATGTCCGAGCAAGAAGGAAGGTGCCAGCGACTCCCCAGGTAGAGTAGCGCGACTTCCGGTCCAGAGGTTTTGCCCTTGAGGGTATAGATGGAGAGATTGCCCAAAGAGCTAAACGCAATCGCACTGATGGTAATTTTGAGAAGCCCGAAGAAGATGGGGCAAATTCAGAAACCAGGGCTCAGAGGCACAGTGAATAGCCAGGACGCGGGGCTCACGCGCTCCACCGAGCCCCGGGAGGGTCCTGCCGCGCCTCCGCGTCCCTTGTGACTCTGCACGGCCCTCCAGGGCCGCCCGCAGCTCAGGAACTTCCCGCACCTTCTGATGACCAGCCCCGGGGGCAGTGTGAAACCAGACTGAGGCAGAAGTTTGCAGAGCAGGTGCTGTCCAGCGTGTTCCAGGCGAGCCGAGCCTGCGGCAAACCGCAGCACTACCTCCCGGTGAAGGCTGAGCCGGGTGGCCAGTGCTCGGGTGCGAGTGGCGAGTGCCTCAGAGTCACGCGCCCCTGCACACAGCCGACTGCGCTCCGGGACTAAGCGAGTGTGCAGCGTTTCCTGCGAGAAAGCAGAACCCGAGCCAGCCAAGGATTCCACAAGCTGCTGCTAGTCCACGGGCTCTGCGGCGCGCTTGCCCGGCTGCTTCCGGGCGCCCTGGGAGGGCGGAGAGCCAGCAAGAAGACTGCGCATGCCCGCCCCCAACTCGGATCTGCAACAAAATAGAAACGCAGAAGCCCCTGGTTCAAAAACGAAGATTTTCGAGAGGGCAACAGCAGAACATTAAATCAAGTGCAGCCCGTGTGCGACTCGGCAAGTCCCATGCCCTTGAAGCCAGCCCTGCTCCTACCCATCCCACATGAGAGTCATTTAATAAGCTTTACCCTGCAAGGTTAAGTTTGGGGTTACTTACTAAGGCAGAATTACTGCCCCCTTCCTCTGTTGCCATAATAAGGGAAGAGCCTGGGCAGATTGATCTGACTCTTCCACAGGTACCTACCTGTAGCCCTAATCAAAGGTGGGAGGTGAGTTATCTTTGCAGCCTTGCTACATCTCAGCTTCTATCTGCAGCTCTGACACCTTCATCCATTCTCTGGGCTAGAGGGAGCCAGAGCCAGGGATCACTTCCTGAAGGAAGGGGCTTGGGCTGATCTTCAGAGGACCAGAACTAGGTAAGCAATCTGCCTCATTCTGAATAACCCCTGCTATTCTCTAAAGGAAAGTGAACTTGCCATAATCAGTCTGGTTTTGTTGTTTTGTCTAGTATTTTGTACAGCTCCTTGGAACTCCGTTAAATCTACTAGATTGGATGCCCCAATTAATAGTCACTGAGGGACTTCCTGGGGTTCGGTGGCTATGACTCCATACTCCCAATGCAGGGGGCCCGGGTTCAGGGAGCTAGATCCTATATGCTGCAACTAATAGTTTGCCTGCCACAAATAAAGATCCTGCATGCTTCAGCTAAGACCCAGCACAGCCAAATAAATAAATTAAAATTTAAACATAAATTAATCATTGAATAAAGCATAACAGGTCTTTAAATTTTACTCAGCTAAACTAGTTTTTATCAAAGCTAAAGATCTGAGTATCAGGTATAGGGTGGACCTAAAGAATTGTTTTTCAACTCTTTGAAAGTTATTTTATTTCACTATCTTACTGTGTTCCCCAGAACTGAAAAAGAAACACTAGGGAAAGACGGACTAACCCTGGTTAAACAGGAGGAAGAACTTCTAAACTGTAAAGGGCACAGAACTGTTGGGGTAGCAGGGACAGCAGAGGGCGCTGTTGTTGTGTAAACACACCCATAGGAAGGGGCCCCTGCTGCTACTGGTGCTGCTAAGTCGCTTCAGTCGTGTCCGACCCCATAGACAGCAGCCCACCAGGCTTCCTGGTCCCTGGGATTCTCCAGGCAAGAACACTGGAGTGGGTTGCCTTGTCCTTCTCCAATGCGTGAAAGTGAAAAGTGAAAGTGAAGTTGCTCAGTCGTGACCGACTCTCAGCGACCCCACGGACTGCAGTCCACCAGATTCCTCCGTCCATGGGGTTTTCCAGGCAAGAGTACTGGAGTGGGTTGCTATTGCTTTCCCTAACCCTAACCCCTACAGGCATGCATTTTTTTCTCACATGTCTCTGCAAATCTACACAGAAACACATTCCTTACCCCCTGATCTGTGCACCACCCCGCCCCCTGCCCATATTCCCTATCTTACAGGTACTTCAGCAATCAAAGAGTTAGAATTTCTGATTAAGATTCTCTACCTGGCCTCTAGGGGTCCCTTGGACCCTAACCCTATCTCCAAACTATGTTCATAAGCTGATGGTGGTCCTTCAGAGAGAGGAGCTAGGGAGAGGATCTGGGAACCCGTTTCCTTCTTCAGCCTGTGGCCCTTCCCATCCCAGTGGGAAGATGTTCTCTGCAGTGTTATTTACAATGGAAAGTAAACTGATGACCCAAGCTGTGAACATTGTGGAACCACAAAATGACAGTTGCGGAGGCTGTGAGGTAACAGGGATGCATGTTGACACTGAAAGGCGAAAGTTAACAAAGGATACTAAATTGCTCACTATGCCCACAAGGTTTTGCCTGTAGATAAAAATGGAAAGGGAAGTTGGAAAAATGAAGCAGATTAAGGTGGGAATGACTATTTTCTTTAAAATATTTTTCCTCAGAAACACGTTAAAATTGTAAAATGGTTACCTCTGAGAGATAAGGTTATCAGCAGTTTTTTCCCCCTGCTTCTTTCCAAATACTTTACAATGAGTAGGTATTATCTGGATGGCCAGAGAAAAAGAAGTTAACAGACACACATCCGCCTAAGAGAGGCTGTCTCTTCATGTTGGCATAGCGTTAACTATGCCCTTTCGTCCACAAGGCTGCCTCCTTGGCCCTTCCTTTTCCCCCTCTGTCTGGTACCACCCTCATCACCCTCTCTGGTGGTCCTTCCACCATAAACCAGAACATATATGAATACTATGTGGGAAAATCCAAAGTGGCTCTGAGCCCAGCCTCCAGCCGGTGTGACCTGGCTCCCTGGCTGAGAGGGGAGGAGCAGCCCTGGGGGAGTTTTCCTGAGGCCTCTGCCGGGCAGACAGAACATATGGCATCTCCATTGCTGGATTGTTCCATGCTTCTTGCTGCTACTATTTCAAAATGTTCAGGGGCAGAAGTTTCTGCCAAGCTCTCTACCAAAGAGGGCCATACTCCCGTCCCTGTGATAGCTCTCTCTCTGCTCCCTTCCCGGGTTCCCCCTGCAGACCAGAGAAACTGGCGGGGTGTGGAGACCAGGGGAAGGGGACTGCAGCTTCCTTTCCACAGATGCTGGCTGGATAGGCACCTTCTCGTCTCTGTTGGAACGTGGCAGAGGTTCAGGTTCAGGCATGGCGGAACACACTTTGCATGTGCCTGCTTTGCATGTGGCTTTAACCTCAATAGCCAAGGACAAGAAGCTGAAGTCTGCAAACATTTCCCTAAATCATCTGTTAATTGAAGGGGACTCTGCCCAGGACCGAACACAAGGGGAAATGGAGGCTAGGGGTTCCAATGGCAGGAAAGAGTGTGTCGGGGAGGATGAGATGGCATGGAAAGAGCCCAGGTTGGTGGTGCGGGCACGGGGGGGAGGTGGAGTGGTAGGCTGTTGTTGACCCACGAAAAGACGCCAGGATTCTTGGCCTCCAGAGAAGAATTCAATCCAGGGCCAGAGACTAGGCTTGATCGCTCAGAGCTTTTGTGAAATAAAGTTTTATTAAAGTATAAGGGAGATAGAGAAAGCTTCTGATATAGGCATCAGAAGCGGGCAGAAAGAGTACCCCCTGCTAGTCTTCAGCTGGATGTTATATAGTCACTGCTGCTGCTCCTGCTAAGTCGCTTCAGTGATGTCTGACTCTGCAACCCCATAGACTGCAGCCCACCAGGCTCCCCCATCCCTGGGATTCTCCAGGCAAGAACACCGGAGTGGGTTGCTATTTCCTTCTCCAATGCATGAAAGTGAAAAGTGAAAGTGAAGTCACTCAGTTGTGTCCGACTGTTAGCAACCTCATGGACTGCAGCCTACCAGGCTCCTCCATCCATGGGATTTTGTAGGCAAGAGTACTGGAGTGGGGTGCCATTGCCTTCTCACTAGCAGTCTGTTAATGAAAGAAAGGAATGTCTTAAAACTCAGAATGGCACCAGGCCCCTCATCCATAAGATGCATTTGGGGATAATCTTGGCACCAGACAATTTATCCAGGGCCATAAAATGATTGACTTGACTCTTGTAGAAGGGCAGATCACCATACAAATAGTTTCTCGTTGACACAGATCAGGGGAACAACGTGTGAGTAGAACGTACTGGTTTGTCAAGTAGGTTCTGAGCCATTAGGCTGAACCGACTTGAAGACAGAGTTTGGGGTAAATGCATAGTACATTAACATAGCTTTAGACAAACATTTCCATAAGAAAAATGCATTGGTTAACTCAAGGTTTGAGATTAGTTAATTTCAAGTGAAACCAAGTATCATTATGGCAACACAGTGTTTTAAGAGAAACCTCCTTTTAAATTTGTACAGAGAAGGGAAAAAAATATCGCTAGTTTGTTTCCTCCTGCCGCTTAAGAGAGATAAAAATGTCTGACAGTTGCAGCCTATTTCCTCCATTTGGAGACCCCTGGCCTTCCTGCCTGTTACCCTCTCAGGGGCAGTGGCAGGGGCTGGGCAACAAGGGTGCGTCGCTGCCCTCTCTCAGCCTCACTTCTTCTATAACTCAAAGAAGTAGCTGACCATCTCTGTTGCTCCTATAACTCAAAGAAGTAGCTGACCATCTCTGTTGCTTTCTACAACCAAATGAGATATTTCCCATTTGGGAAATCTGGGATATTTCCTGGCCTATGAAATCGGGATCTTGATATCTACCCCTCATCAAAGGAAAGATCAGTCCAACTTTCTAACCCCAGTAGACAAGTCCTCCTTGTCTGGTGCCAGATAACCCTCCAGCCTCATCCTTCAGTACTCTCCTTCTTGCCTCACCAATGTGTCTCAGCTTGAGTCTTATCTCCTCCAGGAAGCGTCCCCTAGCTCCCACTGGCTGGGCCAGGTAGCCCTCCTCTGGGCTCCCATAACCTCATGGGCGTCTGCTACCATTACCTGTAATAGCTATGCTTACGGCCGAGCTTTATTGAGCACCTGAACCTCTGCCAGGCCCTTTACCCAGCATCCTCTAGTTGAATCCTGACTGCACCGGTGGAAGGGAGGCCCTGCTTTCATCCCCATTTTTCGGATCCGGACACTGAGCTTGAGGGAGTGCAGGGTGAGTGGGAGGCAGGGATGTTGGATCCAGGGAAGTGTTGCTCCAAAGCCTGTTCTAATCTCCTGCCTTAACCATTTGCCCACCTCACCCCCTGATCACAGGCCTCCTGGTCGTTTCCTGCGAAGGGCTATATCCTAGGTCCTCCTCTGACCTCCGGACACCAGGAGTGCAGCGTCTTGCCCCCTTGTGCCTCTACCCGAGGCCCATCAGAGTCCTAGGAGAGGCTGAATCCAAATCTCCCTCTTTTGGGTCCCCGAGGCTGGAGTTTCCCACCTTGCCCCTCAGCCTTCCCCACCCCTCCCGAGGTCTTGGGAAACCAGGAGGACCCGGGATGTGGCCGAGGACCCTCTCTGGGCCGACCTCAGTATTCTCTCCATCCAACGCCACATCCATGCCTGTTTAGGATCACGTTCAATCCAGGTAAAAGGACCTCTGCTTAGAGGTCATGGTGACTCGTGCTAATGTGCCCAGGGCTGGGTTGGCCCTTCTTAGGCTTTAGTCACTGAATTTTCATAGTGAATCATGAGAATCAGAAACCTAGGAGGAAGATGGGGATATGGTTTCTATCTCACAGATGAAGAAAACGGAGGCTCAGCTGATGTCACAGAGCAAGTGGGTGGGGCCAGGAGTGATCCAGGGCTGTCTGACCTTGAAGCCTCCCCAGTGCCTCGCTCCTGATCCAGGCAGGGCCGTGGCACGAAAACCCCCAGAGGATGACAACTGTGATTCATTTCTGCATCTTCAATGTGCCAGCAGCTACACCCATGGCACCAGGAGGCTGGTGTGGAAGTCTGGGCTGGGCAGGCTCTGGCCTAATAACTTGTTTATTGACAGTGGTCAGCAGGGCAGGGTTATCCTCCCCACTTTATAGATGAGGAAGTTGCAATTAGAGAGGAGCAGGAAAGTTGCCCAAGGTCATCCCTGAGTCAAAGGAAGACCGGGGAGTTGAACACAGGACACTCGGGGATCCTGAGTGGAGTAAGAGGAAGGAAGCTGTGACGGGCTGGCACTGCTGGGCCCGAGGCTGGCAGCTTTATGGGCCTTTTAAGTCACTGTGATGTGTTAGGGCCTATCCCTTCTCTTACGATTCCTGCTGTAATGGGGTGGTTTTGTCCCCTCCAAAGGAACTAGGACCAGGGTGACCTAGACAGTGAAGGGTAACAAGTTTATGGCAGCTAGGACAGGGGTCCAGGCTGGAAGATAAGGCTGGGTGACCTTGGCAACCCAAGGTAAGCTGCTTTGTGTAACCCTGGAGTCAGAGATGATAGATAGAGCAGGAGCTACCCCCGACCTTGAGTTCCTGTGTCCCAGATGGTGCAGTCTCGGTGGTGCCGGTGATTAAAGAAAGAGGCAGCCTTGAGGAAATGCCCATCCTTCACATCCTCCGCCTTCACCTCCTTATGCCTCAGAGGGGACACCCCCCCCCCCAGGGGCATGGTTCTCCTCCCTCAGCTCAATGGTCCTACTAAGTGGAGCCCTGACTGGAGGGGAGCAGGATTACTTTGAAATCAGCTTCCTCTTCCCAAAGGGACTTTAAAGTGCCTCTGAAGTCACCAGGGGCTTCCCCGGTGGTGCTTAGTGGTACAAAATTCGCCTGCCAATGCAGGAGACAGGAGACAAGGCTTCCATCCCTGGGTCAGGAAGACCCCCTGTAAGCAGGAAGTGGCAACCCACTCCGGTGCTCTTGCCTGGACAGTCCCATGGACGGAGGAACCTGGCGGTCTACAGTCCACAGGGCTATAGAGTCAGAAACAGCTGAGCACTAACCTAAAGTCACTCATCAATAGCCTCTTAACCGCACCGAAGGCTTCCCAGTCTCTCCCCCGCCTGTAAGAGGGGCTGGCTTGGGGTTACAGGCACCCCTGAAGTAGACTTCATTCCTTGGAATAGACTTTCTCCTTGCTCCATTCCCCAGTCCTGAAAGATTTTTACTGCCCTGTGACCACATATCCCCTTCCCAGAGAGGACCCCCAGGGTGTAGAATCCTCTCGTGAATTGTGATTAAATCACTCCCCCTGACTGGTGATTTAATCACTAGCCCCAGGCCGGTGATTAGATTCTAAGGCAGTGCAGACAATAGGACCCTACACCTGGTGTGCATTCTCCCCTCCCCTCTCTGAGGATCAAAGCTGCTCTGGGAGGCTGTGTGATCCTGGGCCAGCAGGTCGGGGGAGTGAACCAGGACTCAGACCAGGGAGGAAGCCCCTTTGCCTGGATCATTCTGGGGGAGGCAATCCCTCTTCAGAGGTCTCTCACTGAGAGGTTGGCAGCGGATGGGGAAGCGGCTCGACCAGAAAACCGGGGCTTCCTGTTGATGCAGGGGGCCCAGGCCCACCCAATCCCGAGTGAGCTTCTGAAACTCTCACGGAAGCCCCCACCCCATGTGGGACACACAGTACCTAGAGCCATGAAGGGGTCTCCTGCAGCCCTGGGCCAAATCCAGGAGAGGGAGCGGCCCTCCTGGGACCAGAAGCAGCTTCCTTTCAAGGGAGGGCCCTGCCCCGTTTCCCCAAATGCTAGAGCCTCCTCCAAGGAAAGCCTCCTATCCCTAAATTGCTCTGAAGATTCTGACAGATGATATAAGGAGAGGTCCATTCAGACCCCAGTCTCTTCTCTCCCCATCTTATCTCAGGGGTCTGGGTGGGAGTTGGGCAGGGGGCGGTGGTGGCTCAAGAGGACCAGCCTCTCCCCTCTGATCCCATCAATTCCTCTCTCACTGAGCCCCTTGGCAATCCATTTCTCAGTTCTGCGCCCCCAACATGCCCAGGGCTGGCCATCACATACACCCTCGCACAGCAATTCACAGGCCTCCTCATTTTGTGTTAGAAGAACAGTCTTTGGGTTGCTTAGAAATTAAGTGCGGAGCAGCCTGGGAGAGATGCTGAAAAAGAATTAAGACCCAGAGAATCGGTGGTCACTGCCGGAGAGAGAGAAGCAAGCCCCGCTTTCGGGGAACACCGGATTCGAGAAACAGCATCGCACATCCCTCAACTCCGCTACCCCTCCGAAGGATAGCTTCTTTCCCCCAGCCCCTAACCCCAGCCCGGTCCAAGCCCCGCCGCCGGCTGCTCCCGAGGCTAGAAGGCGGCACAGGGGTCCACGCCAACATGATCCAAGGCAGGAATCGGGGGCCCCACCCTTGTGTGGCCCAAGTACCTTGCTACATCGCTCTCCCAGTCCCCAACAGGAGAGCAGGTGCGGGATGGGGAGGAGCGCAGAGGAAGGCGCAGCCTCCGAGGCAGGTAGGTGAGCGGGCCCCGCGCACTGGTGGAAAGGTGACCCCGGGCGGGGCGGGAGAGCCAGTCGGGGAGCGGAGGCGCTCTGATCAGGAGGGCCAGGGGAGGGGAGGCTCCGCCAGGGGGAGGAGCCGCTACCCGCGTCCTGCTGTCGGGGCTCCCTCCCGTTGCGGCTCCGCTATAAAACCCGGGTCGGCATGACCGCTGCACCCGCGGCGACCTCCTCGGTGCGCGACCCCCGGCTCTGCTCCCGCGCAGGATGCGGCTGCTGCTGGCGCTCCTGGTCCTCGCCGCCGCCCCGCCCCAGGCCCGCGCAGGTGAACGAGGGCTTCGGCCCGGGGACCCCTCGGTGGCCCCTCAGCGGTCCCTCGGCGCTCTGGCCCCGCGCCCGCCCCGCACCCGCCCCGCGCCCAGGCTGCGCCCGCCCGAGATGCGGCGGCGCGTGCGGCTGGGCGCGGCGGGCGCCGGGGAACCAGCGCAGGGGCTCGGGGCCCGCGGTCCTCCTCCAGGCGCCGTGAGGGCTGCGGGCAAGGATGTTCCCCTGGGCGGCCCCGCGCACGCCTCCGCTTCTCACCCTTTCTGGCGTGTCACGCCCTTTGCTCGTGCTCCTCGGCCTGTCGTGGGTCGCTCTCCGTCCCGCGGGGGCTCAGTGCTTGGTGGCTAACCCCGGCTCGGACCAAGGGCAACAAACTGGGTGCCCTGAGGCCCTGGCATCGCCACTCTCCGCCCTGATTCCTTGCCCCCGGGAGGCTGCCAGCACCCTTTACCTCCAGCGCCGTGTATGGAGCCTGGCGGGGGGCATCCGGAGACCCGAGGTCCCGGCCAAGCCGGTCTTTCCGGCCAGGGTGATTTTCGTTTAAAGATTAATGGTGAGGCCGAGCTCTTAATTATTCGCCTAGGTGGGAGGTGGCAGGAGAGGGGTGTTAATATTTGATAAGGAGCTGAAGGCGCCTCCGGCGTCTGGGCACGGGGATCCAATCTGATCTGGCACCTTTCCCACACCCCAGGAGGAACCATCTCCTTGGAAGGAGGCCCCCATTTGCCATTCCCCTTCTCAGCTACCCCTTGGATGGTCCTTGGGGTCCCCCTGGCCGCATCTCCTCTCTAAAGCTAGATGCTCTTCCCTGGAAGTGAGTCAAGGGTGAGGGTTCCCCCCCAGCAGCAGAGAAAGAGGGTGTGGGTGCCTCTTTCAGGAGAGACTTAGCTGGCCAGTGGTGTGGACGTGAGAGGCATCCTGAGAGAGAAGGCAGGATGTGAACATTTTTGTATATAGGGCTAGAGGTTTGAAACCTACTTAATCCGCTGGGCTTATAGAAAGAGAAACGGCTTTGCAATTAATGTGGCTGCCGGGTAGCTGCATGGCCTTGGGTAAGTCACTTTCCTCCTTGGTAAGTCAGCTTCCTCCTTGGGTAAGTCAGTTTCCTCACTTACAAAACAGAAAGTAATTCTGATGTCAGGTACTGTTCTAAGGATTCAAGTAAGGCAGTGGGTGTAAGTGCTTAGTGTGGCACATGGCAGGCACTCCGCAGCCACGTGGCTTTGACAGCTCCACCACTGGCCTGGGCCCAGCAAGCCAGGAGCCTCACTCAGCCACCCCCTCCTACAAGCTGTGCACCCCAGAAGAGCTGGGGCTTTCTGACTGGGAGATGCCAAGCCTGTCCCTCGCTTCATCTTCCAGGGAGCTTGAGGCTGCAGGGTGACCAGCGGCACACTGAAGTTCCCAGCGTGTCTGCTGCCCTGGAGAGAGGAGCAGAGAGGGTCGCAGGCCCCTGTAGAGCCCCAGGCCTGGCTGGAAGCTACGGAGACTTTGCCCGGGGCATATTTGGGTTTTGCTGAGCTGGTTTTCAGGATCCCTCCCTCCCCCTGGATTTGGAGGGCGGGGTGAGCAAGGTCCACCGGAGGGAACATCTTCAGTCATCTCTGAAGCAGGGGGCTGGATGGGTGGGTAAGTCAAGGGTGGGGGGCCGGAGCTGAGTGACTGGCAATGGCAGTTCCCTCACTCCATCCCTGGTCAGGGCAGAGGGACTGGGCAGAACCCAGAGATTGGAGCAAAGACCTGCAAGTCGCTCCTCTGCTTCCCTGCCCCCTGGGAAGTGGCCTGAGACTGCGACCTGAAAGTCACCTGCAAGGGCTGCCCACTCATGAGCCAGCACAGAACCTGAGCTGGTTTGAGCCTGCCATCTCTTGCCTAAAAACCGGCCCCTACCTTCAGCCTTTGGATACAGACCTGACCCTGGCCTTGGCCTCATCAACATCACATTTTTTCTGGCTTTGGCTTCCTGAAGAGGGTAGTTACAAGGGCACTCAACCAAGGAGGTCAAAAGTCTCTGTGATTAAGACACTGGATCAGAGGTCACCATTATAATCCCAGTAGCTACAGCCAGAAGGCAGGAAGAGCAAATTCCTAAGAAAAGCTCAGGCTGGACCAGACGGGCTCTGGGGAGGCGATGGGGGTTCCACCTGCCAGAACTGGGTCCTGAGGAGCCTGGCTCAGGTCAGGCTTGCCCTGAACACCCCTTCCTGCTGGGCTTCAGTTACAGGGAAGGGCTGGCTCAACTCCAGTGGCCCCTTGTGCCGTCAGGACCTCTGAGAGGTGGAGACACAGGGAGCCTTTTATGGCTGCAGCTGACCGCTCATCCAGTGTGTCTGCGGACACTGGGTCTGGGAGATCCGTGGCAGCTCCTGTTGCCAGGGGAAGGAAGGAAGCTAGTGGGCTTAGAAGAGTTAAGGAAGTCTGCTGCAGAGAAGAAGCAAGACTCAGAGCAGGACTGGAGGCCAGGTGATGAGCTGCGGCATCGGACCTCTGCCCGTGTACAAGAGGGGCCTGGACGGGAAGTGGCCGCTACCCTTTGCTGCCCCTCGTGCTGCTTATCCAGATGCAGAGACAAGGCACAGCAGAGCCCTGTCCCAGGCAGGGGATGGGCTGGCCTGGGGAAGACACTGCAGGGACGCTCCCATCGCTGAAAGAGGCTGTGCCAGCAAAGTAGGGGAAGCGTTTGCTCCAGAACTTGGAGACTGGGAAACCCAGGGTGGCTCCCAGGGATGGGGGGAGGGGGATGGGGGGGGGGGGGGGGGCAGGCGGAGGGGGGGGGCCCAGGGTCCTCTAGATGCTCACTCTACTGGCCTCCCTCCCACCTCCCTCTGAGAGCCTGCCCCTTCCCCATCTCATGTTCATGGCAGGGACGCCAGAGGAGGTTGGGTTGGGTGGGGATGGATGTGCTCAGAGGCCTTAGCTCAGGCTGAGCTGGAGAAGCTGTGCTTTTCTTAGGAATTTCCTCATCCCTGAGTTCTTTCCAGCTCACTTCATTTCTCTCCTCTCAGCCCCTCCTTAACTATGGCCATCTGTGCCCCGACAGGAGGGGGCAGGGAGGGAGGGAGGGAGGCAAGGGAAAGGGAAGGACTTGACTAAATTCCAGGCTCCCCGGAACACTCTCTCTTATTAATCCTCCCTCCCATCCTCTGAGTGGGTGGTATTAGTTCCATTTTACACATGGCTAAACTAAGGCTCAGAGAGATTGAATGACTTATTCCTAAACCCACCATTTGTAAGTGGCCCACCTAAGAATTCTGCTGCTGCTGCTGCTAAGTCGCTTCAGTCGTGTCCGACTCTGTTAGACCCCATAGACAGCAGCCCACCAGGCTCCCCTGTCCCTGGGATTCTCCAGGCAAGAACACTGGAGGGGGTTGCCATTTCCTTCTCCAATGCATGAAGGTGAAAAGTGAAAGTGAAGTCGCTCAGCTGTGTCCGACTCTTAGCGACCCCATGGACTGCAGCCCACCAGGCTCCTCCGTCCATGGGATTTTGCAGGCAAGAGTACTGGAGTGGGGTGCCATTGCCTTCTCCACCTAAGAATTCTAGCTCTGATCAAATGCTTCGTCCACTCTGCTGGCCCAGCCTTTTTTTTTAATCAGTAGACTGATTTTAGACAGTTTCAGGTTTACAGAAACATTGAGCAGAAGGCTCAGAGGAGAGAGTCTCCCTGCACAGCTTGCCTTCCTGTCAATCTTTCATTAGGACGCTACATTCTTGATGCAGCCTTTTTTTTAATCACTGGACTGGAGAACCCCAGGGACGGCGGAGCCTGGTGGGCTGCCATCTATGGGGTCGCACAGAGTCGGACACGACTGAAGCGACTTAGCAGCAGCAGCAGACTGGTTTTAGACAGTTTCAGGTTTACAGAAACACTGAGCATAAAGCTCAGAGGAGAGGGTCTCCCTGCGCAGCTTGTCCTCCCGTCAAATCTTTCATTGGGGCGCTACATTCCTGACGCAGCCTTTTTGGGGGGTGATGGTGTTTCTGCTGTCCTGAGGCAGAGTGAGGGATCAGAAGGCAAGGTCAGGACCCTCACCAGGACCGAGGCGGTGGGACAGGGGAGAAGGCCTAGGTGAAGGGGGCGTGTTCTGGGAAGGGGCTAGCCTAGTCTCGCCCATCACCCATCAGCTCTGGGAAGGCAGCCAGGCTGAACGTGGGTGTGTTGTCCTAGGAGAGGGGGGTGCCGGGCCCTAATCTTCCTCTTCCCCCTTCCCCAGAGCCTCTCCTTCCAGGTCTGGTTGGGGGAGGCTGATGAACAACAGTGATGCTGGCCCCTGGGGAGAGCTGACCGGCTTTGGAGGGGCCAGTGTCTCCTGGGCAAGAGGCCCAGGGGACCAGCTGTGCATCAGACACACCTGGAGCCTGGCTGCTTCAGCCGCCTCCTTCTCCATCCCTGCCTTTTCTTCTTAAGTCTCCTCCTCCTGGGCCCTCTGTCCTCCAGGACAGGACCTCAGCTCCATCCCATGCCAAGCCAGGCTCTGACTGCAGGGATGTTCCCAGCCTCTGACTCACCACGTAAACACACACACACACAAACACACAAACACACACAGTTACCTGTGTGCACACAGGTCCCCGGCACTCACAGACAGGTGCACACAGCCATGCTGACACGCGTCTGCTCAGGCCTCACGTCCTTCCTCTCCCTTTCAGCATCGCACTGGTGCTACCAGATTCAAGCCAAGCCCTCCAACTACACCTGCCTGGGTAAGTGCGGGGAGTCTTGGGGTAGGGACCGTCCAGGCAGAAATGGAGACCCAGGGAGGGTGGGAAGGATGAGGGGTGGTGGTGGCTGCAGGCAGATATCAGCTTCACACACACACACACTCGTGGTGCTCAGGAACGGGATGTAGAGTGACCCGGACTTTTTCCTGGTACCTCCTGTCATCACCTCTGTCACCTAAGAAGTCAGCCTTCTGGCCTCTGAAATAAATCAGCAGCAGCATCAAAGGGAGGAACATATTTTGCTGCCTCCTCTGCTAGCCGGACAGCACTCCCCACCCCCGTCCTGCCCCCCAGTGTCTGAGGCCCAGACTCACGGAGCCCGGCTCCCCGGGGTGTGGGGTGGGGGTGCCTTCCTGCCCCCCAGTGCCTGGACAAGGCTCAGTGTCAGGTCTTGGGGTCAAGTGGCCCTTCCAGGGGACTCCATGGCTTCCCTTCACTCTCCCACCCAGCTCCTTCGAACTTCAGAACCCCCAGGAAGCAGGTATCACCAGCGTTCTGCTTTCACAGCTGAGCATCCGAGGCGGTCGTGAACCCCAGAGCTCACAGCCTAGTCCCACCCCATCCCACATTACACCTTGCTGACTCGTGTGTGTGTGTGTGTGTGTGTGTGTGCTGAGGAGGAAGGAGGGAGAGGGCGGAGTTCTATGCCGGGCATCCTCCAGCCCAGTCTGCTGGCCTCCAGCGGAGGACCTTGCTGAACCTGGCTGGACCTGAGTGGGACGGAGGGCCCCATACCCTCGTGCCAGGCCCCCCTGATTCCCAGCCCAGCCTCCCTCCCTGCTCAGAGCCAGATGAGTGGGAAGGCAGCTGCCAGAACAACCGCCAGTCCCCCATCAACATCGTCACAGCCAAGACTCAGCTGGACCCAAACTTGGGGCGCTTCTCCTTCTCTGGCTACAACACAAAGCACCAGTGGGTCGTGCAAAACAACGGGCATACAGGTGACTATCGGGCGTGCGAGGTGGAGGCCCTGGGCAGGGCAGCAGGGGCACCTGGGCTTGGGACCCACGTTACCTGAGGCCTGGAGGGTTGGGCTCCTCCTGGGAGGTGCACCTTTGCCGGGGAGGGGCCGACAAGCCCTGTGTGGAGAGCAGGGTGGGCCTGGGAAAGGAGGGGATGCTCTGGTGGTATTTTCAATCAGAGCAGTTTGGGGTGGGGTGGAGACAGGTTCTAGGAAGAAGGAACAGTATGTGCAAAGGCACAGGGGTGTGCAACAGTTGGGGTGTTCAAGGGGCTGCGTGTAGCCTCGTGTGCATGCAGGACACAGCCAGCCCAGGGTCAGCCAGCCAGGCTGGGGGCTGGGGAGTTTGGACGCAGCCCTGAAAACACTGGGGCGCCACGCATGGAGGGGGTTCAAGCAGGGTTGGGACCAGGCTGAGCCGAGTTTTAAGTGGGCGGTGGGGGGCGTTCGGAGGGAGAGGCGGGCAGTGAGGGGCCAGGGGAAGGGCCAGGCTGTGCTATTCGCCCTGTCCCTTCAGGACCTCAGCCCAGGATGGGAGGGACATAGGAGAGGAGGTCCTGCCTGGGGGGAGCTGGGATGGGGGCTGGGAGAGACTAGGCGGTGGGTGCGAGGACCCTGCACCCTCCCGTGCCCTCCAGTGATGGTGTTGCTGGAGGATATGGCCTCGATCACTGGAGGAGGACTGAGCACTCGGTACCGAGCCAAGCAGCTGCACCTGCACTGGTCCAAGGCGATGGATCGGGGCTCAGAGCACACCTTCAACGGGGAGCGCTTTGCCATGGAGGTGAGGGACCTCTTCCCAGGGGGTCAGCGCCTTGGCTGGGCCCTGGGTGTGCTTGCTTTGGGCGAGGAAGGCGGTCCACGCTCTGACGGGCTCTCTTTCCATCCCACTCACCCCTGACCAGATGCATATAGTGCACGAGAAAGAGAAGGGGCTATCCAGGAACGCGAGCCAGAACCAGTTCGCCGAAGATGAGGTCGCGGTGCTGGCCTTCATGGTGGAGGTGGGCCGCCACCCCCAGGGTTGGAGGTGCTGGTTCCTAGGATTCAGGCGCCCAGGATCCCAGCAAGGCAGGAGGGGGCTGGGGAGGCTCGGATGTCCCCTCTGTTCCTCAGTGACTTGTGTACCCCCATGTGGGGAGCCCAGAGCTTCTCAGGGTCCTAGAAACTGCCTGCCTGCCTCAACCCCACTCCCCCACAAGCCTCTCTTAAGCCCTCTTCCCTCCCATTCCAGGATGGATCCAATAATGTGAACTTCCAGCCTCTGGTGGAGGCGCTGTCTGACATCCCCAGACCCAGTGAGTCACGATGGCAGGGAATGGGAGGTGGGGGTCGCAGGAGCGGGGGTGGAGGTGGAGACTTTGTCCTACAAAGAAGGTCCAAGGATTTCCCTGGTGGCCTGGTGGCTAAGGCTGTGCTCCCAGTGCAGGGGGCCTGGGCTCGATCCCTGGTCAGGGAACCAGATTCTGCATGCTGCAACTAAAGACCCCAAGGCCCACACCTAAGACCCAGCACAGCCAAATAGATAAATACATATATACATATGTATTTTTTTAAAGGAAGGTCCACATGGTGGGGGGCCTGAGCTCTGAGTGAGCTGTGTGAGGGGGTGACCTCTGTCCCCGCAGATATGAACACCACGATGAAAAGTGGCATCAGCCTCTTCGACCTGCTCCCTGAGGAGAAGAGTCTGAGGCACTACTTCCGCTACCTGGGCTCGCTCACCACGCCGACCTGCGACGAGAAGGTGGTCTGGACCGTGTTCCAGGAGCCAATACAGCTCCACAGGGATCAGGTACACAGGACCCACCCGAGGGCGCAGTCTCCCCTGCCAGGCTCCTGGAAACCAGCCGTCCCGGGGGGTGGGGGCAGCTTGACCTTGAGAAGCACTCTTCTCTGATAATAGGACGGTGGGAAGAGGAACCATGCACTTTCCAAACCGAGAGTCCCCTCGGCTTAGGAAGCTCCTCTCTGGCGCCCCACCCCCAGACGCCTAGCGCCTGCATCCCTCATTCTTTTCCTCTGCGTGACACACAGTGAGCAGGGCCGACGCGCCGGCACCCTCCCTGACGGCCCTGTCCCTCCCACAGATCTTGGCCTTCTCCCAGAAGCTGTTCTATGACCATGAGCAGAGAGTGAATATGACGGACAACGTCAGGCCCGTGCAGAGCCTGGGCCAGCGCCAGGTTTTCAGGTCTGGGGCCCCAGGACTGCTGCTGTCCCAGCCGCTGCCCACCCTGTTGGCCCTCGTGCTCGCCTGCCTGACGGTGGGCTTTCTCCGGTGACCCTTCCCTCCTGGACACTTGACCTCTGGTCTCAGCCCTTAAGAGGGCTTGGCCTCTGTCCCT
This sequence comes from Oryx dammah, assembly GCF_014754425.2. Classification (NCBI taxonomy): domain Eukaryota; kingdom Metazoa; phylum Chordata; class Mammalia; order Artiodactyla; family Bovidae; genus Oryx; species Oryx dammah. Next base: position 49,306,780 of record NW_024070192.1, read on the forward strand.
CAGGCTTCTCAGATTGGACTATGATGGTGATTAAAATATGGGTCTATTTTTGGAAAAAAACTTTCCCAAATCTGTGCAGTTTTTTTGGTTTGTTTCGCCTTTTTTTTTTTTTTTTTGCTGTGTTGGGTCTTGGTTGTGTCTCTTGGGATCTTTCCTTTTGGGTGCAGTGTTTATGGCAGTTGGCCTTAGTTGCCCCAAGGCATGTGGGATCTTAGTTCCCCAGCCACGGATCGAACCCATGTCCCTTGCATTAGAAGGCAGATTCTTAACCACTGGATGGCCAGGAAAGTCTGTTTTTAGTTCCCACAACTACTGCTGTCTTTTTCTTCTCAACCCATCCTAGGGTGCCAGGATAGGGACCTCAGGCCTGGAGACTTATTCTGAGCAGGGACCAGTAGGCACCCCTCCCACCTTTGTGAATTCCCTGTCGATGACACCCCACTTGGAGAAATGGAGAAGGGACCTCAGAGTTCCAACACAGTGACAGCTACAGCTGGAGAAGTTCCGGTCCAGTCTTTCATTATATAAGGGAGGAAGCAGAGGCCCAGAAAGGCTTCCCTGGTCAATTAGCTGATAAAAAATCTGCCTGTAGTGCAGGAGACCTGGGTTCGATCCTTGGGTCAGGAAGTTCCCCTGGAGAAGGGAATGGCAACTCACTCCAGTATTCTTGCCTGGAGAATCCTGTGGACAGAGGAGCCTGGTGGGCTGTAGTCCGTGGGGGTCTCAAAGAATTGGACACTACTGAGCGACTAAGCACGTGCGTGCACACACACACATACACACACACACACAGAGGCCCCAAAAGGAGAGGAGGCTGGTGAAGGCTGCCCAGTGAACCCCCAGCAGAGGCAACTGAGACCCAGCCTGCCCTTTACGCCCTGTACTAGGGGCAAAGTGTTTGCACAGAGCCTACACAGGATGGGTGGTGTGGTTCATTGCTTTGCCTCAATATTTCTTGCGCATCTATGTTCTAGGCACTGGGGTTATGGCAGGGAATAAGACAGACAGAAATGCCTGTCATCCTAGAGTTCACAGTCTCGCTGGAGACACTATAAATAAAAGAGACACACTGGACAGTGTATCAGAAGGCCGTTAGAGCTGCGAGACAGCTGAACCAGGAAGGGAAGGTAGTCAGGGAAGACCTCAGTGGGTAGGGATGCCCACTGGAAGACTTGAAGGGGGTGGGGGCCATCTGGAGGCCAGCAAGTGTTCATGCCTGGAGTGGAGGGAGGGGAGGGGAGAGAGCGGAGAACAGGCAGCAGGGAGAGGCCCAGTGCGTCTGGTGTTGGGGGTGGGGGCAGTTAGGAGCCTGCTGCAGTGTCCAGGAGCTGAGGGGTCACACATGAACCCCAGGGTCTTTGGCCCTTGAGCTGTCAATAAAGGCACCCCTCCCCACTCACAGTCTCTAATGGTGTTTTCTCTTTCTGGAATCCAAGGGGGGAGTAAGACTAGGAGGTAGCAGGTGTGGAGAGGAGGGTCCAAAAAACAGGGAGAAAGAAATAAGGTCTTTTCTGGGACTCCAGAGGCAGGTCCCAAGCCAAGCCAGGCCCCAGGAGCCAGGGGTTGAGGGGCCCCAGGGCAGGGCTGGAGTTTTGGAAGAGCGTGAGATAGATTTTGAGAGTGGATTTTGGAGGAGTGTGACAGGAAGAGGCCAAGAACGGGCTTTACTGGGTGAAGAGGGGCCCTGGGGTCAGGGCCAGGGCCTGGCCAGTTGGTGCAGGTGAGGCAGGAGGTAGATGGGCGCCCCTGGGGTAAAGTGACTGCGGATTCATTCCCTGTGGACTGAAGCTCCAAGACAAGAAGAGCAGGACAATTAAGGCAGGAAGCTGGGCCCTCCCAGACCACATTTCTCGTTCTCCAAGTCAGGAGACCTCCCCAACCACATAATTGCAGAAAGGCTCCTTGGAAGTCAAAGCAGAGTGACGTCAAGGGATACTCTACCCATAGTCCTTTGCGGTAGAATCCATCTGGGCTGAGATGCTTGTGTACACATGGGAGGATCCTGAGCTATATCAAAGATGGACTGTGAACCAGGTCAGTCAAAAAGACTGGCCAAAGGAAACCCGGTAGAAATGCCCCTTGTGAGTGATTTAAATTGTCATGAGGGTGTGACTCAGGGACTCTCCCTCTGAGGCTGCCCGTGTGTCTATTCACACGTACTGTACACTTTTGCCTCCTAATAAATACTTTACTGGCTTCACTACTTTCCGTCTTTGTGGGAATTCTTTTCTGCGAAGTTGAAGGCCCAGGGCCCTTCATTGACCGCTGGCCTAGTGGCTAGGATCTGGAGCTTTCACTGCCACCTCCCAGTCTCAACCTCCGGCTGGGAAGCCAAGCCCCACTTCAAACCACCACTGCAGGGCAAGGCCACCTGAGACGATGGGAACAGCCTCGGCAACAGACTTCCGGTCTGGCGGGCTCGCTGGGGCACCCGGGATTCCCGCACCCGATGCTCAAAGCCCTGGCTTGCTGCTGGCCTCTGGAGCGGAGCTGGTTGGAGGAGGTGACCTCTAAGCCTTCTCAGGCTCCGAAACCTTCAGAGGCCCTGACCACCCCCAGCTAGGCCTGGGGGACGGAGAAGGGTGTGCCCCCTCCCCGCCTCCATAGCAGCCTCCCTCTCCCTTTTCTCCTTTGTGGCCAAGAATAAGCACCCTCTCCATTCAACTGGTGACCACACAGCCGTGGGGGGGTGGTGGAGGGGTGGGTATTGCTGTCACTGTGGCAACAACAGCAGGCAGCTTGTGTCAGCAGGGGGTGTATGGACTGAAACCTGTTCTCTTTGGTTCCCATACAGCCTGGGGGGCACCTGAGATCTCAGCTATGCCCTCCTCCTCGCCCCTCCCAGGCTCAGCACTCTCTCTCTTGGAAACCTGAACTGCCCCTCCCCCCGGGCGCCCCCCCCCCCCCCCCCTGCCCTCCCGGCAACATTTGGTGACTAATAACGTTGCAGCAGAACCAGGAAGTCCCAGCTCTCTGCCAGAGACCAGGGGAGCCTAGGCCTCGCCAACCACCCGCCCCTCCTCCGCTGAAGGCGCACGACCGCGCCCCCACCCTGCCCCTCTGACCCCACAGTAATAAACCTGACCAGCGGAGCCCGGAACAAGCAGGTGCGGTCCGTGCTCCACTCACAGCAAGGTCACTGCGGGCGGTCACTCGGGCGGTGGGCAGCCCCACCCCTGGGGACTGGCCCCACATCCCAGAAGCTGGAGGAGATGGGCCGGTGTGCTCCTGATAGCGGCCCCCAACCCTGCAGAGCCCATCTCAGGAGAGGGTTTGAAGCTCCTTGTGTCCACGGATTGCAGCACGGCAGGCTTCCCTGTCCTTCACTATCTCCCAGAGCTTGCTCATACTCTTATCCATTGAGTCGGTGATACCATCCAACCATCTCATCCTGTGTCGCCCCGTCTCCTCCCGCCCTCAATCTTTCCCAGCATCGGGGTCTCTTCCAGGGAATCGGCTCTTTGCATCAGGCAGTCAAAATATTGAAGCTTCAGCTTCGGCATCAGTCCTTCCAGTCTGGCCTGGCTCCTGACACATCTCCCCCAGAGATGAGGGGGTACGACAAGGAGCCCCTAGCTCTACTTTCATTCGCTTCTGAGTCCTCGCATTGGGCATAAAATGTGTACACATACACACACACACACCCCCAGCATTGCAGCTGGCTAGGCCTGGGGAAGGCTCCATGGCTGAAGGGTTGGGCCACCACCTGACTTCTAGTTCCCCAGCTCCCAGCATGTTCAGTGAATGCCTGCTGGAGCCACCGTGGGCTCCAGGACAATCCTCTAAGGGTGTATTCCTGCGGTCGCACAAGGGCTGAGGGTGCTGAGGCACACGGCGGGGTTGGGGCACCTGTCAGAGGCCACGGTCATTCTCTGCATCCTCGGCTCTGCGGCCAGCCTTCTCCCCGACAGTCATCCATCCAACCTCTGGGCCTGGACAGGGTGGGGTCCACCCTGTCCCACCCAGTCTCCACGCGCCGCTCCCTGACGGGCTGTCGTCTCTCGGGCCCCCTGTTTAGATTTGGCATCTGGGAGCGATCCAGGGGCTAAAAATACTCCCCATGTATTTAGATGATTTTTAGAAAATAAACTTCCCCATCTTGGCTCTCCATTTGCACACTTGCTGGCCCTGCTTCCTGAGGCTCTGTTCAGATAGTGTTGGGAGGGGGTAAGGGAAGTTGGGGGGGTAAGGGGAGGGTCCAGGGGTCTACAGGGGCCCCAAGTCAAGGGTGGTGGAGGTGGAAACGGATGTAGGTGAAGGCTGCCCTTTCAAAGAACTCCAGGGCCTGCCTGCACGGAGGCCACATTGCAGACCACACTGTGGTGGCCCCTGAGGCCCGTGCCCCCCTGTGGGTGAGGGGTGGGAAGAAGCCAGAAAGCTGGTAACCTCGCAGGAATGGAGCTGAATGGGTTCCCTGCTCGGGGCCTCCGTTTATCCCCCTGCAAAGTGGGCTGAGCGTGGCCCTTCGATCCAAGTGGGGTGGGATCGAAGCTGTCCTCAGGCTCCTACTGGTGACCTTGGGAGGAAGGCCAGGCCCGTGACTGCGGGTGGGGTGCTCCTGCACCTTACGTTACAGCTGCTCTGTTTGTTTATCTCAATCGGGACAAAGGCATTATCTTCTCTGGGGACCAAGGACATGTTCCTGGCCCGCCTGCGCCCAGGGAGGGGCTTCCTTTGGAGGGAGCCACGGGACAGACAAGTCACAAGCCAGTTCCTTCCTCAGAGCCCTCGTCCCAGCCGAGACCAGACTCCTACAACACGTGTTGGCCCTGCAGAGCCTGGAGGGCGGGGTGAGGTGCCGGAGCCAGGGAACAGACTGGGTATGTTCGGGAACAAGATTTTTCTTTCAACAAACGCTATTATTTCCTCTGTGCCAGGGAAGGATGATTCAGGGAGAAAAAGCCCCATCTGAGCCTTTCCCCCAAGACTCCTGGGCTGAGGGCCTACAAACCACAGGTACAGACCCTAGAGCAGGCACCCTGGAGCCACACAGACCTGGGTTTGGTCCCCCTCTCCTGCTGACTAGCTCTGTGAGGTGACTTTGGTCATTTAAGTCACCATCTGAGCCTGTTTGCTCATCTGTAAAATGGGGATAAGGATGGTATTTACCCCTTTGTGGTTATTGTTTTAATTGTTAAGTCAATACATCTTACTCTTTGTGACCCCATGGACTGCAGCCCTCCAGGTTCCTCGGTCCATGGGATTTTCCAGGCAAGAATACTGGAGTGAGTTGCCATGCCCTCCACGGGATCTTCTTGAGCCAGGGATGGAACCCTTGTCTCTTGCATTGGTAGGCGAATTCTTTACCACTGAGCCACCAGGGAAGCTCATTTACCCCTTAGCGTTGCTATAAAGATGAAACAAGATACCATAACAAGAGGCTGTATTAAATAATCTGTAGTTATTATCATGTGTGTGTGTGTGTGTTTTCTTCTTATTATTTACTTGCAGCATGCAAAGTCTTAGTTGTGGCTTGTGGCATCTATTCCCTGACCAGGGGTCCAACTCAGGCTCCCTGCATTAGGAGAGTGGGGGCCCAGACACTGGACCACAAGGTAAGTCCCTATTATTATTATTATTAATTATTTATTATTATTATTATTATTAAAGAGAGAGCACTGAAGGATGGGTAAGGCCTACAGATGGGGGAAAAACTGGCTGCTTCCAGGGATGGAGGTAGGGAACGGCAGGCAGAAGTTGCAATTCCAAGGACAGAAGCACTGGTTCACCTCTGGGGTCAGCAGCTGGAGTGTGGTGGGGGACCCATGCCGCTCCTAAGGGAGGATCTCCTCCACCTCATACCACACACACAAACACACACACCCACACACGGTGTCTGCCTCTCTGCTCATTCACTCAGGGGCGTCCCCCAGCCCTCTACCCCATCTCACTCATCCACAGAAAAGCCCACAGAGGCAGACCTCCCCGCCCACCTTTGCCCAGCGTTGCCGGGTCACTAGGACACTCACTCCATCATCAGGAGGAGCCAGGGGGCCAGCGGAGGTCCAGGCTGCCCCGAAGCTCTCCTTCCTGTCCCTGCCTTGGCAGGTGAGGTCAGAGGGCAGTCTGCTTCCCTGCTGAGGGACTGAGAAGGCCTGGGCACTGGCTTCCCATTTCACCTCCCTCCGGTCCCTCCCCGAGGAGCTGTGAACTTGCCCACACGCCCTCTGACACATCTCTCTCTTCAGCTCGGGCTCTGTCCCTGCTGTCTGCCAGGGCTCCTCTCCTATCCAGGTTTGCTGCAGGCCTCTCACAGCACAAGGCCTACACCCGCCTAGGGTTGCCCGACAGATGTGAGTTTCAGATAAACAACAAATACATTTTAGCCTTTCCCTCCCAAGTTGCATGGGGCACCCTTACATTGGGCTTCCCTGGGGGCCTCAGCAGGTAAAGAATCCACCTGCAGTGCGGGAGACCAGGGTTTGATCCCTGGGTTGGGAAGATCCCCTGGAGGAGAAAGCAGCTACCCACTCCAATATTCTGATCTGGAGAATTCCATGGACTACAGTCCATGGGGTCACAAAGAGTCAGACACGACAGAGCGGCTTTCATGTCACTTCACCCTTACATTATCGCTGTCGTTTATCTGTGTTTATGTTGCTCTGGGTGTCACATATTTGGATTTACTGGGTCTGATGGCCCTTCCCTCGTCCCACCTGGAAAACTGAGGCCAAGAGAAAAGGGTGGACAAAAGAGGGACAAGACAGAAAGGGGGAAGAAAAAAAAGAGCAACAAAGGCTGAGACCACCCCACTTCCGTCTCCTGGCCAGCTTCCTTCTGCTTCCAGGGGCCCACAGCCCTGGTAACTGGGAGCAGATTGATCAGTGGGCTTCCCCTCCCTGAAGACCTGACTGTTTCATCCGGCTCTTGAGGGAAGGGCAGCTGGCTCGGCCCTGGAGGGCGTTGGAGCGGGCCCTTCTGCTGGTCGATTTCCTCCCCATGGGGAGAGGCCGGTGCCAGGGAAATCTCTTTATCTCCCTGGTCTCCGCCAGAGGCCCCCTCCAGAGCGCGTGCCAGGACTCCCTTCCTGCAGCCAGGCTCCCGCCCATCATTCCAGCCACCTCTGGCGGAAGGGAGCCCTCAGGCCGCGCCAGGCTGCCGGCTCTGGTGGGGTCCAGCAGGACCTGATGCCAGGGTTTTATTTACAAACTGAGGAAAGGCTTAAGAAGCACGGGACCCCATCGGGGCTGGAACGCCTGTCCACGTCACAGCCTGGGGTGCAGGCAGAGAAGGATCCAGACACTCTGAGTCCCATTCACATTAGAGGCTCCTCCTTGCAGTCCTTTCACCTGGTAATCTCCTCATCTGTTTATCTGTCGTTATCTCTGTCTGCAAGCCTGCTCTGTTTTGCAAGGCCCTTTGAAAGGTACTTTACACCTATTATCTCATTTCATCCTGACAGCAACCTTTAGAACCTCAACTCCCACTAGAACAACGACTTCAGAACAGTGGAGGATTTTCATCTGTTTTGTTTCCCACTCATGGGGACACTGTGATGTGCGGCTTGGGGTGGGGGCCCCTTCTAGGCACTGCGTGTCCCAGCTCTGGGTGCTGTCGGAGTTTGGACATCTTTAGTCTTTGGCCTCTCCAGGGATGAGAGGCCTCTTTGCTCAAGGTCACACTCCTCTCTGCAGATCCCCAGCCTTGACTGGTCAAGTGGAGGGGGGAGGATAAAGGGCTGGCCCCATTTAGGGTGACCCGCAAGGAGCTTTCCGTGGTGGCCTGTCGAGGTCAGCATTGAGCCTGCACGACCACCTCACTTTTCTCTCTAGGATCCCTGGCTCCGTCCCCTCCCACCCCAAGGTGTTGGTCCTCAAGGCGAACCTTAGTAAACATCCTGCACATGCTTGGGTTTTCTGGGGCCATCAAACGTCCAAATAGTACAGAGCACACGGTAGGATCTCAACCAATATCTGCTGGGAAGGACCCTGGCGCAGGGATTGCTGCTCCCAACTGTGCACAAATAACAACAGTATAATCAGAGCAGCCAACGTTTATGCAGATGGAAGGATTTGAGGTACTATCTCAATCCTTAGCTTCTGAGATGGGTATGTTCTCCACTTTCAGATAAAGAGGTGAAAGACAGGGACCCAGGGCTGGCTAGTAGGATTTGGACCCAGACAATCTGATCCTCAAGCGCCCCCTCTTACCATCACTTTTCCGAAGGAAACCGAGGCTCGGCGAGTAGAGAAGCTCACCTTTTCCAGCCAGTGAGTGGCTGCCCCATCTACTGGGTTGGCCCAAAAAATCCATTCACGGGTTTCCGAAAGATATCGCATAAACCCTACAGTCCTTGCTTGAACTCAGTGCTTCTGGGGCATCCACACTAGAGGGAAGCTCAAGTGTAGAAACCACCAGTCTGGCCAGAGACTTGGGGACACGTCCTGGTCCCTAGATCTGGGAGGCTCTTCCTGTCCCTCCCCTATTTTTGGCTTGCATCTCACGAGGTTCACACAGCAACCAAAAGCCAGCTTAAAAGTGGTTCCTTTGTGAAGCCTTCCTAGTCTCTGCTGCCCACCTTCTCCAACAACATGCCCTACGGGAAGACGACGGGAGGATCCCGTCTGAGCCATTGGAGGATGGTGGTGCCAGGCCAGGCTTGGCCATTCAGGGTGGGACTGGCAGCAAATGTTGGCAGGGTGAGTGAATAAAGGGAAGAATGATAGCACAGCACAGAATCAGCAGGCACCATTCCAGGGCTGGGACTAAATATTTACTTTGCCCATTGGGCAATCCTGAGAGATAAGCCTGGTCTTCCGAGCTCTATTTGTGCAGACTTTCCTTCAGTGACTGACACAATCAGCCTGGTTTTGTTATAGTTTGAGCAGCTGTTTCCATATGTGGGCCCCGGGCATAGAGGTGCTTGATCCCTGGTTTCTGCTGTTCCCCAGTGAAACCGCTTCCCAATTTGCAGCCCCTCAGATGCTCTGCCTCTCCATCCTGCAGGCCTGGCCAGGATCCTCGAGGCTGCAGGTCAAATTGAGGTTTCAGTCTAGTTTCAGCTCTGACTTCATATGCAGTCGCGTACTGAGTCACATTGGGGCTGGTTGGAGGGTGGTGGGAGGGCCCTGGTCTCCCCAGCAGTTTCCCGGGAGGAACCTCTCTTAGGGGAGAGGCTTTGGGTGTGACAGGTGTGACAAGTGGGTGTGACTTGCTGGGTCCAAGTGAAGCCTCTGAGTTGTAGGATTCAGAGGGACTCGGGTTTCAGTGTGGCATCAGTCAGTAAGCCTCTGAGATTCACACTGGGGTCATAAAGGGAACGGAAGTGACCTAGAAAAACCGGAAGAGCGCTTTGACCCTGGAGGGCAGTAACAGTCAGCCAAGACAGCGGTGGTCGGGCTCTCGCCCCATGTTCTCTGACTCTCCTCCCATATTCTGTAAACGGTGACTTTGCTGAGATCATTTGTAGCCCTGCGCAGGGTTACTCTGCCTACACAAACACCACCCGAAAAGCCCTTGGCACACAGGGCTGTGTCCGCTGGGTCAGCCAGTTGAGAATACAGCATGTCGGCCCTGCTGCTGTGAATAAAGAATGTCTACAGTTCCTACAGCTCCTTGCGTTTTCAGTGAGACACACCCAAACACGAAGGCGAGGGGAAACAGCTCTGCTTTGGGAAGGATCTAGTGAAATAGAAGGGGCCAGTGGGGGACTCTGATCCTGACGCCCCCGTCTGTGAGAGGAGGCCTGGGAGAGGCTGTCGTGGTGTTGGATGAGCAGTGCCTGAAAAATCAAGAGGTTCTGCTCAGTGGGTACCACGTGGCGGCTGAAAGGACTAGCTTTGTTTTGCTTTGTTTTGAAATACCTAGTTTTTATTTGTTTATGGATCTAGTTCCCCGATGAGGGATCAAACCCAGGGTCCCACTATTGAAAGTTCAGTCTTAGCCACTGGACACCTGGGGGAGTCCCTGTTTTGTTTTCAGTATTTATTTATTTGGCTGCACTGGGTCTTAGCTGTAGCACGTGGTATCTTTTTAGTTGTGGCATGTAGAATCTTTAGTTGCAGTATGCGGGGTCTAGTTCCCTGACCAGGAACCAAACCTGGGCCCCTTGCATTGGGAGCGAGGAGTCTTAGCCGCTGGAACACCAGGGAAGTCGCTAAAAGGACTTGTTCGAGTCACATCTAGATACCCTCAGAAGGCTGCCACCAGTGTGTAGACAGATGGTGGGAAAGAGCGGTAAGGGTAAGATCCAGGACTTCCCTGGTGGCGCAGTGAGAAAGAATCTGCCTGCCAATGCAGGGCACATGGTTTGAATCCTTGGTCTGGGAAGATGCCACATGCCCTGGAGCAACTAAGCCCATGCCCCACGACTATTGCGCCTGTGCGCTAGAGTCCAGGAGCCACAACTACTAAGCCCTTCCTTGTGCGGCAGCTACTGAAACCCATGAGCCTGTGCTCTGCAACAGGATACACCATTGCGATGAGAAGCCCGCACGCCACACTGAAGAGCAGCCCCCACTCATAGCAACTAGAAAAAGCCCGTGATCATCAATGAAGACTCAGTGAGACCAAACAAATAAATAAAATTTAAAAGAAAAGTAAGATCCAATGCAATCTGCATACTCAGAGTGTGAACTTCATTGAGCCCAAGGCCACTTTGGCCAGGCCAGCCACAGCCAGCCCAGAAGCCGGGTCACAGAGGCTGCCATGTGGAATTTGATGACAGTTCAAGTTCCAGGGAATGGGAGGAGGCTGCTCTGTGGTCTAAACAAGGAAATGGTTTCCTCAACAAACTAACCTGCAAACAGCATTAGATGAAACATTTCGTCCAAGCCTTTTCCAGGCACTGTGACCACGCTGCCACTTCCAGAATGTTTCCTGGGCAGCGCAGCAGATTCCAGGCTTTAACAGTTCTTTCCTAATCAGCTAGGGTATTGAGATTTCCCTCCAAATTTACACCGCTTATGTCCCCAGGGTCCAAATTAGCCATGCTTTCTCTTTCCACTTCTCTTTCTTTCTCTCGATGTATATGAGTTTTGTACTTATTTGGCTGTGCCGGGTCTTAGTTGTGGCGTGTAGGATCCAGTTCCCTGACCAGGGATCAAACCCAGGCTCCCTGAATTGGGAGCATGGAGTTTTAGCCGCTGGACCACCAGTGAGTGAGTTCTGGATTGTGAGTTCTGGATTGAGGCTTGACGTGTCTTTATCATCATAGTGGAGAGATGAGCCCATAAAGCTGGGCCCATAAACCCTGGAGAGAAAGATAATGGGCTACTGGACTGAGACTCGGCACAGTCAGAATTGAATGGAAGGCAACTGCAGAGTCTGCCTGCTGCACGATTGGCCCACGGTGGTGGCCGGATGGACATGTGGTGTTCAGTTTAGAAGCCCAGGCTTGTGGGTGCAAATACCTGGGTGTAAACGGTCAGGCTCGATTGTTTTCCCTCTCTTCCCAGGAAAGGCCAGGAAGGAAAAGGCCTCAGCTGCAGGGAGGAGGAAGCATTGTACTCGGTGGGCCGGCCTCTCAGGTAGCCCGTCTGGCAGGGGGCCCGTGGGGAACATGGGATTCTGATGGCTTCCGTGGCTGGCGGCTGCCTTCTGAAACCAGATCTCTCAATCCTGGTCTTTCCCATCCTGCCTCTGACACCATCACATCCCTGCCAAATCCCTGATAAGATCCTATCAGACACTCCAAAGTCCAGTTTGGAGCTTGTGGCCTTGACCCGCCCCAGAGTCCATCCTTTCCCCCTCCCTGGTCCCACCTCCCCTTCTACACCCCTTTCTCCATCTGTCTGACTCCTAAAGTCCCTGGGCCACCAGAGGTGATGAGAACAAAGCTAGGACATCGGTCTCGCTCAAGAGTCACTGCATGGCTGTTTGCTCTTGAGAGTTTTCCATCTTCCAGGAAGAGGGGTTGCTTACAGGACACCTACTTCCTCTCCTTACCGCCTTATAGAACAATAATACTTTGCATTTGCATAAGTGTTATCTGTTGTGAAAGCAGTTCATGTTCAGTTTCTCATTCAGTGATTGTCATGATACTGTAATCTCACTGATTGTGGTTCCTCATTTGTAAAGAGATGATAGTGCATCCCTAACAGAGCTGTGGTGAGCAATAAATAATGAACGAAACAGGCATAGCTTGGGGTCTGGCAAACAGTACATGTTCATTCCACGGCTGAGTGCTTTCCTCAACTTCTCTCCTGATTCCAAGCAGAGGACTATCTTTTATGCCACAGAGCAGGTACTTAATAGGGCTTCCCAGGTGGCGCAGTGGTAAAGAATCTGCCTGTCAATGCAAGAGACACAAGAGACTCAGATTCAATCTCTGGGTCAGGAACATTGCTTGGAGTAGGAAATGGCAACCCACTCCAGTATTATTGCCTGGAGAATCCCATGGACAGAGGAGCACAGTGGGCTACAGTCCACGGGGTCGCAGAGAGTTGGACATGACTGAGTGACTGAGCATGCACGCACGCAGGAACTCAATAAACATTTGATGGATGAGCGATAAACTGTCCTCGCCCTTTCCCATCTCTCCCAAAGTGAGAGGATGTTTATTTGCAGCTCCAAGACACTGGGAGCTCTGCAAACAGGGAGTGGTAGCTGGGACGTTCTCCAGGTGGCACGAGAGGCCAAGGCCCCGGGGCTGGCTCCCAGCAGGTGCCCTGCCCCAGCCTGCTCCAGTGGTCTCTGCAGGGGAGGGAAGCTGACTGGCCTTCACCCTGGTTGGCTGGCTGTCCCTCCCTGCCCAGATGTACCAAGAGAAGCAAAATGGCTTTGGAAAGGCCCACTCTGCTGGCATGGTCGTTTCCAGCAGACAAATGAGAATGCTCTCCTGTTGAAATCGAGCAGGACCCTATGGGGCCCTCGTGGGTGCAAAAGCACCCTGTTTCTTTTTCTTTTTTGGTTGTGCCATGCGGCTGTGCCACCTTAGTTCCCCAACCAGGGATGGAACCCAGGCCCTCAGTGAAAGCTCAAAGTCCTAACCACTGGTCTGCCAGGGAATTCTCCATGCCCCCAGCCCCCACCGCCCCCTCATTTCTTGTTTGTGTTGGCTTGGCCAAAAAGTTGAGGTAACAGAAAAACCCAAACGAAATTTTTGGCCAACCCAATAGAAAAAGGCTGTGGCCTCAGGCCTTCCCTGAGTTTTGAAAAGCACATTCAAGCGGTTACTAATTAGGGAAGTGAGGGAACACAGAAGCAAAGGAAAAGCGATCAGGAAATTATAGTTCAGCTATAAAACAGAGTCCTAATCACACATGGGATCCCCAGGTGGCTCAATGGTAAAGAATCCGCCTGCCGATGCAGGAGACTCAGGTTCGATCCCTGGGTCAGGAAGATCCCCTGGAGCAGGAAATGGCAACCCACTCCAGTATTCTTGCCTGGGGAATACTGGCTCCCCATGGGCAGAGGAGCCTGGCGGGCTACAGTACAGGGGTTGCAGAGTCAGACACAACTGAGCACATGCAGAGAGTCACAATTATACATGAAAATCTGACTCACGCCTTGGAGCTGTTCTGCAGAAACTAAGACCCACACCCTGTGGAGGAAGGTGACTACATGCTGACCACAAGCACGAAGACCCCAGGCTGTTTTTGGAACCAGGTGGTTGGTGTTTTCTTGCGAAACTTCACCATTCTACCTCACCAGGCACAAATCAGAGGACTGATATAAGATGATCACTCACCCTGAAACCCCCTCCTTTTTATCCCTAAAAACCTTAAGCCCAGGCCGGCCAGTAAAGTGGATCTGAGACACACCTACCCACCCATCTTCTTGGTTGCCACCCTATCAATAAAACTTTCTCTGCTCCAAAAGGAAATCAGTCCTGAATATTCATTGGAAGGACTGATGCTGAAGCTGAAACTCCAATACTTTGGCCACCTGATGCAAAGAACTGACTCATTGGAAAAGACCCCAATGCTGGGAAAGGTTGAAGGCGAGAGGAGAAGGGGATGACAAAAGATGAGATGGTTGGATGGCATCACTGACTCGACAGACATGAGTTTGAGTAAGCTCCGGGAGTTGGTGATGGACAGGGAGGCCTGGCGTGCTGCAGTCCATAGGGTTGCAGAGTTGGATACAACTGAGCGACTGAACTCTCTCTGCTCCAAACTCCCATGTTTTGGTTTGTTTAGCCTCAGGGCCAGGCTCCAGAACTTGGTTTGACAGCACTGTTGCTGGGGACCATTCTCTGGGGATCAGCATTGCATTACAATCGGTTTCCTTTCTTCTTTCCTTTTTCTGGCTGTGCAGTCTGGCTTGCACAGTTCCCTGACCTGGGACTGAACCCAGGGCTGAGGCAGTGAAAGCACGAGTCTGAGCCTCTGGACCGCCAGGGAATTCCCCGTGATGGACTTCCCGAATGCTTTAGTATCCAAGGGGCCTCGCGGAACACCTGATCCAGAGCTCTCAAAAGCTGCTCAAGCCATACCCTATCCTCGACCGTCACTTCCACCTGAGCACCTCCAACCTTACCTGCTTTAGCGATATATAGGGCCTGCAGGTAAAACCCGAAAGGGTTCTGCCCCAGTGTTGTTTCAAAATAAAAGCTGAAGAACTACTGACCTCGGGCAAACCCTTCATGATTTACAAGGAAACTGAGGCCAGAGGAGTTGAGGGACGCACCCGAGTCACACAGTCCTGTAGGAAGCAGAGCAACGTTGTTTTCTGTGGTGTCAGTGAAGGAGATGGCGCTGGACTAGGGGCCAGAGCTAACCTGCTGACAACAGGCATCTCCTGATCCATCCTGAGGAGGCTCACCACCGAGGTTCAACATTGAAAGACTCCTCTCTATAACCCCAGTGAGGGCTGGGGCTTAGGCACCAGGGTGGAGGATCCTTCTATGAAGAACTGCAGATGCCGGCCCCCAAAGGTTTTAGGTGCCACCACCAGCCCCCTCTCTCTGGATCCTCCTCGCCTCTGTTCTCCCAGACACACTGAGCAGGCTCTTTCCTCTGGCATGCATTCTTTCTCCCTTTCCACGATTCTCCTAAATTTCCCTCCACCTTCTGCTGGGTTCGTTTTTTTTTTTCCCCCTGTGAACTTCTTGAAGCTTGGTTTCCATCTGCATTCCTCTTGGGCTTGAGGTCAAGTCCAAAGTTCAGCACCAAGAGAAATTTCAGCAGAAGTCGATTATGTATTTGAAAGAGAGAAAGTTGTTACCGCAAGTACAAATTTGTTTAAACGATGTCAGATTGGTGTGCATGTAACGAAACCCATGTTTTGCAACCACACCAGCATGTTTGGCAATGTGAAACACTTCCATAAGAACTGCTCTGACCTTCCAAGGCCTTTACAACATGGTTTCTTCTGATTGTTATCATCTACTATGCTTCCCATGCACCTTCAGTCACTCAGTTCAGTCTCTCAGTGGTGTCTGACTCTTTGCAACCCCATAAGCCACAGCACGCCAGGCCTCCCTGTCCATCACCAACTCCCGGAGTTCACTCAAACCCATGTCCATTGAGTCGGTGATGCCATCCAACCATCTCATCCTCTGTCATCCCCTTCTCCTCCTGCCCTCAATCTTTCCCAGCATCAGGGTCTTTTCAAATGAGGCAGCTCTTCGCATCAGGTGGCCAAAGTATTGGAGTTTCAGCTTCAACACCAGTCCTTCCAATGAACACTCAGGACTGATCTCCTTTAGGATGGACTGGTTGGATCTCCTTGCAGTCCAAGGGACTCTCAAGAGTCTTCTCCAACACCACAGTTCAAAAGCATCAATTCTTCGGTGCTCAGCTTTCTTTATAGTCTAACTCTCACATACGTACATGACTACTGGAAAAACAATAGCCTTGACTAGACAGATCTTTGTTGACAAAGCGATGTCTCTGCTTTTAAATATGCTGTCTAGGTTGGTCATAACTTTCCTTCCAAGGAGCAAGCGTCTTTTAATTTCATGGCTGCAATCACCATCTGCAGTGATTTCGGAGCCCAGAAAAATAAAGTCAGCCACTGTTTCCCTATCTATTTGCCATGAAGTGATGGGACTGGATGCCATGATCTTAAGTTTTCTGAATGTTGAGCTTTAAGCCAACTTTTTTACTCTCCTCTTTCGCTTTCATCAAGAGGCTCTTTCAGTTCAGTTCAGTTGCTCAGTCGTGTCCGACTCTTTGCGACCTCATGAATCACAGCACGCCAGGCCTCCCTGTCTATCACTAACTCCCGGAGTTCACTCAGACTCACATCCATTGAGTCAGTGATGCCATCCAGCCATCTCATCCTCTGTTGTCCCCTTCTCCTCCTGCCCCCAATCCCTCCCAGCATCAAAGTCTTTTCCAATGAGTCAACTCTTCACGTGAGGTGGCCAAAGTATTGGAGTTTCAGCTTCAGCATCAGTCCTTCCAAAGAAATCCAGGGCTGATCTCCTTCAGAATGGACTGGTTGGATCTCCTTTCAGTCCAAGGAACTCTCAAGAGTCTTCTCCAACACCACAGTTCAAAAGCATCAATTCTTTGGCGCTCAGCCTTCTTCACAGTCCAACTCTCACATCCATACATGACCACTGGAAAAACCACAGCCTTGACTAGACGCACCTTAGTCAGCAAAGTAATGTCTCTGCTTTTGAATATGCTATCTTAATTCTTCATTTTCTGCCATAAGGGTGGTGTCGTCTGCATATCTGAGGTTACTGAGATTTCTCCTGGCAATCTTGATTCCAGTTTGTGCTTCCTCCAGCCCAGCATTTCTCATGATGTACTCTGCATATAACTTAAATAAGCAGGGTGACACTATACAGCCTTGATGTACTCCTTTTCCTATTTGGAACCAGTCTGTTGTTCCATGTCCAGTTCTAACTGTTGCTTGCTGACCTGTATACAGGTTTCTCAAGAGGCAGGTCAGGTGGTCTGGTATTCACATCTCTTTCAGAATTTTCCAGTTTATTGTGATCCACACAGTCAAAGGCTTTGGCATAATCAATAAAGCAGAAATAGATGTTTTCCTGCTAGCGTGTGAGATGAGTGCAATTGTGCGGTAGTTTAAGCATTCTTTGGCATTGCCTTTCTTTGGGACTGGAATGAAAACGGACCTTTTCCAGTCCTGTGGCCACTGCTGAGTTTTCCAAATTTGCTGGCATATTGAGTGCAGCACTTTCACAGCATCATCTTTCAGGATTTGAAATAGCTCAACTGGAATTCCATCACCTCCACTAGCTTTGTTCGTAGTGATGCTTCCTAAGGCCCACTTGACTTTGCATTCCAGGATGTCTGGCTCTAGGTGAGTGATCACACCATCGTGGTTATCTGGGTCATGAAGATCTTTTTTGTATAGTTCTTCTGTGTATTTTTGCCACCTCTTCTCAATATCTTCTGCTTCTGTTAGGTCCATACTGTTTCTGTCCTTTATTGTGCCCATCTTTGCATGAAATTCTCCCTTGGTATCTCTAATTTTCTTGAAGAGATCTCTAGTCTTTCCCATGCTATCGTTTTCCTCCTTTTCTTTGCATTGATTGCTGAGGAAGGCTTTCTTATAATTGGGGTATAATCACCTATATCCCAATACAAAATAAAAAGTTGAAAAAAAAAAGAGAGAGAGAAAATCCTGATTTTGCTTCATGGCATAGCTCACTCCCCCTTCCTATATGATTTTCCTTAAGTACTCTGCCAACAGCTACTGTCTACCATCCTCGGTCAGCACTTCATCTGAGACAATTATATCTACCAATCCTCCTTACTCGTGTGCATGAGCATATCATCTTTCCCCAATTAGACTGGAAGTTGACTCATTCTCTGAAGAGGTGGTTTCCACAAATGACCAGTCTGCAGGACAGTGCCAACCGGCTGCAAAAGAAGGTCCCCTGAAAACTTACTAAAATGCAGAGATTTGGACTGCATGGAAGGAGATGATCTCATAAATCTGGGTGTCAACAGGCAGAGAGCACAGATATTACATGACAACGTGGGTGGAACTCTGGAAACAGCACGTTTAACAAATCCCTAGTTGATTTTTAAAAATCTATTTTTGGCTCTGCTGGATCTTTGTTGCTGTGCAGGTTTGTCTCTAGCTTTGGAGAAGAGGGCTACACTCTAGTTGCTGGGCATAGGCGTCTCATCGCTGGGGCTTCTCTTGTTGCAGAGCACAGGCTCTAGGGCATGTGGTATTTGGGCTCTAGAGCACAAGCTCAGTAATTGTGGTGCATGGACTTAGTTGCTCTGCCACATGTGGGATCTTCCTAAACCAGGGATCGAACCCCTGTCACTTGAATTGGCAGTGGGGTTCTTTACCACTGAGCCACCAGGGAGGCCCAACTCCTGGCTGATTTTGATGATGCTCTTGAATTGACAGGTTGGGAACAGCTGCCCCTAGAGAACTGAGCGCAGAGCTTTGTACATGCATTCCTATGTCGTACGCTTCTTGACTGGTAATGAGTTTGATCCTAGTATTAGTTATGGTATACCCGTGTTCTGCTGCTCTAAGTGGGAGAGAATACTGTGATTTGGGTACCCAATAGGTGTCAGGGCCTGTGCCTATTTACATTCATTATTTATTCCTTCTAATAACAATTTGAAATGGTATTCTCATTGGGCACGAGAAATCTGAGGGTGTGAAGGACTTGTTTTAGGACTTACTGTTATAGGACATGGAACTCTGCTCAAGGTTATGTGGCAGCCTGAGTGAGAGGGGAGTTTGGGGGAGAATCAGTTTAGTTCAGTCGCTCAGTTGTGTCTGACTCTTTTCAGCCCCATGAACAGCAGCACGCCAGGCTTCCCTGTCCATCACCAACTCCTGAAGTTTGCTCAAACTCATGTCCATTGAGTTGGTGATGCCATCCAACGATCTCCTCCTCTGTCGCCCCTTCTCCTCCTGCCTTCAATCTTTCCCAGCATCAGGGTCTCTTCTAATGAGTTGGCTTTTTGCATCAGGTGGTCAAAGTATTGGAGCTTCAGCTTCAGCATCAGTCCTTCCAATGAATGTTCAGGACTGATTTCCTTTAGGATTGACTGGTTTGATCTTTTTGCAATCTAAGGGACTCTCAAGAGTCTTCTCCAATACCACAGTTCAAAGGCATCAATTCTTTGGTGTTTAGCCTTCTTTCTGGTCCAACTCTCACATCCATACATGACTACTGGAAAAACCATAGCTTTGACTAGATGGACCTTAGTTGTCAAAGTACTGTCTCTGTTTTTTAATATGCTGTCTAGGTTTGTTATAGCTTTTCTTCCAAGGAGCAAGCGTCTTTTAATTTCATGGCTGCAGTCACCATCTGCAGTGATTTTGGAGCCCAAGAAACTAAAGTCTGTCACTGTTTCCACTGTTTCCTCATCTATTTGCCATCAAGTGATGGGACTGGATGCCATGATCTTTGTTTTCTGAATGTTGACTTTTAAGCCAGGTTTTTCTCTCCTCTTTCACTTTCATCAAGAGGCTCTTTAGTTTCTCTTCACTTTCTGCCATAAGGGTGGTATCATCTGCATATCTGAGGTTATTGCTATTTCTCCCTGCAATCTTGATTCCAGCTTGTGCTGGATGTCCGGCATTTTGCATGATGTACTCAGCATATAAGCTAAATAAGCAGGGTGACACTATACAGCCTTGATGTACTTGTTTCCCAATTTGGAACCAGTCCGTTGGAGGAGAATGGATACATGTATATGTGTGGCTGAGTCCCTCTGCTGTCGACCTGAAACCATCACCACGTTGTTAATTGGCTGTACTCCAATATAAAATAAAAGTTAAAAAAGAATAAAAGAGAAGACATAAACACGCTTGGAATGAAAAAATGAAAATTAAGAACTTGTTTTAGTGCATAGTTATAATATGGCAAGAGGCAGAATCTGACCCTGATAATGGACTCCAAGCCTTTCTACTTACCAGAGGGCATAAAACCAGTGGCTAGTAACTGGCTTGCAAATAACTTTTAATTTAGGCAGTACGATGTTTAAAAATTAACAAAACAAAGCCCTGCCAACATTTCTAAATTGGATGTTCTGTATAAATACCTGGATTTCTGGCTTCTCTTTGGGGTGAAAGAGGTTTGGTAACACTGGGGCCTGCATTCCCACGTGGCAACAATCAAATGCAGCCTTCAGATGGGATGGGTGCCCTAGAACTCACCAGTCCCCACTATTCCCCATTCTCCACAGCAGGACCAGCTTCTCTGACACTCTGCTCCCAACCTAGTCCCTACGGGCCTCTGAAGGTGCAACTATTGCACTATTTATTACCTTACTTTCCACTGCTATGAAATCTAAAGGCAGCGTTTTTTTCATTTGTCTTTTAAAGATTCATTTTTGGCTGCCCTGTGTCTTCACGGCTGCTTGAGGGCTTTCTCTAGTTGAGGTGAGCAGGGGCTACTCTTCATTGAGGTGCACAGGCTTCTCACTGTGGTGACTTCCCTTGTCGTGGAGCATGGGCTCCACAAGGGCTTAGTTGCTCTGAAGCATGTGGGATCTTCCCGAACCAGGGATCAAACCCATGTCCCCTGCCTTGGCAGGTGGATTCTTAACCATTAGACTACAAGGGAAGCCTGGCAGCCTCTTTTTATTGCACTATCTTGTATGAGTCTCTCATCATAGAGGTAGGTACATTTCTGACCTCATGATTTCAATACTAAGGAACCTACCTGGTGATACGTCATCGAGGAAAGATGGGATATTTGTTCCCTAAGCTTCATGTTCTGGCTCTAGCCTATTAAAATTCTTAATCTTTAAAACAGTTAGGGAAAATAAGCCAACTCATCTACTTGCTCCTGTTCAATGGTATATACAATGAAGTAGGCAATGTCACCAAGTGGAAGAGAGATTCCATGATGAATTGCCTTAGCCAGAGAGGCTGGGAGGCTGATGACCACTCTCAATTTACAGGGCCATTCAGGAACTAGAAGTGAAACACCTGCCCATCTTTCTATGCTGTTTCTTTCCAGAGTTGTCCCTTATTCTTATTTTTTCATTAAAACATTATTTTACATATTACTGACTTCCTGTGTGCCAGGAACAATGTTTGAGATACAAGGATGAAGATATTCAAGGTGGTCATTTAAAAGGCCAGAGACACAGACTGCACTTTAGGAGCGGTGCTTCATTTTGGATCCCTTTTCTGTTTGTTCGTTTCCTTAAGCTACTACTGCTGCTGATTCAACATGTTTCATTCTATACATTTTTAATGTCTGTTCCTGTGTTTTGGAGAATGTGAGCAGAGAGATATTAAATTCTTTGAGTGTCAGTGTAATAAGCGAATACATAAATCTCTTTGTCAAATAGGACTGAATCTCATGAGGGTAGGATTTCACATTCACAGAGCACTTACCAAGAAACTGTCAGGCATTTGTATACCTCACTTCCTAAAAATGAGCCCAAGAGGCAGGTATTCTGACTTTAAAGGTAAATAAAACAGGACTGAATGTGAAGGTCCCATTAACTCTAAATCTTCAACTCTCCTTAACGCTGTCAATGGGCTCCCTGGAGACCTCTCAGAACAACAACCTGGGATATGTCCCTGGTTTCTCAGCGTTCTCTATAAACTAAGGATCATCTCCAGGCATCATGTAAGAGGTGCACCTCTTCTTCACTTTATTCCTTAATCTGCATGAAAACTATTGGAAAAACTCCTTCTTCGATTCTCAGTTTCAAATGAGCAAGCTACTCTTCTCCTGAACCCTTTCAATGTCTTCCAAACAATTTCCTAACAGGGATGTGAAGCAAATTTATCTGGTCGCTACAAGTACCTTGTTCTACATTCAACACACCTTCCATTCTCTCAGAGATGGAACCTCCAACTCTGTAAGTCAGGCAGGTATTCAAACAGGAGAATTAAAACAGGGTCACAGAGAGGAAGGCTAAAGAATTTGACATTTTTGTGTTTACTTGTATAGAGGAAAAAGAGCACATAGATGCATCCACAGTATTTAATTTGCTTGGATAATAGTTACAGAGAAACAGGTACACTCCATATACAATTACCAATACTTTTTTATACAGTTCATATTTCAGTACATCAACACTATTTTATTTACACTCTATTTATGTACATTAACATCTTTCTAAAGTCAGTGCATTGTCAACAAGTTTTATACAGTAATTTACAAGGTGAATGTAGTTAGTTAATTTAATAAATTTTTTGCTAGTCATGAATTAAAAAAATTAATTACAACCAATGTAACAAACACAGATCAAACAACATTAGTCGATTGTGCTACCTGCTTAAACAAAACATCTGTAAGGAAATTATTTAAAGTCTTCCACTTTTTCATGGGACTTGTCCAGTTAGGAATGGACAGATTTTATACACTGAAAATCATGAAACTCTCAAGTCTGCATTTTGTCTGACTTCATTATATTATAGCATTTAGGCCCCTCCTTCCTACTTGCAATTATAGTCTTCTTCTGAATAGGCTTTCAACTCAGCCATTTACCTTTGTAAATGCTCTGAGAACTGGTTAGTAATCGACCTTAGGTATCAAAACACAAACGCTTAATTACACTGGCACCTACTATCTATGAGGAAGGAAGGGTAATGGAATCTGACAGTTAATGAGAATCAACTTCCAGGGTCCAGATGAATAAAAAAAGTAAAATATTTACCTTGAATATATATTTAGAAACAACACAGAAAAAAAATGCTGCCTGAAATAAATAACATTTATATTTTTGTTCCAGTCTTGAATTATTGGAGGATAAAATGAAGTGAGCAAAGAAACATAACTTTTGATGACCAGTACTATTAAAAAAAAAGCAAATGGAGATGCAAACAAAAAACTTACTTCCTAAATCCCCCAACTGCATTAAAAATACTTATACATTATCGTTTGGGATGTGTTTTGTTTTTAAATTTAATATGATAGGGGAAAACAACCCCATCAAGTTAATTTATAGCCCTTACAGCCATCAAATATGAACAAGTTTTGAAAAGCTCATCTGCACGTATTCTTTTTTTAAAGTGCAAAACAAAGAAACAAAGAACAAACAACCACTAACTGCAAAACACCATCTAGCTTTGTGGCCCTGTTCCCTCTCAGACACTGTGCAATAGTGCGTGGAAGGACGGTGTGAATGTCAGCCGTCACTCCCCTCCCACTCCCAGCAGTGGAGGGGTACGTTTTTGAGGGCACTTGAAGTACCCTCAGAGCAAGCTGCCTCTATCTGGAGGGCTATTTTATTTTAGCTGGATCTCCCACGATGCTTTTTTTTTTCCTACAGGGTCTCCCAACCAAGGCCCTGGGGAGAAGGCACACAGCTCTTAAGAGAGCCTCCTTTCAGACTGACCACTTATGTATGTCTCTACTACAATGACACAACAACAAAAACAAAAAGCAATGAAGATATAGAAAGAGTGGGAAAATGGTTTAAAAAGTAAATTGAAAAATCTGTGTCCATGCTGTAAGAATCCTTCACACGCCTTCATGATCTCGCTTTCTCCATCGTGTCAGTCGCTACAATGGAATAAAACTTCAGGAAAAAGGAGGTAGCATATCATGTCGTCCCCAGACAACACTACAATTTTTTGTTTTACTTTGACTCCAAGGAGATTCGTAGTATTCTGTCATGATTATTGGTAAACTATATTCGCTACAGGGTTGTTCGTGTCTGGACAAGCACAATTTAGTTCTTATTTGGTCCCAGGTGGCTGGTGCCAAACCCTTTTGTTTACAGGCTAATGGTGGGCTCTGCCTGAAAGCTCTCTACCAGGGAGCTTATGTGAGACACTTCCAAACAAAATTATTACTACTGGTATGTTAACTGCTATTTTAATTAGGGTTTTTTTTTTAAATTTTGTGCTTCAGGGTCACAGGATAAAATAAGTACACATTGAGCTTGCCTTTCAGTGACGCTTTTGCCAAATGTCAGCTACAGGGAGTCATCTCCCTCATCACCAGTCTACCTAGCAGCCAGAGTGGTAGCTTCACTGTAATACACAGTACTTTTTGTAATCAGACTCGAAGTCTTCGTCCATGCTGCTTGTGTCTGCCATCTTTTTGCCATCGATCTTTGGCAGAAATTGTGCATAGTCTATCCCCTGCTGCTCATAGAAAAGAATGTAGGCAGAGTCGGTGTCAATTTCATCAGGGTGAAGTTCCTGGAGGAGCAAGAAAAGTCTTTAACAAAAAAGCTGGGCTTCCCTGGTGGCTCAGATGGTAAATAATCTGCCTGCAATGTGGGAAATCTGGGTTAAATCCCTGGTGGGGAAGATCCCCTGGAGGAGGGAATGCAACTCACTCCAGTATTCTTGCCTGGAGAATCCCCATGGACAGAAGAGTCTGGCGGGCCTCAGTTCATGGGATCGCAAAGAGTCAGACACAACTGAGTGACTAAGCACACAGCATACACGCTGACTCTAAATCCTCACCAGGGAAGGGAGGACCAACCCTCTTTCATGATTAAAACTGATTGCTTCCAATCAGCTTAATATTTTGGCTATCTCATACCTGCCCCTAAAATAAGAACCATTATTTTCAATGTTTGGTTTTGGGAAAATATACAGGCCATAGACAAGACCAAAGAATGATAGAAAACAAAATAACACATTAAATTCTAATAGCTCAAAAGATAATAACTTTTTCTTATTAATCAATATCTTCTATTTTTTTCACTGTTTTCATTTTCTGCTCTGCATATCACTTTTTTGGGGTGAAGGGGCATGCTGTGTGGCTTGTGGGATCTTAGTTCCCTGACCAGGGATGGAACCTAGGCCCTGACAAGTCTCAGCCACTGGACTGCCAGGGAATTCCCTGTGTGTCACTTATATTCCTTTATATTGAAGGCATCTATATATGGATTCTAATAGAAACAACTGCTTCCTATTCAGGAGAAAGGGCTTCCCAGGTAGCTCAGTGGTAAAGAATCTGTCTGCCAATGCAGGAGACACAGGTTTGATCCCTGGTCCAGGAAGATCCCTTGGAGAAGAAAATAGCAACCCACTCCAGCATACTTGCCTGGAGAATCCCATGGACAGAGGAGCCTGGTGTGCTATAGTCTATGGGGTTGCAAAGAGTAGGATATGACTTAGTGACTAAACAACAATAATTCTGGAGAAAATCCATTATTTCAACAAATGTCCTCTAGATCTGTTGACATTTGTTTCTTTTATTAAAAGATCAGGGACATTTACCTTACAGCTGCTGTCATTGTAACAGTACCACTTGCTATTTGGGTTTTTGGCATAAGTGACGTAATGGCCCCCGCCCAGAATTCCTGAATGGCACTGTAAGAGAGAAGAAAGTGGAGGTGTATTAGCAGTTGACAATACTCAGGCCAGGGCAGGCATCAGGATCCAATCCAAGGAAGAGTGTTCTCCTTCTTCCAAAAACAAACCAAGAAGGAAAACTGAAAAATTTAAAACTTTGAACCTTACCATTCTATTGTTGTAATTATTTTTGGAAAGCAAAACTCCTCAGAAACACACACTTCTGAACAGCTTAAGCCTGTGACTCCACCTAGAAGGTTACATGACTGTTCCCTTTATTAAACTGTGAGCATCTTGGATTCTACCCAAAAGGCCAAGATATTTACTGCTAACTTAGTCTATCACCAAGCTCAATGCCTTGCAAATGAGCAGGCTCTGAAAAAATGAATGAAGATGAACAAACCAACCACTGAAAAGGTAGATCACTCTAAAAATCATACAAGAAACCACTCACCGAAATTGCATATAGGTTATAAATAGGTTTAACACGAATATCTTCTCTTTGGTCATCAGTGCTGTCTTCTTCACTGTGGTTTTCAAGCTGACCATTGCTGTAGCCATTGCCACATGCCTCCTGCTCATAAAGGAATCCATTGGCCAAAGCTACTTCGTGGTCCTGCGGGGTGACCAGCTCAGGTTGGCTGCCCCCAAGCATGTGCCCTCGGCTCAAGGCATCAGACAGCTCACAAATGTGGCCAGCCCCGTTCTCTTTGCTGGCATCCAAGTTCTCCTTACTACTCGACAATTTGTTTTTGCTGCCGATTTGGGGTAGGCGGAGCCTCCCTTTGCTCCTCCCTAAAGTCCTAGGGCTGCTGTTAGGGCTGCTGTTTTTGCTGGAGGGACAGCTGGTTCCACTTTTTCTTGATGTAGATGGTGAACCTGTGAAAGGGAAGAAAAGATAAATCCAAATATCACAAGTTAAACCAGCCACCAAAAGCTAACTCTGCAGTCAACTGCACAAGTGTACACACAAAAAGGTAAAGACAGGGGCATCCTGACTGGCGAGGCTTTACTCCTATTATGTGGCCAATAAGTTACATTCTTGTCTTCCTCAATGCCAACCCTCTCAAGGCAGCAATGTCCTGAAAATGTGACGTACAGTTAAGTATGGACATAGAAAAAGAGCAGAAAGATGATTTAGGGCAGATTTAAGTTCAAAATAATATTAGATGAAGGGGTTTGACAAATATGCATTCTTCTTTAGATTAAGAAATATGACCACAAACTATCAAGCACTTACTCCTGCAAAGCGTGACATCAGAAACTTTATTATCTCTACCTCTCACAACAATCCTGCAAAGAAGCAGGTCTCAAACAGCTCCTGACTCCCTTATATACCCTTAAAAACTGCTGAGGATCTTGAGAACTTTTGTTTTTGTGAGTTCCATTTATCAATATTTACCATGTTATATATTTACCATATTAGAAGTTAAAACTGAGGAATTTGAGAAACACAAGACACATATATTTCATTGACAATATCACATATATGTTGGCTCTAAGCCAACCTGTGAGAGAATGAGAGTGAAAAGGCAAATACTTAGCTTTTGGTGTTTTTCTTTTGGCTGCACCGTATGGCTTGTGGCATCTTTAGTTCCCTTACCAGGGACTGAACTTGGGGCTACAGCAGCGGAAGCGCCGAGTCCTAACTACCAGACTGCCAGGGAATTCCCAAATACTTAGTATTTTTATGAAAACAGTTCTGATATTCAGAAAGGGTTTCAGGCACCCTCTAGGGGTTTCCCCAAATTTTACTTTGAGAACCTCTGATATAAGCAAACAAAGATGACAACCATCATTCATAATTACCAAATGCCAGGCACTATGTAAAGTGCTTTCCTCTCCATTTTCTTAATAATATTTATTTATTTGGCTGCACTGGGTCCTGGTTATGGCATGAGGGACCTTCCTTGCAGTGCCTGGCCTCAGCAGTGGAGGTGCTTGGGCTTAGTTGTCCTGCAGCAGGTGGGAGCTTAGTTCCCCCACCAGGCACTGCAAGTGGATTCTTAACCCCTAGACCACCAGGGAAGTCTCTACAGTGCTTAATTCTTGATGTATCAATTTCTCACTCTGTGAACTCAGTATTTTCTTCTTTTTATGAATAAGAAAGAGATTTAGTGAGGCTGTATCTCTTGCTAAAACTCACACAGCTCAAATGTAGATAGGTCTGAGTCCAGAAGAATCCTGGTATAACCAAGCTGTTGCTCTAGAGTGGAAGACGGAGGGAAACGTGCAGCCTAGAGGGGTCCCAGGAAGGCCGCCCTCTGGAATGAGGCTTGGGCTCCTCACCTTTAGGACTACTGACAATGTTGGCACTCAGTGAGGACGGGCTCTTACTCAGGAGCACAGCGTCTTCCCCAGCGGAGTTCTGAGCATCTGCTTTCTTCACCTCTCCTGCCGGGATCCTGGGCTCAGAGAGGTCATCCCCCTGGGGTGTGAGTGGTTTACGCTGACAGAGAGCTGGGTCCCTCGGCACCAGAAAAGCACTAGGGTCAAAACTTTCACGAGGAAATTTAACAATTTTCTGTGATTTTATCCATCGACCATTTACAAACTGAAATCGTTTGAGATGAATAATCTGGAGAAGAAGAGAAAACAGTTGTAGTAACATGTTCTGAAGACACAAATTACACACTAAAAAAAAGTCTAAAACACATGTAAATGTTCCAAAAATGTCTCCCCCCCCGCAAAGAATATATGTTCTTATGTAACCTAGTTAAGAGGCCACTGCCCTTTAGCTATGTGGCTAAAACAGTAATCCCCCTAATTTCATAATCGGTATAGATCCAAACTCTCTCCCAAATGTCTTCAACATCACAGAAGCCTCTTCTTCCATGTCCTCTGGGCTTGTGACTCATACTGACCTTTACCTCTCTCCAATATCATCCACTCACAAATACACGAGGCTGGAATACTATAGACTGAATCATTTGAAGAAAAGTGAAGGCATTTTTAACAGATGAAAGTTACCCAGCCTCCAACAGGAGGCCTCTCCTTTCTTAACATTTCTGTTGGCTGTGATCATGGGGTTTCACTGTCCTGAAGAGCATAAGAATCTCCCTTCTCCTTTCTGGCTTCTCTCTTTCTTTTCAAAAACAATGAATTTCTTCAGGCTTAAACACAATGTTATTATGCTCCCTATCGTGAGCATACTCTTGAGAGTCCCTTGGACTGCAAGGAGATCCAACCAGTCAATCCTAAAGGAAATCAGTTCTGAATATTCATTGGAAGGATTGATGCTGAAGCTGAAACTCCAATACTCTGGCCCCCTGATGTAAAGACCTGACTCATTGGAAAAGACCCTGATGCTGGGAAAGATTGAGGGCAGGAGAAGGGGACGACAGAGGATGAGATGGTTGGATAGCATCACCGACTCAATGGACATGAGTTTGCTTAAGCTCCGGGAGCTGGTGATGGACAGGGAAGCCTGGCGTGCTGCAGTCCATGGGGTCACAAAAAATCGGACATGACTGAGTGAATGAACTAACTGATTGTGGGCACAGATATTTGGGTGGCTACCTCTACCCTAAATGTTTAACTATTTACTATTTACATAAAAAGAATCCCTCTCTAAGGGCCATGCTGCTATGTGGATGTAATAAAATCCCATCAAGCTATCAACATAACATTTACTCCTCATTATTCTTTGTGTTCAGTTGCTAAGTCATGTCTGACTCTTTGTGATTCTGTGGACTGAACTGTAGCCTGCCAGAATGATTCCTCTGTCTGTGGGATTTCCTAGGCAAGAATACTGGAGTGGGTTTCCATTTCCTTCTTCAGGGAATGTTCCCAACTCAGGGATTGAACCTGAGTCTCCTGTCTCAAAAACACAGTTTTATAAATGCTGATACTTCATAATATGTGATATGTTTTATGTGATGATCATACGAGTACAAATAATTGTCAAAATTCATCAAACTAGATATTTTAAATCTATGAATTTAACTCCATGTTAACTATATACCTCAATCAAAAAAAAATAAACCTTACCCCCTCCCACCTACCTGTTCTCAAGCCTGTCCCTATGCTGAGCTTCCCACCTCTGTGCTATGCTTAGTCGCTCAGTTGTGTCCGACTCTTTACGACTCCATGGACTGTAGCCTGCCAGGCTCCTCTCTGTCCATGGGGATTCTCCAGGCAAGAATAGTGGACTGGGTTGCCATGCCCTCCTCCAGGGGATCTTCCCAACCCAGGGATCAAAACCCAGGTCTCCAGAATTGCAGGTGGATTCTTTACCAGCTGAGCCACAAGGGAAGTCCATGAGTATTGAAGTGGGTAGTCTATCCCTTCTCCAGGGATCTTCCTGACCCAGGAATTGAACTGGGGTCTCCTGTATTTCAGGTGGATTCTTTACCAGCTGAGCTACCAGGGAAGCTATCTCTGGAGCTAGCCAATCCCTGTTAGTAACTCCTTGTGCTTCCTTCCCTGGGGAGTTGTTCTTGTCTACATTCAGTCTCACAGAGTGGTAGGAAGAAGATATGAATAAAAAAATAGACACAAGGTCTGGTTATCGATATGATTTTCTACCTTATGGAAAAAAGCTTTCTTAAATGAATAGGAAGAACTGACACTTCCAACTCTTGACAATCAACAGGAGAGACTCCTAATCCATGAATGGAGAAGGCAGAAGTGCATCAAATCGGAAAGAACATATTAGCCCTCATGTACCTGGTGCACACACATTTAATTCGGCAGTGTCTGTGCCTATGTGACCAAGCACAGTGGGACCGGAGGCTCAGGCTCCCCTGCTCTCCTACAGTCTGTAAAGTGCGAGCCTCGAGCTTCCTCTCTCTCTAGAGCTAGAAGTGCTTCCACCTTCTCCTGAAGTTCAGCCTCACCAGGCTTTACCACTTGGGGCACTTCTCACACATCTCCCTCAACTGCAGTTACTGGTCCGTATGACCGGAGGCTGCACCCTCTTTAGGATACAAAACTAGTAAATGTCCGTAGGACAATTCAGGTCTGCAAACACCAGCAAAAATGTTTAATGTATGTAAATATTTGGTTGAACTGCATGGTTTATGGGATCTTAGTTCCCTTAGTTACCAGGGACTGAACTGCCAATGAAACTGCCAAGTCCAAAACACAGGACTGCCAGGGAATTCCCAGCAAAAGCATTTTAAACACTGTGTCAAGAAAAATTATTCTCAAAAATTCTTATTTGTTCACAGCTTCTTTCCTTCAAGCTAGACTGCTACTCTCTCAGAGGTGAGGGTACAACATACCAGGATGGGGGGAAGCCTCCAGAGATCTAGCTTTTTGGTTGCCAAGCAGTGGGTCTTACACTTGGAGCAGTAATACATCTCGTTCTCCCCCAGCTCCTCCTCGCTGGTGAAAGCTCGGAGACAGCTGTCCAGGTTGATGGGCTCAGCTTGTGCACGCCGACTCTGTTCCACACTCTCGTGCTCATCTACAACCTGCAGGTGGAGGAAACAAGAGGAATGGGAGAAGGTGTAGGAGGGAGTTTAGAATGGTCACCTGCTCTGCATCATCCTCTTGGTGACTCAACCTCATTTACTTTACTTTAAAATACAACCAAACCAGAGTCTGAGGAGAGAGAGCATTTGTACATTTATTCCCAGATATCATATCAATAACATCTTTGATCAAATTTCTACTTAAATGAGCATAGCTTTTTGGGAAAAATTTCTGCATGCTACTAAATGACAAAAACAAAACCAACAAGGAATTGCCTGTTTACTTTACAATTTTGAAATCCGAAAACAGCTTATATGCGGGCTGGCTTTCAAGTCAGGGGTGTTGAGGTTAGGACATTTATTTTTTTAACAGGGACAGGGGACATTATTAGCATGCTGCAGGCTCTACAGAGGCTATGAGAAATAATATCACTGGAACACAGAGGCCAGACCTGGATTAAATAAGAAAGGGTACAGACAAACTCACCTTGAGAGGACAGTCACCAGGGCGTTAAAACCCAAAGCCACAATCATTTGCATGTTGATGCCAAGTCGTAACACAAGAGTTACCAAAACACCATGTGTATGCTGAAGAGCAACTAAGCCCGTGTGCCACAGCTATTGAGCCTGTGCTTAAAACCCTAGGAGCTGTGACTACTGAAGCCCTCACGCCCTAACTCCTGTGCTCTGCGACAAGAGAAGCCTCCGCCATAAGCCCGAGCACCGCAATTGGAGAAAAGCCTGAACAGCAATGAAGACACAGCACAGCCAAAATAAATAAATAAACAAAATTATGAATATAAAAAAACACCATGTGTATCATTACCTGTCTCTTGCTTCTTAGTGCCTTTTTATTTGACATGGTTAACAAAAGGAATAGCAGACTCAAAAAAACCTGATTTTGCTAAGACCTGCCCAGACCTCTGTGGTCCTATTAACCAGCATGCTAGGCTCTGAAGCAAGGAGGTCAACACGAGGAAGGAGGTGGCGTGGGAATCAGGAGGAAGGAGACACTGAGGGGCCTAGGATGCAACAGCAAGAAATTTTCCCTCTGCCATTCTTGGCTGTCACTTAGAAAGCAATTAGGAACCACAGCGGGTGAGGCACACATTGCATGACTATGAATGACCGTGAGACCACACACAGGGATCACATCCCAGGGTGGAGCCCGGACAAGCACAACAATGAATGTCTCTTTTTGGCAAAGGTCATACTCAGGTCCCTTCACCCTACTTGTTACTCCTCCCTTACAGAGGTGAAATGGTTCTCTTTGCCCGAGGCAATTTCCCTCCAGTTTTCCTTCCTGAGCTCTCAGTTTAGAACAGCTTTCAGGTGTGACTTTTTCCCTGCATGAGATGGCTGAGTCAGAGGCTGTCAAATGTTTATATAAACTATCAAGGTTGGGGTTTGATCATGCAATGAAGAGTTTAGCATTGCATCACCAATCATTTCTAAAGAATTTATTTGAAAATGGGGAACACTTCAAGGAAAACTCTTTCAGAAAGGGAAATCTGGATTGACCTTGAGTCACTGACTTCTGACACTTTCCCC
Source organism: Oryx dammah (assembly GCF_014754425.2). Taxonomy (NCBI): domain Eukaryota; kingdom Metazoa; phylum Chordata; class Mammalia; order Artiodactyla; family Bovidae; genus Oryx; species Oryx dammah. The sequence continues at coordinate 49,338,813 of NW_024070192.1, forward strand.
AGGGAAAACTGACATGCTTCAGAAAGATACATGCTATATCATGGTGGTTAGAATCAGAGTAGAAAAAGAGGTACGTTGGGAAGGTCATGTACACACTGCTATATTTAAAATGGATAACCAACAAGGACCTATTGTATAGCACAGGGAATTCTGCTCAGTTACACACCAGCCTGGATGGGAGGAGGGTTTGGGGGAAAATGGATTACATGTGTATGAATGACTGAGTCCCTTAGCTGTTCACCTGAGACTACCACAACTCTCTTAATTGACTATATCTCAGTACAAAATAAAAAGTTTAAAGTTTAGGGGAAAAAAGAAAAAGAGGTATGTCAAATATAGTACTGTCTCTTTTCTCACAGCCAGTTAAACATTATCTATATTATCTCTACCAGGGATGCTTTATGGCCAACTACAAATTACAGTAAGCAGGTAAAGAATGTTGACTTTTACTGACTATATTTTCTATACAACACACAGGCTAGACAGCTGGAAGAGACAGGAAGGAATGAGAAAATGGATGAAAAAACATATCTGCAGATGACAGTAATTTTTATTAATAAAATTTCCCCTTGGGATCTAGCCCCAGATTCTCTATAATTACTCAAATAGTCTAAATTACTTATTGGCACCCTCTTCCTTTATTTTTCTCTAAGTTGCCTGAAAGCTCATCCTTAGCCCAAAACATAAAGTAATGAAGTAATAGCTTTCATACATTATAAGACTATTAGAAAAAGAGAAGATCTAAGAAGTAATATAGTTTAATTTTCTATTAATGAATATGAGATTCAAACAGGGAAAAAATTAAAAGAATAAGAACAATTGCCTATTTTTTTCCCTCCTTATCAAATAAAACATTCATGTAGAAATTTTGGAAAGCAGTAAAAAAAGTTAAAAGGCAGGACACCTTATAAAGGCAAACTGTCAAAATATTGGCAGATTTTCTTCAGCCCTTTTTATATAATATTTTTCAGGATATGCAATTTTATATCTTACTTTATAAAAAACTTCACATGATATTATTAGTATCTTTCCAGTATGGTGGTGTAAAAACTTCTGGTAATCATCATTTTCAGTGACTGCATAGTATTTTATCCAATCACTATACCATGCTTTATTTAACCACTCCTCTAATGTGAGAAAAATACAAGTTGCTTCTAGTTTTTTTTAACTACTTTAACAAATGCTATGATGAAATTTGTCAGCAAATCAAGAGTATTTCCCTAGGATAAACTCTTAAAAGAGAAATTACTAGAATAAAAAACATAAAACATATATTTTATAGGGCCACATGAATAATCTCAAGTTTGAACCAAGATATCTCTTTTGTCTAAGTGACTCTCCAAGCACATGCAGAAGCCACATGTAGGAAGATATTAGTCATGTGGCCCCATTCCCCAGAAAGGAAGGATATCTCAACAGCAGCTTGGTTTCCATGGTACCCTAAAAGCATCACTGAAAATGGAAGTGGGGTGAGATTTAACAGGTCACACAGGTCCTTCTTCCTGTAAGTAGGATGTCCTCTAGAGTTTTTCAGATTGCACACTAGGATTCTTAAAAAGGGAAGGAGATTTACAGCCAAATAGTTTTTCATCTTTGACAGCAGTATCTTGTCACAGTAATGTCCTGTCAGATTCTGTGCTAACAAAGATTTAAGAATCTTTCAGTTGCTAAAATTTTCCCTCTTCAAAGGAAGTGTGGTGGAGGTTACTGAATTAACCTTGCTCCAATGAGCAAAATCTGCCAAAACATCAACTTTTCTGCAGCTTCCTTTAGTCCAGTGATCTTTCATTTGGCAAGTATCCATAAAGAATACTCATTCTTGGTTAGTGAGAGCCTGAGGGTGTGTGGGGGCATAGTTAGGGTTCCAACACGGAATCTGGTCTGGAATTGGGAGTTCCCCCACTCCTCAACAGCACAGAAAGACAGAAAAGTCCATAGAGAACAGACTGTGGCTGCCAAGGGGGTAAGAAAAGGTTGGGAGGTTTGAGATTCAGTTCAGTTGCTCAGTCGTGTCCAACTCTTTGCGACCCCATGAATTGTAGCACGCCAGGCCTCCCTGTCCATCACCAACTCCCGGAGTTCACTCAAACTGACGTCCATCAAGTCGGTGATGCCATCCAGCCATCTCATCCTCTGTCATCCCCTTCTCCTCCTGCCCCAAATCCCTCCCAGCATCAGAGTCTTTTCCAGTGAGTCAACTCTTCTCATGAGCTGGCCAAAGTACTGGAGTTTCAGCTTTAGCATCATTCCTTCCAAAGAACATCCAGGACTGATCTCCTTTAGAATGGACTGGTTGGTTAGCAGACGCCAACTATTATATATAGAATGGATAAATGACAAGGTCCTATTGCATAGCACAGGGCACTGTAGTCAGTACCCTGATTATAAACCATAATGGGAAAGAATGTATATAAGTAAATCACTTTGCTGTACATCAGGAACACAACACTGCAAGTCAACTATACTTCAAAAAAAAAAGAGAAAATTTAATTTTCATTACTACCTTATCTAAAGGGAATGTATTAAGAAACAGTGAAGGAAATTTCCATCAAGAGTTATATAAATGCAAAACCCACTACATTTCTTCATGTGACTAAAACATCGCCTTTGATTCTGTTCCTTTTACTTTTCAATCGGATTCTTCCTATCTCTACACACAAGCTATCTAGTCAATCTTCCCTTCAAACATTTTTGCATATGGAGTTAGTGGAGTTAGTATTCTCTTGGAAGTTTTATTTTCAAAATTGAAGAACTGCTCTGGCCTGAGAGCGGCAGTAGAGGAATGCTAACTGTGAAGAACAGGCATGGAGATGCACTCTTAGGTGCCCCATTCTGAAACAGTCAATCCTTTCTCTAATTATTCTGACCACTATGTCTATTAAAGGTGGCAGCTATATCCCTGGAATGCATTTGAGCTAAGTAATAGTGGTTACCAAATGCTGTAACTTCAATATACCTTCTTACTTGTGCCCAAACTTTGGTTTCAACATTTACTTACTATTAACATTTTCTTTATTTTCTTGGGCTCCAAAATCACTGCAGATTGTGACAGCAGCCACGAAATTAAAAGACGTTTGCTACTTGGAAGAAAAGCTATGACAAACATAGACAGCATATAAAAGCTGAGACCTTATTTTGCCAACAAAGGTCCGTCTAGTCAAGCTATGGTTTTTCCAGTAGTCATGTACGGATGTGAGAGTTGGACCGTAAGAAGGCTGAGCGCCGAAGAGCTGATGCTTTTGAACTGTGGTGTTGGAGAAGACTCTTGAGAATCCCTTGGACTGCAAGGAGATCAATCCAGCCAATCCTAAAGGAAATCAGTTCTGAATAATCATTGGAAGGACTAATGCTGAAGCTGAAGCTGAATCTCCAGTACTTTGGCCACCTGAGGTGAAGAGCTGACTCATTAGAAAACACTCTGATGCTGGGAAAAACTGAAGGCAGGAGAAGGGGAGGACAGAGGACGGCCTCACTGGATGGACAGTGGATGGCCTCACTGACTCAATTGACATGAGTTTGAGCAAGCTTGGGAAGATTGTGAAGGACAGGGAAGTCTGGTATGCTGCAGTCCATGGGGTCGAAAAGAGTTGGACATGACTGACTGAACAACAATACAATTAACTCGTGGGGTGTGTGTGTGTGTGTCTGTGTGTGTGTGTGGTGGGGGGTGCTCAGTCACGTCCAGCTCTTTCTGACCCCATAAACTGTAGCCCATGAGGCCCCTTTGTCTGTGTGTGTGTGTGTGTGGTGGGGGGTGCTCAGTCATGTCCA